>NC_053492.1:63208619-63536119 GCF_905171775.1 Rana temporaria
AAATCCACAACTAAGCAATCCTGCATTCAAAATTAACCAGAACTGAGGCTAATAATACCGGGTCTGTCGGTAGCATAAAATCCTGATTTATCGTCTTTAATACTGATTTTTGATCTTTAACTTTTTCGCTGCCAGAGCTGTTTTTTTTTTTTTTGCACAAGTTTAAAAGATAATTTTAGGCCTGAAGTGTACCTAAAACCCCAGAGAATAAAATTGTGGTAGTCCCAATTTCCCAATTTCACACAGTATTAGTACAATGGGTTATAAAATGCAATACAATATAGAAAAGCCGCGCCCAAAATTAAAAAAAATTTTTTTGAGAGGAGTAATGAATCCCGAGCAGCATCAGACAAATACTTCAGGTGAAAGATCCAAGGCTGGTTTGCATGTTAGGACAATAGCTGGTCAAATTTTCAATTAAGACGCAAACACAACCCGTCAGCAGAGCAGCGGCAATTAAGCGGTCCAAATTACATATATCGGGAGATAGAGAGGGACGCAATAGCGTGATACCGTAAGGCAGTGGTCTCAAAGTACCGGCCCGCGGGCCATTTGCGGCCCGCGGACCAGTTATAAATGGCCCTCAGGCAGGGTGGAAGTGAGGGGAGCAAAAAAAAAAAAATTTTTTTTTTTTTTTTTTTTTTTGAGCTGGTGCCATCTGGTGGTGAGCCGTTGGTATTACAAGTTATTACCACCAGATGTGAGCTGGCGCCATCTGGTGGTGGCCGTTGGTATTACAAGTTAAGCATTACAAGTTAAACAGCAATTCTAATGTCATTTTACACTATTTTCACCGCCATATTCTTCCCTCTAATTAGAACCCCCAAACATTATATATATTTTTTATTCTAACACCCTAGAGAATAAAATAGCGATCATTGCAATACTTTCTGTTACGCCGTATTTGCGCAGCGGTCTTACAAGCGCACTTTTTTGGGAAAAAATTACACTTTTTTTAATTAAAAAATAAGACAACAGTAAAGTTATCCCCATTTTTTTTAATATTATGAAAGATAATGTTACGCCGAGTAAATTCATACCCAACATGTCACGCTTCAAAATTGTGTCCGCTTGTGGAATGCCGACAAACTTTTTTACCCTTTAAAATCTTCATAGGCGACGTTTAAAAAAATCTACATGTTGCATGTTTTAAGTTACAGAGGAGCTAGAATTATTGCTCTCACTCTACCAATCGCGGCGATACCTCACATGTGTGGTTTGAACACCGTTTACATATGCGGGCGCTGCTCACGTATGTGTTCGCTTCTGCGCGCAAGCTCGTCGGGACGGGGTGCGTTTTCTGGCTCCTAACTTTTTTAGCTGGCTCCTAGATTCCAAGCAAATTTGTCAAACCCTGACTTACACCAGTGCTGGTGGTAATAATGCGCTCGCTGACACCAGTGCTGGTGGTAATAATGCGCTCGCTGACACCAGTGCTGGGGGTTAATAATGTGTTCGCTGACACCAGTACTGTTGTTTTTGAAGTTTGAAAGTTTGCATGCGGCCCCCCATGGCATATGAAAACTTGTCTTGTGGCCCTCAGGTAATTTGAGTTTGAGACCCCTGCCGTAAGGTATAACAAATTTATCAAAACAGTAGTGTACTTACACGTAAGAAGATAAAAAACAGCATGTAGCAAACAGATAAAAGCCGGCCGGCTTGAGGAGCCCTCCTCCTGGGCGTGGTGACGTCACTGACGCTGCCTCCAGACGCGTTTCGTCCTATTGGACGTTATCAATGGGATATATTTACTATATACTCTAGATGCCAATTTGTGGGTAAATTATAAAAGGGAAGATTGCGGCAAGTAAAGTGATAAACAACATGTCAAGCCTTAAAATTGTGTGCGCCTGTGAAATGGTGACAAATTTCTGTACCCTAAAATTATAATATGCATTTAATATTGTACATGTTTTTATGTGGGGGTGGGGGCTCAAAACATTTTTTTTGGGGAGGGAGATTTAGGTGGCTGAGTGTAACTTTAATTCTGTACACTTTTTAACATCACATAGGGCACAAAAAGTCCACTATGTGATGCATTTTTTGGTGACAGGCAGGGCCGCCATCAGGAATTATGGGGCCCCTTACACAGCTTCAGGCATGGGCCCCCAGGAGCAGAGAACCGGGGGGGGGGTGCTGCCACCTCAAATTGAGAACCAGGGGGTGCCGCCGCTAATTGAGAAAATTGAGAAGCGGGGAGGGGTGCCACAAATTGGGGGGGGGGGGTTTGCCCTGGGGACCGCTGGGCCCCTTACAAAAAAAAAAGGAAATAAAAAAAAGATATATAAAAAAAAATGATAAAAAAAAAGGGGGTAGCCATTCGGGGCCCTGGGGACCTCTGGGCCCTTTAATAAAAATAAAAAATAAATAAAAAAACAATTAAAAAAAAATGAAAATAAAAATGTTTATAAAAAAAGGGGGGGGGTTGCCATCTGGGGCTCTGGGGACCTCTGGGCCCTTTAAAGAAAAAAGATAAAAGATAAATGATAAAAAAAAATTATAAAAACAAATTATAAAAAAAAGGAGGGGGGGTTGCCATCCAGGGCCCTGGGGACGTCCGTGTCCCTTACAAAAATAAAAAAAGGGGGGTTGCCATCCGGCCCCTTACAGGTGTACTGTCTGTACCCCCCTGATAGCGGCCCTGGTGACAGGTTCTCTACATGACCCCTGATGTCTTACCTGCCCACCAGTCATAGGTGTGCACAGCCTATTGCATTAGGGTGTGCACCCTAAAGCTCTCACACACACACATGTCCTGCTCAGTGCACACATGACACACCACCACAAGAAGGCAAGCCCGGCGCAATCTCCGAGACTGGAGTACCCGCATCCCGCCCACAAAAACGTAATTGTAGTACTGGAAGAAAGCATGCGGGAAGCAGGTTCCATCTTGGGGATGTTCCCCCAGTTCTTTTAAGAACTGAGAGGGAGAAGGCAGGGGAAGGAGATTCATCCCAGTAATGTGCATGTCATCCATGATAGTTGGCAATTATAGGTGATTAGGGTGTGCCCAGGCACACCTGTCACACCCTGTGTGCGCTGACCTATGCCGCTAGTAATGCCAATGGAGTGCAGACTGAAGTTTGATAGCTTCTTCCCCAGCCGTACAGTGGAAAGTGACTCCAGAAGTAATGTTTTACACGTTGCTTCTGGATCATTAGTAGGAAGGGCAAATCAACAATTGGACATTTGCTGATTTCCCTCCCCTCTTTTCAGCATGCCGGTTCTGGGCTTGTCAATCTGGCAGCTGCACAGCCACTGGATTGCTTCCATCTGACAGTCCGCTTGACAGATTTACAGTGGAGAAAATAAGTATTTGATCCCCTGCAGATTTTGTAAGTTTGCCCACTTACAAAGTAATGAAGGGTCTAATCCCCTACCAAGCAACAATAATTCTGGCTCCCACAGCCTGGCTACATTATGTACTCATGCAGTACACAGATTAAAGCGTAGTTCCACCCGAAAGTAGAACTTACGCTCATTTGTCTCCATCCTCCAGTGTCACATTTGGCACCTTTCAGGGGGGAGAGGATACCTGTCTTTGACAGGTACCCTATCCCCACTTCTGGGAAACCGGGCCATGGCAAATGATGTCAGCAACTCAGCTCCCTCCTCCTCCCCCCGCCGCAGGAGTGGGTGGACCTCCACTTCAATCCTGTCAATTTAAGAAGGTGCTCCTAATGACAACTCGTTATGTATATAAAAGACACCCGTCCACAGAATCTCTTTCTTCCATTCAAACCTCACGACCATGTGCAAGACCAAAGAGTTGTCAAATCAAGTCGGGGACAAGATTGTAGACCTGCACAGGGCTGAAATGGGCTACAAGACCATCAGCAAAAAGCCTGGTGAGAAGGAGACAACTAGACAACTGTTGAAGCGATTATTCCCAAGTGGAAAAAATACAAAATAACCACCAATCGCCCTCAGTCTGAAGCTCCGTTCAAGATTTCGCCTTATGGAGTAAGGATGATCGTGATAAAAGTGAGGGATCAACCCAGAACAACATGGGAGGAGCTTGTGAATGATCTCAAGGCAGTTGAGACCACAGACACCAAACAAACCATTGGTAACATAATACTCCGCCATGGATTGGGAGAAAGTGCTGTGGTCAGATGAGACCAAAATTGAGCTCTTTGGCATTAACTCGACTCTGACTATGACCCTAAGAACATAGGGCCAGATTCACACACATTTGCACTTGCGCCGCGTATCAATGATACGCTACGCTGCCGTATCTTACCTGGCGGAATTTCGAATCCTCAGCGAATTTGCGCCGTAAGTTACGGCGGCGTAGTGTTTTTCTGGCCGCGTATTTGAAATTGGGCAGGTTGAGGGCGTGATTCATTTAAATGAAGCGCGTCCCCACGCCGAATGAACTGCGCATGCTCCGTTTTAAAATTTCCCGCCGTGCTTTGCGCGAAATGACGTCGCACCGACGTCATTTTTTGAACTTCGACGTGAGTTACGTCCTTTCCTATTCACGGACGACTTACCCAAAAAAAAAAATTTAAAATTCGACGCGGGAACGATGGCCATACTTTAACATGGCAAGTCTATCTATACGCCACAAAATAGCAGCTTTAACTATACGCTGGGAAAATCCGACTAGCGACGACGTAAGAGAATGCGACGGCCGCGCGTACCTTCGTGGATCGCCGGAAAAAGCTAATTAGCATACCCGACGTGGAAAACGACGCAAACTCCACCCAGCGGGCGCCGAAGTATTGCACCTACGATCCGAAACGTACAAAGCCGTACACCTGTCGGATCGAAGCCAGAAGGTTTGAGGATTCAAACTAAAGATACGACGTGGCAAATTTGAAAGTACGCCAGTGTATCAGTATATACGCCGGCGTACTTGCTCTGAGAATCTGGCCCATAATTTTTACAATCAAGCACAGATATGGAAATGTTATGCTTTGGGGCTGTTTCTCTGCTAAAGATACAGGCTAACTTTGCCGCATTCAGGGGCCAATGGACGGTCCATGTTTTGTAAAATCTTGGATGAGAACCTTCTTCCCTCTGCCAGAACACTGAAGATGGGTCGTGGATGGGTCTTCCAGCATGACAATGACCAGGGGCGTCATTAGGGGTGGGCTGAGGAGGCTGGAGCCCCGAATGTGTAGCCGAAAAGCCCCGAGTCTCGGGCATGCCGAAGTTAATGTGTAGCCCAGAGTGCCGCAGAGCAGGGACCATTCTCTGCCGAGTGTGCCTGAAGACACAGCAGGTCCAGCCATTGTAATTCCCGCCTTCTGGAACCTGCAGCTCCTATGATGGATGTCCCACTGGTCCAATCCGGGACCACGGGATGTGTGACGTCCATCATAGGTCACCCTGCGCCATCATAGGTCACCCTGAAGCCCCTGGTCTTTTTGGCACCTAGCAACGCCCCTGACAATGACCCAAAACATACTGCCAAGGAAACAAAGAAGTGGCTCAATAAGAAGCACATTAAGTGGCCTAGCCAGTCTCCAGACCTTAATCCTATAGAACATTTATGGTGGGGGCTGTAAAGAGTTTAAGGACTTAGAGAAGATCTGTAAGAAGAGTGGACCAAAATCCCTCCTGAGATGTGGGTAAACCTTGTAACCAACTACAAGAAGCGTCTTACCTCTGTGCTTGCCATCAATGGTTTTCTCCACCAATTACTAAGTCATGTTTTGCTTGGGGATCAAATACTTATTTTACTCACTGAACTGCAATTTATAACATTTGTATTATGTGTTTTTTCTGGATTTTTGGTTGATATTCAGAGTTCCCCAACCCCTGGGCCATGGACCGGTACCAGTCTGTTGCCTGTTGATGGCCGGGCCGCACATCGGGAGGTGAGCACCGACCGCGGCCCTGACAAGACTATCACAGTCCGCTTGCCACTCGCCTCCTGCTGTGTCACTGAGCCTGTGTGTCCCCTGCACCGCCGCTGATGTCATCCTATCAGCAGGGCAGGGGGCAGGAGGAGCTGCAGAGCTGGGGGAGGGGGACCTGGGAGAAGACACACGGCTGAAAACTGCCTCTACCCTACCACGGTAGGACTGTGCAGAGGGGGCAGACACTGGAATGGGGACTGTGATAGGGCAGTGAGAGAAGAAAGGGAGAATGGAAGCATGACTGCAAGGGGCACTGTGACAGGGGGCTGTGATTGCAAGGGGCACTGTGACAGGGGGCTGTGATTGCAAGGGGCACTGTGACAGGGGGCTGTGATTGCAAGGGGCACTGTGACAGGGGGCTGTGATTGCAAGGGGCACTGTGACAGGGGGCTGTGATTGCAAGGGGTAATGTGACTGGGAGGCTGTGATTACAAGGGGCACTGCGATATAAAGGGGACTGCACTGTAAAGGGACACTGCAATCATTATTCTCTCTGGAGAGGAGACGCTTGAGAGGGGATATGATATTGTTGTACAAATACCGTAATGGTGACCCTAGCATAGGGAAAAAACTTTTCAGTGAAAGGGATTTAAAATAGACATACGGCCATTCACTAAAATGAGAAGAGAAGCGGTTTAACCTTAAACTGCGTAAAGGGTTCTTTACTGTCAGGGCAGTAAGGATGTGGAGTTCTCTTCCACAAGCAGTGGTATCATCAGGGAGCATCGATAATTTTACAAAACTATTAGATGGGTACCTTAACGACCACACCATACAGGGATATACGATGTACTATTAACATAAAAGCACACACAGGTTGTGGCTTTTTTTTTATTATATGTAACTATGTAACCTTTATGGTGCAGTCCCCTTTATATCCACCTTTACAGTGCAGTTCCTCTTAACTGTGCAGTCCTGTTACATTACAATGCTCCTTTACAGTGCAGCCCCCATTGCATCACCATGCCCCTTTACAGTGCAGCCCCCAGTTACATCACCGTACCGATTTAAAGTGCAATCCACGTTATATCATAGTCCCCCTTTGCAGTGCAACCCCTTGGTACATTACAATGCCCCTTTACAGTGCAGCCCTTGTTACATCACTGTGCCCCTTTGCAGTGCAACCCCTTGTTACCGTGCTTCTTTACAGTGCAGCCCTTGTTACATTACCTTGCCCCTTAACAGTGTAGCCCTTGTTACATTAATGTAAAGGGGACTGAACTGTAAAGGGGTACTATAATGTAAAGGCGTGCTGTGATGTGAAAGGGAATGGCGGACATTGTGGGACTGCTTTAAAGGTGGAACTTGGATGTAAAGGGGAACTGTGGACACTGTAGAGGTGGGCTGCAGTGTGAAGGGGGCTAAGGACACACTCCATGAAAGTCCAAACCCTTCCCGATCCCTGGACAAATTTGCTACCGAAAAGGTTGGGGACTGCTGCCCTATATAACTGGTGGTCCAAACCCTGTGGAGTAATAACCAAGAAGCAGTCATATAGAAGAAGGGGGATTCTTGCACTGCAGGCGCTCAGGAACAGCTTCCCCTCCAGCAAGGAGAATCATGAACAGTACAGTAGCGACATCACCAAATATCGCTTCAAATCTTGTGAGACTAGCTGTCATAACCAGCAGTACTTTAGATGATCTCACACTGCAGATATCCAGCTATGAGACTCATAGCACAGGAGGGAAAACAGTGAAAACAGAACAGAAGGGCATAGAAAAGGGTTACTCTCACACAAATCTACTAGGCAATTAAAACAATATCCACTCACATGATTAGTATCCAAAGATAGGCACAGTAACGGAATGACCCGTGACAAAAAGAGACTTTGGAAGGATGAGGGGTACTCCTGTACCGGCGTCACCAAGAAGTCTTATGTCTAGGGTCACCTTATGTCCGATAGGGCCATAGGGTGACTGAGAAATTATATCCTAAATTACAGGACAGGGGACATTACTGATAGACTGTGGTCTCCCCTCACAGCAACACAGCGGAAGAGCTGGCAACAGAGCAGAGTGCCACAAGCCTCTTACTTTGAATTAGGCAGGCTTACGCCAGCCAATTTCCGTTATGCCGGCGCAACGTTGAGGGCAAGTGCTTTGTGAATACTGTTCTTGCCTCTCTATGTTACGTCAGCGTAGCGCATATCAGATGCGCTACGCCCGCACAAATATACACCGCTGTACCTGAATCCGGGCCAATATTCACAAATTAGCAACGCCAGAAAGTCGAAACAAGATTAGCTGGGAGTTGGCAAGCTGTCACTCCTGAAGCCAGCACTGGCCTGCTATTTCCACTGACTCTTACCCTCCACATGTGCCTTCTGCTGCTGCAGATGCCTCTTACTGTATTTTGACAGCTGAGTGGGTCCTGTGCGTCAGTGTCAGACTCCATTGCTTTACATGGACTTTGTTTTATTAAGAGCCGTATTCTCTGGGATCACTAAAAGGAATAATAGGATCTGTTTATTTAAGACTATATGGACATTCTGGTCCTGCAAGCGTAAATACGTGTAAATGCGTGTGCAACACCTGTGCCTACTTATTTAAAGAACAGGAGTGCCTATGGAGGGTTATTATACTATTTTAGGAGGAAAGCAAAACAAAATATTTTAGGTACCATTTAAGATGATGTTGGTTATAACATATCATATCTTCTCTTTAGGGGTTAAGGCCCTCTTTAAAACTGGATTTTGAGAAAAGTGCAAGGGGACTGCCCCTCCACACTGCAATGGTTACCTGCTCATTTATGTCTAATAGAAAAGCAGGTTATCTTACTGTACCTGATCTTCCACTCCCACAGGCTCCTCCCGACTGTAATGCTGCGTACACACAACGTTTTTCGGGTTGTAAAAAATGACGTATTTTGTTAATGTCATTAAAAACTATTGTGTGTGGGCCCCAGAGCATTTTTCAAGATGTAAAAAATGGCCATTGGGCTGACTGCACAGGCGCTGTATACAGCCGAGTCCTATTTCGGCTATTTTCGGAACGCGTGACGCGCCATAGCCGGACGTCAATCACATCCCCCTCTTCATAGGAACGCCTACTCCCTGCGGGAGTCTGAAACGAAACTGAAGGATTAAAAGGTAAATACAGCGCAAAAAAAAAGCATACTGTAGCTGACGCAAGTATGCTGGATGAGATGGTACATACATGTTTTTTAGGGTGAACCTCCGCTTTATGCCACATTTACTGTTGGAGAAACTGTGCTAGCTGGCTTTGGAGAACAGCTCTTCCAGTAGGGTGGCCTTGCTTCTTCAGATGCCTCCTTGTACACCCTTTCCTGGGATTTTTGCCACTACCTTTCGGCTTTCCTCTGTGGAGCCTGTTTGGAAATCTCTGTGGCCGATGACCTGAGTCTTCTGAGACCTGTTGACAGTTTCCTTGTGAGAAAGATGTTAGCTCTCAGGGAACCTCAAGTACGGTAACTGCATTTGTGCTAGACTGAACTGTATTGTACAAGTATTACATTAATGCTGACTGTAAATTTACTCCAATTTTTATAGCTCCTGTACCTCTTCTATGTTGACTTAACGTGTGCCAATACAGTATGTGTGCTTATGATTTGTGCCTATGCTGTTTTGGGGTTTGCAACACTTTTTTTTATTTTGGCATTTCCTTTTTCCATATGTGACATTTTTTTTGTAACTGTTGTATATAAAAATGAATTTGACTATTAGAAATGCTACTGTTAAATGTAATTTTTGGTTTTATTTCCAGGCCAGTTTTTCAGAATGACCAAGAGCATAACCAGACTGTCCAATCAATGGTGCTCCTTCCTTATTAATAAATGAGGAAGAAGAAACTTTAGGAGAGGACTATTGTAAATTTATGTTGTGTTTTTTTTTCTTTAAGCACTATAGAACACGCAGCTAATGATGGTGCTTACTCTGAAGGTACCATCTGGTGATCTGTTCCTCATCTGAAGACTGATAAATCCTCACATTGCCTTACGAAGTAAAAATAGCGCTTGTGAATTATTGTTTGCCCAATGACTGACATGAAATGATCTCCAATTTCCAATATATAATATAGCTTTGTGCCACATGTCTTGTATGTTATGACTTATAATTAGGGATGAGCCAAACACCCCCCATTCGGTTCCAATATTCCTTTAAATTTCGCACCTAGGGGGTGTGTAAAGTATGCCTGTGAAGTAGCGCTTGTTTCCCGTGCTTAGAACTGTCCCTACACAAAGTGTCATTTCTGAAGGAAAAAAGTCTTTAAAAACCACTCGCGGCTATAATGAATTGTCGGCTCCCGGAAATACAGAGAAAAGTCATTGAGTAAAAAAAAAAAAAAAAAATGCGTGGGGGTCCCCCCAAATTCAATTACCAGGCCCTTCAGGTCTAGTATGGATATTAAGGGGAACCCTGCATCAAATAAAAAAAAAAATGATGAATGTCCATACCAGACCCTTCAGGTTAGATTTCTCCCATAGACTTTTACAGGGTGTTCCGGCTGCCTTTTCGAATTTGCCGCGAACACCCCAAATTGTTCGCTGTTAGGCGAACAGGCAATGTTCGAGCCGAACATGAGTTCGACTCGAACTCGAAGCTCATCCCTACTAATAATATCTCAAGTCTGATATCTATATATATATTCCATCTTATGCCGCGTACAGACGATCGGACATTCCAACAACAAAACCATGGATTTTCTTCCGACGGATGTTGGCTCAAACTTGTCTTGCATACACACGGTCGCACAAATGTATTTGGAAATTCCGAAAGCAAAAGAGCGCGGTCACGTACAACACATACTACTGCACTATTAAAGGGAAATTCAATACCATTCATGTTTGTCGAAATTTGGTGAGAGACGATTCGTGTTTTTCAGCCTTGTGCTTTTCAGTCCAATACAGCGTGACAAATGTGCCATCTCCATTACAAACGCTAGTTTTACCAGACCGAGCGCTTTCAACTCGTACTTGATTCAGAGCATGCATGGAATTTTGTGCATCGGAATTGGCTACACACAATTGGAATTTACGAGATCGGATTTTGTTGTCGAAAAAATTTGAGAGGCAGCTCTAAATTTTTGTTGTCGGAAATTCCGACAGCAAATGTCCGATGGAGCTTACACACGCTCCCATCAAACATTTGTTGTCGAAAATTCCGACCGTGTGTACGCAGCATTAGGGGTTGTTCTGTCAGTTTGTCTTTACTTGCGTCTTATTTACTTGCGTCTCACCAACCTCATCTGCAGATATCGCCCAAATCATTCCCTCCGCTTCTCCCAGGACCTCCTGCTCTCTAGCTCCCTTGTTACCTCCTCCCATTCTTAACTTTAGGACTTCTCCAGATCCTCTGGAACTCCCTGCCCCGGTATGTTCGATCAGCCCCTACCCTGTCCACCTTTAGGAGATCCCTCAAAACTAATTTATTTAGGAAAGCCTATCCCACACCCACCTAACAACTGTCCCCGAACCACCCCCATCAAATCATTCTCTGCAGCTATTACCTTTTGTACCCTTTATAATGTAAGCTCTACAAGCAGGGCCCTCCTGTACCTTCTGTATTGAACTGTACTGTAATTGTGCTGTCCCCCCTATACATTGTAAAGCGCTGCGTAAACTGTTGCCGCTATATAAATTGTGTATAATAATAATTTGTTTTGAGTGTTTAGATGCTCGCCAATAGGGATGAGTCAAACACCCCCCCCCCCCCCCGTTTGGTTCGCACCAGAACCTTCGAACGGACCGAACGTTTGCATGAACATTTATAACCCCATTGACGTCTATGTGACCCGAACGTTCGAATTCAAAAGTGCTAATTTTTAAGCCTAATATGCAAGTTATTGTCGTAAAATGTCTTTGAGAACCCGGGTCTTGCCCCAGGGAACATGTATCAATGGAAAAAAGTTTTAAAAACTGTATTTTTTTCAGGAGCAGTGATTTTAATGATGCTTAAATAAAAAAAAAAAAAAAAAAAATTCCTTTAAATATTGTACCTGCTGGGTGTCTATAGTATGCCTGTGAAAACGTCTTTGAGAACCTGGCCGTTTTTTAAACTTTTTTTCCATTGATACATGTTCCCTGGGGCAAGACCCGGGTTCTCAAAGACGTTTTCACAGGCATACTATAGACACCCAGCAGGTACAATATTTAAAGGAATTTTTATTTAAGCATCATTAAAACCACTGCTCCTGAATCTTTAGGTGCAAACTACAGAGCACACAGCCAGTACACACCAAATAGCTTTAGGTGAAAACTACAGAGCACACGGCCAGTACACACCAAGTAGCTTTAGGTGCAAACTACAGAGGACACAGGCAATAAACCACGTAAGAATACTGCAGCTAGCACAATCACCTGCCTGCCAGTAAATTAGGAAGAACTGATCTAGCTAAACTATACAGTGTATAAATATATGTACAACACCTGGGTTGTATGTATATCCTCTATACACTGTAACATTAACTGACTAGCCTGCCTGCATGCCTGCCTGCTCTATCTACCTGCAAAAAATGACACTCTCTCTGTCCTCTCTTAACCACCGCAACACACTACACAAGGCCGACCTGCAGGCGACCTTTTATAGTGTGGGGCGTGTACTAAACCCCCTGAGCCATAATTGGCCAAAGCCACCCTGGCTTTGGCCAATTATGACTCTCCGATTTTTTGCAAGCTGTGATTGGCCAAGCATGCGGGTCATAGTGCATGCTTGGCCAATCATCAGCCAGCGACGCCGCAGTGAATTATGGTCTCAGAAACGTAACTCGAATTTGGTGCGAACGACCCGTTTTGTTCGTATTTCGACGAACGATCGAACATACGAAGCTCATCCCTACTCGCCAATATGTACATCTGTCAAAGTCAGTCTATTCTAAATTTCCCACTACATTCTCTGTCTGTTATTTGAACAAGGAATCTCGCATTGTGTTGAATTTGTACCTGTTATCTGACTTGTATTAGCTTTGCTTATTAGTATTAGCACTCTCTCTGATTTTATGCTTGTGTTTGTGATTGTCCAGCTATGCAATCCTGTGGGTCACAAACTGGGAGTGGACTTATCGCACAAGTCAATATGTACCTTTAACCCCTTAACGCCCGCCGCACGACTATATACGTCCACAGAATGGCATGTACAGGCAGAAGGGCGTATATACAGTATACGTCCTTGTCTTCTAGCGGGTGGGGGGTCCGATCGAGATCCCCTCCGCTGCGTGCGGCGGGAGGATTCCCTTGGGGAGCGATCCGGGACGACGGCGCGGCTATTCGTTTATAGCCGCTCCGTCGCGATCGCTCCCCGGAGCTGAAGAACGGGGAGAGCCGTATGTAAACACGGCTTCCCCGTGCTTCACTGTGGCGGCGTATCGATCGAGTGATCCTTTTTATAAGGGCGACTCGATCGATGACGTCAGTCCTACAGCCACACCCCCCTACAGTTGCAAACACTAGGTGAACCCTAACTCCTACAGCGCCCCCTGTGGTTAACTCCCAAACTGCAACTGTCATTTTCACAATAAACAATGCAATTTAAATGCATTTTTTGCTGTGAAAATGACAATGGTCCCAAAAATGTGTCAAAATTGTCCGAAGTGTCCGCCATAATGTCGCAGTCACGAAAAAAATCGCTGATCGCCGCCAATAGTATTTTTGTTTATAGCGCAAAAAATAAAAACCGCAGAGGTGATCAAATACCACCAAAAGAAAGCTCTATTTGTGGGGAAAAAAGGACGCCAATTTTGTTTGGGAGCCACGTCGCACGACCGCGCAATTGTCTGTTAAAGCGACGCAGTGCCGAATCGCAAAACCTGGCCTGGGCATTTAGCTGCCTAAAGGTCCGGGGGTTAAGTGGTTAACATCTCTGGCGATGACCAGATGCTTCTAAACCCCACAAGTTAAGGGAAAGCCATTTACCACCCGCCAACAGACTAGTATTTTTCCATTTGATTTTTCCGACTTTGTACTTGTATTGTGTGACTACACTGGATTTCTACTATTTCAACTTCTTTCACCCCAGATGTTCTCAAAACCTTTAGATACAGCCATCAGTCCTATTCTATCCAAGACATCTAGTATATCTAGTAATTTCAGAATCATCCTCCATATTATTCTATGAAATGTGTTTTGCAGCTGACGAGTAGCACACTATTGTAATTTTTCTTGCTAATATAAAAAGTTTTCTTGTCTGCCTACAGTGTAATCTTTCGTGAGTTTGTACATCCAGTAAAAGCAACTTTAGCTTGGTTCTTTTTATGCACGGTATATTACATTTTTTATTATTCTAATTTATTCTTAGACCTTTATTTTAGATTGTTTCCTCTAGAGTCTGACCATGTGGAGGAGAAGGAAAAAGATAGGCAACAGACTGAGACTTCTCATTCTGCTTTACAAGCTTGGACTGTAGGCTCTCCTAGCAAATGTCACCTTCAAAGCTTTGCTTGAAGCTTTCTGCAGCTGTCATTCCCAAGCAATACAAGCAACACATCCTGATTATGGTTGAGCACTTCTAAAACTTCTTACCTTCTTAACCACTTTCAATTTTTTTTTCATTTTGTTCCCACAAATAGAGCTTTCTTTTATTGGTATTTGATCACCTCTGCGATTTTTATTTTTTGCACAACAACTAAAAAAAGACCGAATTTAAAAAAAATGTTTTTTTTTTTGTAAATAAGTAAATTTTCTTCTTCAATTACGGGCACTGATATGGCTGCACTTATGGGCACTGATAAGGCAGCACTGATGGGCACCGATAAGGTGGCACCAATGAGGTGGCACTGATAAAGGTGGCACTGATAGGCACTGATGATGGTCACTGATAGGTGGCACTGATGGGCACTGATAGGCGGCACTGATGGGCACTGATAGGCGGCGCTGGTATGTGGCACTGATGGGTACTCGTAGGCGGCACTGATGGGCACTCATAGGCAGCACTGATGGGCGGCACTGATGGGTACTTATGGGTGGCACAGATGGGCACTGATAGGTGGGCACTGATGGGCATGAATGGTCATTGAGAGGTGGCACTGGTGGACACTAAGGGGTGGCACTGATTGACACTGAGGGGTGGCACTGATGGTGGCATTGCTGGGCATCACTTTTTTAAATGTTTCCTATGTTGTGCCCATGTTGCCAGTTAGTGCCCATTTGTGGCAACTGATTGGCATTTATTGCAATCCTTTTTTTAACATGTGGATGGCCATGTGGTACATACCTGGCCATCCACATTGCCCCCTTCCCTGGTGGTCCTGGTGGCTTCCCTGGTGGTCCAGTGTGGGCATCCGCGGGGGAGCTACGCTGATAAACAATCAGCGTATACCCCCCCTGTCAGGAGAGCCGCCGATCGGCTCTCCTCTACTCGCGTCTGTCAGACGTGAGTGAGGAAGAGCCGTTGAGCCTGTTTACATTGTGATCAGCCGTGGACACGGCTGATCACATGGTAAAGAGCCTACGCCGGAGGCTCTTTACCGAGATCAGAGATGCACGGTGTCACACTGACACCCCGCACCACTGATCGCCGTGCTGCGCGCCCCCACGGGCGAACGCCGGCATGTTATCCTGCTAGACGTCAATAGACGTTCAGTCAGGATTACAGAAGCACTTCCCGGACGTCAATTGTCTATTGACCGGGCGGGGAGTGGTTAAACGTGTTCGGGGTAAATACAGGAGCTTCATTGATTCTGGGTTACCGATCTGGCAAAAGTACACAGATCATAAAGTGAAGCAGAAGTAAGAAGTAGTATTTTGTGTACTTGTTCTAGGCTAATCACTCCAAGTGTGGAACTCATAGGTTATAGTGTGTTTCGTATAAATATTTACATAGTTGGTAAAGTTGACTAAAGGCACTTGTCCATCCAGTTCAACTCGAGTGTGTGCATTTATTTCTGTAAGGAAAGATTCCTTCTGCAATCAGGCGTCACCTGAGCTTGTTAGCAGGTAATAGTATAAATACCCGGCAAGTGCACACACACTGCCCTGGTATCCTTTTCATGCCTTGACCTGCAGCCTGTTTACCTGAACCCTGATTCCTGTATTCTGTACCCGTTGTATCTGTTCCTGTATCCCTGGATCCTTGCTCTGCAGCCTGGTTGCTTACTTCTTGTCCCTGTCTGTCTACTCCTGGCCGCCCATCTGCTGATCTCCTGTTATTGATACTGGCCTGGCTTGACTATGATTCTGGTTCCCCCTTTTGCTATATATGCTGGTTGGTTACTGTCTCTGTTTGGTTGTTCACTTGCTGTATTGGTGGTGTATTCACATTTATATGTATTTACCTTTAAATAAACGAACTTAATTTCCCCTATTTCTTTTTGCGGGTCCCTCTGTTTCAGTCCACATAGTTGTGGTCACTCCTGATACATGACAATTTCACTACCATTTTCTGTAGACGTTTACATTGTGTTCGGTAGGAAACACATCAAAAAGATTTGTATTAATTTATCCACACTCCCCGCTGACACCACCAACTGTGGAGGGGAGTTCTACACCAAGAGTAACCTTATAATATTGGAAGGGGGGGGGGGATTCAGAAGGGGTGGAGTTGAGTCTCTATTCATGTTGTGAATACAGATAAACATATCTGTATTCACAACATGAATAGAGACTCAACTCCACCGCTTCTATATTCCAACCCCTCCCCCACAATAATTGAAGGGTCGAAACTTGGCAGGACCGATAGACGTTAATAGACCTTCATGCAGTGGCAGACACTCATCGTGACATGTGTTTATATCAATCACATTTGTGAGTACGGTATATACTGCTCTTTTAATTTTTTAAATAAATTATATTGTGGTAATGCACTAGGTCGGTGCGCCTTTCTCTTTCTATTTCATGTGCAAATATACCACAGGCTATTCACAGTATAGCAAAAAAATCAGCATTCAGAAAAGATGTAGAGCAGCCTTGAGCTTTCCATCTGCTGGAAGAAGGGGATACATCAGAAATAATAATAGTCAGTATTTCATATTATACTTGCACAAGTTTTAATAAAAAATGTTTTATCTTTGCGGCAGCGTAACGTATCCAATTTACGTTACGCCTCCGCAACTTAGACGAGCAAGTGCTGTATTCTCAAAGCACTTGCTCCGTAAGTTGCGGCGGTGTAGCGTAAATCGGCCGGCGTAAGCCTGCCTAATTCAAATTTGGAACTTGAATTGACGTTTTTCACGAACGGCGCATGTGCCGTCCGTGGAAATCTCCCAGTGTGCATTGCTCTTAATACGCCGCAAGGACGTATTGGTTTTGATGTGAACGTAAATTGCGTCCAGACGGACGAGTTACGCAAACGACGTAAAATTTTCAAACTTTCAAATCGCGGGAACGACGGCCATACTTAACATAGGTACGCTGCACTTACGCCACCATATAGCAGGGGTAACTATACGCCGGGAAAAGCCTAACGTAAACGGCGTAACTTTACTGCGTGAATTCGCGTATCTAGCTGATTTACATATTTTGACGCGTAAATCAGCGTACACGCCCCTAGTGGCCAGCGTAAATATGCAGTTATGATCCGATGGCGTAAGAGACTTACGCCTGTCGGATCTAATAGATATCTATGCGTAACTGATTCTAATGCCGCGTACACACGGTCGTTTTATGTGATGAAAAAAAATGACGTTTTTAAAAACGTCACTTTAATTGACCGTGTGTGGGGGAAAACGTCGTTTTATGTCTTCTAAAAAACGACCAAAAAAAATTGAAGCATGCTTCAATTTTATGTGTCGTTTTTCAAAACGTCAACATTTACTTCACAGAAATTGACCGTGTGTAGCAAAAACGTCGTTTAAAACAACGTTTTTTCATCCGCGCATGCCCAGAAGCTACTTATGAAGCGAGCTTCAATGGAAAAACGTGGTGGAACGTAACCTTGCTTTGCTAGAACATTGTGAGAAAAACGATGGTGTGTAGGCAACTTCGTCTTTGAAAATTGAAGTTTCAATAACGTCGTTTTTTACTTCACAGAAAATGTCATTTTTTTTCATCACATAAAGTGATGGTGTGTATGCGGCATAAGAATCAGGCGCATAGATACGACGGCACAACGCAGAGATACGACGGCGTATCTGGAGATACGCCGTCGTATCTCCACTGAGAATCTGGCCCTTTGTGTCTATCTATCGATCTATCTATCTATCTATCTATCTATCTATCTATCTATCTATCTATCTATCTATCTATCTATCTATCTATCTATCTATCTATCTATCTATCTATCTATCCATCTATCTATTCCTGTTTAATTATGAACTTTTAAAGCACAAGACTGAGCAACTTACTTTTCCAGGAATCCTGTGTTAGTAGTGAAGCCTTGACTTCAATGTTATTCCCATTTATAGATGTCCTATAATGCATGCCTTCCATATTGATTGAGTAACCAACATAGGAATGATTTTGATATATTGGCTCAGTATCCGTTTACACATTTGTGTTTGGAAATCTGGGGATTTATGGCCCCAGCACACCATCACTCTTCAGTGTATGTTTAATGGCTATAAAGGAAAAAAAAGTCACTTTGATAACGCTGACACTACTTTGTACAGGAATACCGTCAACATGACAACTAGATGTTTTATTAATATGGGAAGGAATATTTGACCTTGGTTTATTATAAGTACACCTCTCCGGTATAAGGCTTTGAGATGTGTAAATGTTTGAGATTAAAGGAATTTATTTTTGCCAAGTAAACTATATGGATAATTTATTCTTGGATTGTCTAGTGATATTTTTTTTACCCAATATAGAAATAGTTATTTAAAAAAAAAAAAAAAAGATGCAATACTTCTCATCATTTCCCACCTTCTTCCTTAAATTCCAAATAACTCACATCTCTCTGGTGATGTAGTCTCTATCAAAGGAAAATCCCTTGCCAGTGTGATCCTCCACTATGCAACAACGACTAGACTCACCCTTCCTTGTATCCCATTTGGGAATGCTGGGTGATAACCTCACTCCCATGATGACAAGGTGGGACCATAGGCAAAATATACACTATTGTAGCGCCTGTGTACTTTTAGTACAGGTGCTATGTCAAATTTAATGGGGGGATGAGAAAGTTACATTGCTCTCATCCATGTTGATCTATTTAAATTGGGCTGCTGCCATCCCTGGGCTGTTCTGTGGGTTCATTCTGTGTTCCAAAGATACAGTTCCATCTTTGGATAGCAGGTGGTGCTAGAGGGGTCCAGGCGGAGGCGCCTTTCTCCAGCAGCCAATCAGAGGAGTGTTTCCCTCGTGGGG
Organism: Rana temporaria; assembly: GCF_905171775.1. Lineage (NCBI taxonomy): Eukaryota > Metazoa > Chordata > Amphibia > Anura > Ranidae > Rana > Rana temporaria. The sequence continues at coordinate 63,227,684 of NC_053492.1, forward strand.
CATGCTGGGGGAGGGTATTTCTGGGGCAGGCGCCATTTTGTGGGGTTCTTCGCGCGTTCCTGGTTCCAGGTGCGGCACCCACCTTTAGGGTGTGCGCACATCACAGGCCTCAGCGATATGGCCTACCAGGCCGGGGCGCACATGCTACGCGGAGTTCCTGACTCTGGGTCCTCATGGCCCGGAGCAACTAATGCTGCAAAGGGACCCCAGTGACTTACTGGGTTCCCACTTTTAGGAGGAGGATCCCAAGCGAGATATGCTGTTCGATGGGGAGTCGGTCTGAGGTGAGCCCGGAGGCAGGTGATCCAACAGGGCTTAGACGATCCATCGGGGATCTGGGTGGCTGGACACTGACAGGTTGTATGCTGACGAAGCAAGAGTTATCATTGGAGGCAGGACTGCTTCTGGTATCCATAGGCCCAGGGCTCAAGTCCTGCGGGACCGCGTGGGAACGGAGTTCCTGCACTTTTTTCACAGCAGGAACGCAGTTCCCTTTGCAGGAGTAGAGCAGCCGAGAACAGCCAAGCCGCCCGAGCCAATCCTTCACTAAGCGGCGATGCCCAGCTCGAGTCAATGTCAGGGGCAGGCAAACCTTAGTAATCCTTTATGTTACTGGCTGCCTTCGCCTATATGGATTCATCAGGTAGTGTGCGGGTATTCCGTCACTTCCTTGATGCCGCAATGTCTCCTGGGAGCTTTTGTCATTGTTCCCAAAAGACATTGGGAGGTCTGCCACGAGTTATCGCGGGATTTAGAAAGAACTTGCTTCTTTCTAAATCCTGCGATAACTCGCGACAGACCTCCGCAATGTCTCCTGGGAACAATGACAAAAGCTCCCAGGAGACATTGCGGCATCGAGGAAGTGGAGGAATACCCGCACACTACGTGATGAATCCATATACAGGAAGTGGCCAGTAATATAAAGGATTACTAAGGTACAGTGGATCGAAAAAAAAAATAAAAGCGTATCATTTTTTTTTTGGTGGGGGAGTGGATCTTCGGTGGGAGTTCCCACACTTTTTTTCCCAGGACTTGACCCCTGCATAGGCCTGAATCTGCAAATTCTCCTTTCACCAACCTTTCTCTATCTACCTTGAGTTGACTGTTGGTCATGTTGGACCAGTAATAAAAGCACAGAAAACGTCACCCAGTTGTCTGTACATTCCGTCATTACTCTCATCATCACCCCTAGACACATCATAGAGGTAACATAACATGCCATCCCAATCTAACCAGCGGCTCCTGAGGGGGTAGCGCTACACTATAATACCAAAAGTAGAAAATATGCATCTCCCATTGCAGCCAAAACGACACATACAAAATACGTTTTGAAGTATAAAAATAGAAAATGTGTATTATACAACAAGATTAAAGTTCCTCTAGTCCAGAGATATGCAATTAGCGGACCTCCAGCTGTTAAAAAACTACAAGTCCCATCATGCCTCTGCATCTGGGTGTCATGCTTGTAACTGTCAGAGTCTTGCTATGCCTCATGGGACTTGTAGTTCTGCAACAGCTGGAGGTCCGCTAATTGCATATCCCTGCTCTAGTCTATACAACACGACTTCTGGTCTAATGCCTAATATCATATGATATCATTTTTTATTTTATTTTGTTCTTCACTGTGTTTTTATTCTTTGTATATTTGTAGCACTACCCCCGAAAGAGCTGCTGGTTTGTTTTGGGTGGCACGTTACCTCTATTCTTTCGCCGTCTAGGCTACACGATGAGAGTTGAGAAGAACTGCAATGTCCACACTTTAGGTGTCTTTTTCTGTTAATGGGGTAAAATAATAAAAGTAGTAGTTGAAGAGGTAGAAAGAGTAGTAGGTAGTAGGTTCAGGTGTATAACTTTGTCAGGAAACACTCCTGCTTCCAGCAATGTAGCTTTCGTCGCCATTCTTGCCAGAGTGGGAATTGTGCACCTGGATAGGCCTCTCTCACTAACCTAGCAGCCAATGTCACACGGAAACTTTAGCAAAGTCTCTGCCACAGACCTTCCCAAAGATGGGGATATATTCGGTCCAAAATCCTTCTCAACACAGGATTAAGCACCCAGATCTCTCGCCTGAATAAACTTTGGTGGATTCAGAACAGACAGGCGACCATCATTCAGCCTCTCAGTAATGGTGCGTCCTTCGATGAAGTTCAAGGCCTCTCCTGAGATACCAGCCTCGTGCTCGGTACTCCCCCAGACAGGTTCTTCATCGGGTGGCTTCCTCCCTCAGGACAGACAGCACAGGACCACTCTGCGATTATAGACCCAGTCTGAATACCAGGCTTACACAGTAGATGACAAACCTGGACCAACGTGGTCCCAGAGCCAGGAACACTTGAACACGCAGCCCCAGCCATGAGGGCCACACATGGAGGGTGGTGGGACAACAGACCAGCGATCGACGACCGCAAACTAATGACGTCTGTCCCTTAAGTACTCTCCCCCAGCATACACAGCGAGGCGATCAACCCCCACTGATTGGCTGCTGAGGAAAAACACCCAATACACCTTGACTTGACTGCTGCCACCCTTGGCCTGAGGTGGGACCAACACCCCAGACAACAATAGTGGTCACTCACAGCACAGCCATGGCTGGAACAGAGGCCCAAATTTGGCAAAACAACACGGTCAGAGGCAACTAAATCTCTGACCACCCTCTAAGATTAAGGCAGCACCAGGTATGAAAGTAGCAGGGCGCTACATATTTATTTACAATTATGTTTAATTTGTATGTAGCACCATGCCCCTGTGAGATACGACATATTGTTCTACTGTATGTCCTAAAGTATAGTGAAATCAATCACAATAAAGCTTGACTTGACTTGATCATGGTCTCCTGATGAGGAGTGAAAATACCATACAGCATGCATATTCTAATCAAAAACGCATTTCAACTGTCCTCTTCAGGGTATATAAGGTGGAATATACCTAAATAAAAAGAAAAAGTACATAGGCCCAATTTCAATGCAAAACAGTGACAGTAAACAGTGGACAGCATTCCCAGAAGAGCTGAAGCTGTTATAGCTGCAAATAGGTGGGACACCTCAATATTGAACCCTACGGACTAAGACTGGGATACCATTAAAGTTCATGTGCGTGTAAAGACAGGTGCCCCAATACTTTTGGTAATATAGTGTAGATTAAATATACACAATAAAACACTGATATAAAACGCATGGTTGATAACTAATCTATAAAAATGTTGCTTGTACAAAATAGGTACAGCCATCTTGTACCGATCTAGTTACGCGACCCCCGGCAGGTGTCTGTATCCATTCTTTAAAAAAATCTATGTATGGTTGTCATCAATACTATTTTTCACTTGATGTTTTGTATATGTATAGTTTGTAATAAAATGTGATATTTTTTACTATCCCATTGACTTTATTGACAAGTGCCACTATAGTCCCACCCTTTGAGGGATTTCTCCATTTCCATTTATTAGGGATGATGGCACTTATCCACCCTAACCATATTCCTTATTGCTTATCTTGTACCAAATCCATACCATTCTCAAAGTATTAACATGAATTTTTTAATTAAACTTCTATCCAAGGCAATGCATGCAAATTAAAGTCATTGCTGAACACAAGTCTGAACTTTTCTGTAGCTCAGAATCACATTATGATACAGAATCCTTCATTTTGGGTGAAGGGAGCTAAAGTTCTTTGCCTTGCTGGGTTTTTCTGATATCCAAGTCATCCACGTAGAAATCTTTCCCCACCTCTGATAAAGCTATAAAAGAATGCATGGGCAGCACAGTAGATAAGTGGTTAGCACATTCACCTAGCAGCACTAAGGTTGTTCGTTTGAATCCCAACTATGGCTCTACCTGCACAGAGTTTGCATGTCCTTCCTATGTGGGTTTCTTGCTACACTCAAAAGACATGCCGGTAGGTTAATTGGCCCTAGTATATATATGAATGTGAGCTAGAGACCTTAAAATGGAAGCTCCTTAGGTACACATATGAATCTACTATATATATATATATATATAGCGTTGGATAACTATAGAAGAACCTATAATAAATAATATGTGACCTATGTGCCATCAACCCTAACCATTTTTTTATATTAGTGTGGAGAACCGACTAGAGTAAAGCAATACTGTTTGTTGCACACTTTCTTGATTTTCTTTAGAGCAATGTATGGAATAGACATGTGCAGTTGGTTTCGTTCCGAATTGAAATACAATAGAATAGAATAGAATAGACTATAATGGAATAGAATTTAAAAAAAACAATAGAATAGAATAGCAAGAATATAACCATTTCCTAAAATTCGAATATAATTTATTTGAATGGAACATAATAGATTAGAATATAAAAGAACGGAATAGTATAGAAAAAAACAACAAAATAGAACGGATATAACTATCTTCCAAAAATTTAATTTTGAATAGAAGAGAATAGAATAGAAAAGAAGACTAAACAAATAGAAAAAGGAATAGAATCCACAACAATAGAATAAACTAGAATAAAAAAAAATTAACCATTTCCCAAAATTCAAATAGAATCAATTTAAATTTGAATATAAAAGAAAGGAATAGATTAGAATAGGAATATGGTTATATTCTTTATATTCTAGTCTGTTGTTTTTTTGTATACTATTATGTTATTTTCTATTCTAATCTATTTTTTTGTATTCTATTCCAATTTAAATTGATTCTATTTGAATTTTGGGAAATAGTTATATTCTTTCTATTCTATTCTATTGTTATTCTATTCTTTTGTATTCTATTATTTTCTATTTGAATTTCAGAAGATAGTTATATTCTTTCTATTTTATTCTTTTTTTATTTTATTCTATTTTATTCTATTCTATATTATTCTGTTCTTTTATTTTCTATTATATTTGTTCTGTTTTACTCCATTATATTTTATTCGTTGTTTTTTCTTTCATAGTCCTTTCTATTTTATTATATTTTATTCTATTCTACTCATTTATCTTCTTTTCTATTTTATTCTCTTTGGAAATTGGAAAACAAATCAAAAACTATTCGAAAACTATTTGAATTTGAAAACTTTTTAAATTCGAAAACTTTTAAATTCGAATTTGAAAACAATCTGAATTCAAAAACTATTTGAATTCAGAAAATTTGAATTGATTTGAATACAAATAAACAAAACTAATTCTGAAAATGGATAAAACGCATTTAACTAAACAAGTTTATGTAAATATCAAATCGAAACAACATTTTTTTTTCGTTCTGCACATGTTTAATAAGGAACATTTCTCCAGTTTCTAGCAGCTGCGCAACATTCACGTGGTTAAAATAATGCCTTCGTTAACTGTGAAGAACATAAACAAAAGGGATCCTACCCCTTAAAATATATATATATATATATATATATATATATATATATATATATATATATATATATTTTTTTTAACCACTTCCAGGCCAAGGCCGTCATATGACATCTTTGACTTTCAGTGAGAATATCTGAATGATGCCTGCAGCTACAGCGGGTGATTCTGTGCACCATAAGAACGATCATAGCGATAGCTGAAAGCTCTCGACTTAAAAAAGATCGTAATGGCCTTCTTCAGTTCTTCAGTCCTTGACGTCTGCTCTGGTTCTCGCTGAGCGGAGGCTGTTGTGCGCGCCCACGGTGGCGAAATTACGTAAAGTCACCTCCCTTAGGGAGCAAATCAAGTCTTTGAAAATGGGTAGGGCGGCTAGGTCCTTGCTTTGGTCAAAACAAATTCTCGAACAAACCACATAGAATGTTAGTCAACAAACTACACCCGCGCCCATTTCATTCCTTCCCTGACTTTCTCCTCCAACCAGACGGATCTAGAACACATTGCCCCCGCGAGATGTCAGATACTTTTGGCAAATTCTACAGTAAGTTATACAATTGTCTGACTCCGGAGCATCAATTTACTTTTACCCAAGATAAGTTTGAGTCCTTTTTCTCTAACATTAAACTTCCAAAGTTATCCTTAGCAGATCTAGCCGGATTGAATGTGGCGATATCAGCTGAGGAACTTTTAGCTATAATTAAGGATCTCCCCCTACATAAATCTCCTGGCCCTGATGGTCTATCTTATTTCTATTATAAAACTTTTATAGATATTTTATCCCCCCATATGCTGACCCTTTACAGCTCTTTGTTTAAAGGCACCCCCCCGCATTCTCACTTCTCTCACTCTCACATTTCAGTTATCCCGAAGCCTGGTAAGGATCCCTCCATTCCAGATAACTATAGACCCATAGCCCTTTTAAATTCAGATTATAAAATATTTACCAAGATCCTGGCTTCCAGATTGTCTAGGCTAATTTCCAAGCTAGTCCATAGGGATCAGGTGGGATTTGTCCCTGGCAGGCATGCGGGGGACAACACCCGACGTACCGTGGATCTGATTGATCTCCTGGACAGAACCACCCGTTCGGCACTAGTTTTAAGTTTAGATGCTCAAAAGGCCTTTGATAGGTTGAGTTGGCCGTATATGTTTGCCACTCTTAAATTGTATGGGTTTAAGGGCCCTTTTTTGAAAGCTTTAGAGGCCCTGTATTCAACAGTCACAGCCCAAGTGCAGATGTCGTCCTTCCTGTCGCCTCGTTTTCCCATGACGAACGGGACTCGGCAGGGGTGCCCCCTATCCCCATTGCTTTTCATTTTATGTTTGGAGCCCCTTGCTGAGTCTATTCGATCCCATCCAGACATTCGTGGGGTGGTGATGCGACAGGGGGAATATAAATTGTCGCTTTTTGCGGACGACATTCTGCTCACTATTACCAACCCACTGATTTCTCTACCTTCTCTACATAAATTATTATCTTCCTTTGGTGCCATCTCAGGTTATAAGGTTAACACTTCCAAAGCTGAAGCGCTCCCCATACATATCCCGCCCGCATTGCTGTCTCAACTTAAGGGATCATATCCCTACAGGTGGTGTACTGAGTCCCTTAAATACCTGGGTATTCTCCTTACTCCCTCCTATTCATCTCTTTATTCTGTTAATTTTCCCTCCTTTGTTTTAGACATTAATAAATCTTTGCTGACCTGGACAAAATATCCTCTCTCCCTTCTTGGTAGAATTAACGTTTTAAAAATGTCCATCCTACCCAGATTGCTTTACCACTTTGAAATGCTACCGGTCGCTATACCTTCTCCCCAGCTGAAAGCGCTTAGATGGAGTTTCTTAAGGTTTATATGAGGCGGCGGGGCTCATCGTATAGCAAGCTCAGTGGTATTCGCTCCCACATGTAGGGGTGGTCTGGGAGCCCCTGATATTGTTAAATATTATTATGCCTCACACTTGAGAGCGGTTGTTTCCTGGTCCTCTCTACACGCTCCGAATCAATGGGCCGCCATTGAAAAGGGGGTGTTGTATCCGGCCCACCCTTGCTCGTTGATTTGGGGCGCCCCTCTATCCCTAGATCCTATTTTTAAACGTCAATGCATGGCCCCAATGGCTTTCACTTTAGCCATCTGGCATAAATGTCTCAAAAGCCACTTCCTTGCCCCACCCTGCCCTCCATTGGCGAATGTTTTGTTTAACCCAGTTATACCTGATAGCATCTCATTGGGTAGGATATCTCCGTGGCTCGACGTACCTTTTTTTCAACTCTAGTTTAGTTCATCCTGTCACACGGAAATTGTATAGCTTTGATATTTTACGCAAAAAATTCAATATACCCAACCACCTTTTTTATTTTTATCTGCAGGTGAGACATTTCTTTCAATCCAAATCTTCTACCCTGACTCTCGATAAACCGACGGCTTTTGAGTTTTTGTGTGCCCAGGGCCCTCACCAATTACACCTAATATCCTCTATTCACCGTATCCTCCATGGGTCAATTCCTCTTTCTGAAACCACACACACATGAGAAAGTGGTCCCACCTATTGGGTAAGCCTATTACGGTCCAAACCTGGGATAAGATTTGGTCTTCTACCTTTAAATCCTCTAAATGTGTGATTCATCGGGAAACGTCTATTAAAATTCTCATGTTTTGGTATAAAACTCCTGATGTCATACACACATATGTTCCCTCAGTTCTGCCGCATTGTTGGCGTTGTGGAAATGATATTGCCTCTTTGTTTCATATTTTTTGGAGATGTTCCCTGGTTCAACCCTTTTGGCAGGAGGTGAGACTGCTGGTACAGGAGGTGATAGAAGTTTCCCTTCCATTTGATCCATTGAACTTTCTTTTGGGCCTCCCATTCCCAGGTCTAACCAAAAAAGCTAACCGCTTGGCCGCCTATATTTTATTGGCCGCCAAGAGGCTCATACCGTTGTGTTGGTTGTCTAGTACCCCGCCTCCATGGCCCAAATTTCTCCACCTGGTAGCTGAAATTCGGAGGATGGAATATTTGACGGCCTCTGTTAACGATTCCATACCACAATTTGATAAAGTCTGGGAACCTTGGGATCTCTCGAGATATGGGACCCCTGTGTCATTGCCCTCACCTTAGTATATGGTTTACCCTAGTGTTTTTTTTTCTCTGTTTGTACCTCTAATATATACCTAAGAGTTGTTTGTTTTATATGATCCTGTAGATTCATGCAGATCACTTCTGTGTTCTGCGTCCTTGGACACTATGATATGTCATTTACTTTCATGTTTTTTTTTCTTTGTACAATTTCTGTATCGTCGTTGTGTTGAACTTTTCAATACTTTGTACTTTATGATACTGTGATGCCTTACTTGTTTTTATAACCCAATACAAATACAATAAAAAAAAAAAAAAAAGAACGATCATAGCGGCAGTTCCACCTCTTGATCATTATTACAGGCGACAGGAGGGGACATCCCCCTCTCCCGCCGTCATCTGGTGCTTCTCCGGGCTCTCCTGTGCCATCAGTGACCCAAAGAAAGAATCGGCTGCCGCCGAATGACACCATAGAGATTTCCGGAGACCAGATGGTCACCAATCATCTCTATGACCGTCAAAGGCCCGAGCGCGATATTATGACGTCATGTCCAGGCCGCAGTTGTAAACAAAGCCGTAATCTCAGCTAGTTAAGCATGAGATTGGTGATTTTTTTTTCGATCTCATGCTTTTCAGCCTGGAAGAGACGTGTGGGGTCTTATTGACCCTGCATCTTTCCATAAAGAGGACCTGTCACGAACCATTCCTATTACAAGAGATGTTTACATTCCTTGTAATAGGAATAAAATATCGCGTTTGAAAAATTGTTGCGAAAATACCGTACAAGATAAAAAGTTACAATGACCGCCATTTTATTCCCTAGGGTGTCTGCTAAAAAAACATATATAATGTTTGGGGGTTCTGAGTAATTTGATGATTTTTACATGTAGGAGAGGAGTGCCAGAATAGGCCCAGTATGGAAGTGATGATGAAATCAAGTTTTTCCCCCAGCTTGTAGAAACCTGTCCTCCTAAACAGACTATCACCAGGGTCAGCAAGGCCTATATTTGGCCCTCAGCAACTGTTTATACTGCTATTAGCTTAGTTAGAAGTTAGAGTAATAAGTTGGATTCTTCCTACAGTGGGCAAAAATAACTCATTATTATTCAACTATTTCTCTATATTCCTTTCATGATTTTTTTCATGTGGTTAGAAGAACTCATCTGCAGATATGCTTTTCTTGATCAGATTTGCCATCTCAAATAATTCATGGTCAGTTCTAGAGACAGCTTAATTATATGGGAAACACAAACCAGAAGTGATTAGAGAGTTTGATTATACTCTGCTAGAGCACTAATTAAACCAGTGTAAATAATATGACTGTGCTAGAGCTGAGAAACGTTATCTTGCTCCTATCATTAGGGGAGCTTGGCAGGAAAACTGGCAAAGACAAATTTAACAGTTTCAAAAAGCAGTTACATTTCCAGCATGCCGGGATTGCTAACTGTCACATTGGTTGTGCTCTCAACCAAACTGTCAAAACATCCAATGGCTGGTGTCATAACTGATCACATGTGCATCATCATGGCAGTTGAAGATTAAACATAGGCCAAGATGGCCGCTTCCTTGGCTGAAAATGATAGGTGGGTTTACTTACATTTTAATACATTGACCAGCAGTTGGTACTTAGCTGCAGACACTCTATAAATTCCTGAGTTGCATTTACATCAGAGGTGGTTAAAGCCAACTCTAGGTTTCCCTCCTCCCTGTTTTCTGTATGCACCACCCTTGGAGCACATCTCTATCTCTTTTGTTTTAATTGGACACGTAGGGGCAGATCCTCAAAGAAATTCCGCCGGCGTATCTGTTGATACGCCGTGTAATTTCAAATTTTGCGCGTCGTATCTTTGTTTTGGTATCCACCAAACAAGATACGACAGCATCTGTGTTAGATCCGACAGGCGTACGTCTTAGTACGCGGTCGGATCTAAGATGCAATTTTCTGGCGGCCGCTGGGTAGCGTTCACGTCGTACTCCGCGTCGAATATGCAAATTCACTTTTTCCGACGATCCACGAACGTACGAGCGGCCGTCGCATTCTTTTACGTCGTTTCCGTTCGGCTTTTTCCGGCGTATAGTTAAAGCTGCTATCTGGTGGCGTACTCAATGTTAAGTATGGCCGTCGTTCCCGCGTATAATTTTGAAAATTTTACGTCGTTTGGGTAAGTCGTCCGTGAATGGGGCTGGACGCCATTTAGGTTCACGACGAAAACAATGACCTCCTTGCGACGTCATTTGGAGCAATGCACCCTGGGAGTTTTGACGGACGGGGCATGCGCAGTTCGTTCGGCGCAGGGACACGCTTCATTTAAATGAAACACGCCCCCTACTCGCCGCATTTGAATTCCGCACCCTTACGCCACGAGAGATACACTACGCCGCCGTAACTTACGGCGCAAATTCTTTCAGGATTCAAAGATTTGCAAAGTAAGTTACAGCGGCGTAGCGTATCTCATATATGCTGCGCCCACGCAAATGTAAATGGATCTGCCCCATACTATTTTTCCTTAGGTCTTCAGTCTGATCACAAGTCCTCTTCATCCTCTTTTTTGTTTTGGCAGAGAAGATATCTACATAGACTGGTTGTGGCCATCTACTTCTACAGATGCCTCTTCACTGCTTCCTGCTGCAGAGACTGATGCAATGGGGTTGATTTACTAAAACTGGAGAGTACAACAATCTGGTGCAGCTGTGCATGGTAGACAATCAGCTTCTAACTTCAGCTTGTTCAATTAAGCTTTGACCTGAAGGCCTGGTTCACACTGGTACTATTTGAGATGCGATTTGAGATGTCAAATCTCATCTCAAATCGGCGGCATTTGCCGGCAATTGTCGGCAATGGCACTGTCCTAATCGGTGCGACGCGGCATCTGCGGCGCTGCATCGATTTCAAAAAGTAGTTCCTGTACTACTCTTTGCGATTTCAGGCCGTGATTTACATTGACATCTGTGCAGAAACCTGCACAGATGTCACTGAAATCACGGCCGAAATCGGGACTGCCAGCGGGAGTGAAATTGTGCGAGTTTAGCTGAACTCGCACGGCTTCACTCCTCAGCCCAGTGTGAACCTGGGCGAAAACAAAAAACACGGAAGCTGATTAGTTATCTATGCAGAGTTGCACCAGATTTTACACTTTCCCATTTTAGTAGATCAGTCTCACTGGCCCTGAGGCCCCAGAATTCATTACGAAAGTCTGGAAGATGTGCCAACTTCACTGGGTGCAACCACCCCCAGAACTGGGTGAAGCGTCCCCAGAAGACAAGCCAAAAGTGTAAATACCAAGGGAAATTTGCTCACCTATAAGACTGACTTATGACACATTGGTTGAGAGTTCTGAGCTCTAGCTATGTTAACATATGTCTATGTTAAGGCAACTTCTGTCCCTTTAACAAATAGTGGAAGGTTCTCTTGCCAGGTTCCTGTTTGAAAGCTAACAGTTTGCTTTTGTGTGACTACTAACTTAAATTTGCCTCCCGTTGTTTATCCAAGCATGTAAAAGGTTTAGAAATGCTACTTGCCACTGGACTCAATTCTTCCCTTGGTGGACCAAAGGTTTTATGGTGAGGGGAGTGTGTAGCCTGGTACTTGGCAGGAGACTGGGAGGAGCACTCCTGTGTTGTGTGCAGCTGACCCCCCCCCCCCCCCCCTTGTTGTGTGGCTGAATGCTTGATGCCTGCTCCCTCTTCCTTTTTTCTACCACTGGACTGTGACAGAACACCTGTGTGATCCCCCACTCACCCCCTCCTCCCTTCTTGCAGAAACAGTGATCCTGTGAAGAGGGGAGGATGATGTTGCAGAGAGGAGGATCATTGAACAAGTAGTCCACAAGGAACACTGTACAATGGAGGCTAATGGGCTGTGGACTTTTGTACCCAGGAATCACTGCACACCAGTGATGGAGAAAAGTAAAATTAGTGGACAAGTATCAATTGTCAAAAAGCACCTCGCCCCAATAATTATTGAAAAATATGAAGGAGGCAGGGGGTACCAAAAGGACCCTGGAGCTATTTTAGTGGTGCAGATAGAGATTCACAAAATCAAAGGAATTATTTTATGTAAAAATAGAAAAAACATTTTATTGAGACAATTATATGACATAAATATATGATAAATAAATTCAATCTTGATTAGATACATTATAGAAAATCAAGATAGAGCATTGATTGGTCGATTCGCTCTACATGTTTCACTCTTTGTGAGCTTCCTCAGGAGCGTTTATAGACAATGCTAAGTATCAAAAAGAAGAAAAACATATAATTAATTAACTGTAAAATAAATTACATAACAATGTCTGAATAGAGGTAAGTAAATACATTTTTGAAAATATAAAGGGAAAAAGTTAATAGGTTACATCAATTGGGGCAGAAAGTGCATATTCAGTAATTATAACCATGAACAACAAAGGCGCTCAAAAGAAAAAAGACTTACCCTAAGGTAATAAAATAGCTTATCAAAAAACCAGCATGTGCAGACAGCAAAACCGCCCAGGAAGAACTATAGCTTCAACACGGACCATAGAGACAACAGCAGAACCATAGCTGAAAAAAGCCACCTAGTGGAGATATGTATGAAAGACAAAGGATATATATACAAATATGTACCCATAATATCTCTCTCATTGATATTTACTGAATATGCACTTTCTGCCCCAATTGATGTAACCTATTAACTTTTTCCCTTTATATTTTCAAAAATGTATTTACTTACCTCTATTCAGACATTGTTATGTAATTTATTTTACAGTTAATTAATTATATGTTTTTTTTTTTTTGATACTTAGCATTGTCTATAAACGCTCCTGAGGAAGTTCACAAAGAGTGAAACATGTAGAGCGAATCGACCAATCAATGCTCTATCTTGATTTTCTATAATGTATCTAATCAAGATTGAATTTATTTATCATATATTTATGTCATATAATTGTCTCAATAAAATGTTTTTTCTATTTTTACATAAAATAATTCCTTTGATTTTGTGAATCTCTATCTGCACCACTAAAATAGCCCCAGGGTCCTTTTGGTACCCCCCTGCCTCCTTTATATTTTTCACCAGTGATGGAGAGTTGAGACTTCTCAAAGGCAATTTTGCAGAGGAGGGAATATTTTGCCAAGTGGTGCGGACCTGCTGCTTGGACCTGGCAGTGCTGCATGAGAGAAACATCCATGGAGAGCTTGTTAGTGGGGTTTAGGCACCCTGCTGGGGGACACTAAAACTACACCTGCTAAGTGCCTAGGTTATAGGCAGGAGTTTGCTTTCATGCAGTAATCAGCATTAAAGCGGTAGAAAACTTTTGAATACAAAATAACAATTTCTCCAGCAAGGTAATATCATGTATGCATCACATACAAGCACAATATGAAGACTTACCATAAAACGAAACCCTCCAGTGGTACACTGTCACTGCTGACAGGGCTTTCATCTTCACCCGGTCTTCCTTCAGGCTCCGGCCATTTGAATAACCAAGTCAAGGTGACGTCACTCCCGTGCATGCTCGTGGGAGTCATGGCTGTGTCACGAAGCTCTGAAGACATGTCATGAGTATGGCACCCCTTCAGAGCGCATGCACAGATGACATCATCAGATGCAGAAACACTGAATATCTCCTAAACGGTGCATTTTTTGGAGATATTCCTTGTACCTACAGGTATGCTTTATTATAAGCCTATATATAGGTACAAGTGTTCAAGCCGTGTTTACTACCACTTTAAGGCATAATTCCGTACCTAGAAGCGAGCCACCCTGAGCACAGTTAACCCTCTATTAACCCATGGCTAACTAACTGTACTGTTGACACTAAGCACACTAGATACCACTACAGTAAGAGAATACCAACTCCCAGGTGCACAGTGTTATGTCTGTGTCAGGAAATGTCTGAACAATTAATTAATTTGAGTTAGTTTTAAGGATAATGGTAGGTGTAATGGCGCTAAAAAACTTAAATACAATAAATAATCCTCATCACTAGACCCATAAAATAATTAAGAAAGTTTCGTGGTGAATCCTCCAATGGATGTGAATAAAATGTGTTCCACTCTGGGTCAATCCTGGAATACCATCCGACATCAACAAAAAATGTGGAGGGTATTAGTAGTGGTAAATAATAATACGTAACTAATGATTAGTGAACAGCTGTGCCAAACCACTGCACAATGTTGCATCAATACAATCAAAATTGGATACTTGGTAACATAGTGAACATAGATGATAATGAAAAAACAAATCCAGTATAATTAAAATCACCAAAGGCAGTAGTCCATTAAAGTGCAGCGTGCAATGATTAAAGTGCAAAAAATACAAAGTGATCCGAAGTAATTTAAATGACATGCACCAATGAGCATGAAAATGAAATCTAAATGTGAAAAATTGTCCAGTGAAAAAAACAATATAGAGATGGTAACAATGTCTCAAATAATCCACCAATTGAGGTTAAACAAGGTGATATTGGTAAAGTGTCCCAGTGCATATAATAATGAAAAATAAACAATCATGAATGAATGTTCAGTGAAAAAAATGTGCTCCAAAACACAGATCCTTATATCCAAAGCGTTCAGTGATCAATGCTGGATGTGCATGCATGCTTATACTTCCACCATCAGGCTTCCCAGAAATGTCCGACAGACTAGGTGTTCCAGCCCCTTACCTCAGAGCGGCTTGTAATCAAGCCTAAATGGATATCTCACAGGCAGTCTGCTGCTCATCCACTCCCTCAATCCCACGACTCGGTCACAGATGATTGCAGTCTCTCAGAGGAAATATAAAGCAAGGGGAGCCTCCATAGTGTAGCAACATTAAAACATTTTATTTAAGAAACAAGTACTTACTCATAGATCCTATGAGTAAGCAACGTGAAACAGTTGCGATATGCGTGAGGAAGTGGAGGAGCTGCTGGTGACGTCACCCGCTCGCGGCCGCAGAGCGGGGGACACAAAGATCGTACACGCCGACTTTTTACTACTTGAAATGTGAGTGTCTACTTGTTTCTTAAATAAAATGTTTTAATGTTGCTACACTATGGAGGCTCCCCTTGCTTTATATTTCCTCTGAGAGACTGCAATCATCTGTGACCGAGTCGTGGGATTGAGGGAGTGGATGAGCAGCAGACTGCCTGTGAGATATCCATTTAGGCTTGATTACAAGCCGCTCTGAGGTAAGGGGCTGGAACACCTAGTCTGTCGGACATTTCTGGGAAGCCTGATGGTGGAAGTATAAGCATGCATGCACATCCAGCATTGATCACTGAACGCTTTGGATATAAGGATCTGTGTTTTGGAGCACATTTTTTTCACTGAACATTCATTCATGATTGTTTATTTTTCATTATTATATGCACTGGGACACTTTACCAATATCACCTTGTTTAACCTCAATTGGTGGATTATTTGAGACATTGTTACCATCTCTATATTGTTTTTTTCACTGGACAATTTTTCACATTTAGATTTCATTTTCATGCTCATTGGTGCATGTCATTTAAATTACTTCGGATCACTTTGTATTTTTTGCACTTTAATCATTGCACGCTGCACTTTAATGGACTACTGCCTTTGGTGATTTTAATTATACTGGATTTGTTTTTTCATTATCATCTATGTTCACTATGTTACCAAGTATCCAATTTTGATTGTATTGATGCAACATTGTGCAGTGGTTTGGCACAGCTGTTCACTAATCATTAGTTACGTATTATTATTTACCACTACTAATACCCTCCACATTTTTTGTTGATGTCGGATGGTATTCCAGGATTGACCCAGAGTGGAACACATTTTATTCACATCCATTGGAGGATTCACCACAAAACTTTCTTAATTATTTTATGGGTCTAGTGATGAGGATTATTTATTGTATTTAAGTTTTTTAGCGCCATTACACCTACCATTATTCTTATCTGTCTTGAGTGTGTGAACACTTTCCGTTGTGGCTGCTATTTATTAATTTTAGCTTCCTTTTAGTTTAGAATTAGCCTTGATTAGGTGGATTTGCGCATTGGTTCCCCCTCTTATCATACTTGAGTTAGTTTTAGCCATTGCAGAATTCTCTGAAATAACACAAACAAAATCAATGTGAATTTGGACTGGGCTATCGACAATAAATTATTTATTTATTCAATAAGGCAACATCTGTGCACTGTGCGATTCAGCATGCGCTGACCCTGCTCTATCATTTTATGCGGCCTACCACTTTGTGGCTGAGTTGCAAACAGTTTAAAGAGAGAGTAACATATGTACCACCATACAGACTGGTCCCAATGTTAGCCGGCTTAAATGTGTTAATCAGATGTCAGGTACTTGGCAGCCTTCTCCAGGGGCACCTTTCTCAGGAATGCGTACACCAAACTACTCTTATACCCTGTACACATGATCGGTTCGTCTGATGAAAACGAACCAATGGATTTTTTCATCAGATGTCCGATGAAGCTGACTTTCATCAGTCTTGCCTACACAACATTGGTTAAAAATCCGATCGTGTCTATCGCGGTGACGTAAAACACAACGACGTTCTGAGAAAAATAAAGTTTAATGCTTCAGAACATGCGTCGACTTGATTCTGAGCATGCATGGATTTTTGAGCGATGGATTTCCCCACAGACGATCGTTTTTTTTCTATCAGGGAAACGCCTCCAGCTGGATGCCACATCTGTATAGTGAGGACTGCTGTCTCCTATGGCAACTGAACTTGTAACAGTCACTAAAGGTAGTCGTACATAGCTCTTGGTAACACAGAATAGTTCTTCTCTTATCTCATGGTATCCCACTGTAGGTCTTTACTCACTGAGCTCCCAGTATCTCACTAGACTTCCAGATACCAGTCATCACTGTATCTCCTGAGCTCTTCCACAGCTAACCTGCTGTATACGCCTCAAGCATCATCCCTGTTAACCTGCTGGGTCCCTGGATTGGCACTTGTTGAAGCTCTCGCACTTCTTCACTGTCCCCAGCTGGTGAGAAGACTGCTTTGGTACTTGCTCAAGCTTACTCACAGTAGTCTCCAGTAATAAGGTGAATGGTCTCTTAGTGGCAACTGCTTCCCCTTTACCTCCGACCACAACTGGTTCCCTGTCCGGCTGAACCTTCGCATCTCGGTTGGACTCTAATCCTGCAGTCCCAACCCTACACTGCTTCTCCTGCTCCTGGATAGGCCTCAGGCAGCCTAGCAGCCAGGTATCCCCAGGATAGGCCTCTGTCTTCCCGGCCTAGCAACCCTGGGCCACATAACACACATCCACCTAAACAGCCATCCAGGTGGCACAGAACTCTGATCACCTGACTCCACCCAAATAGGCACTCCTAGCAGGCCGAGGGACTAAAGAAACCCTTCCAATTGGTTGAGACACCCTATCCATTCATAACAAGACCTTGCTATGCCCTTGTCAATTTGACGCCACCAGCCACAGTGCCACCTAGTGACAGAAGAGAAAAGGTACAGCAATTCTAGAATTAGAGAGGAATCCATGGATCTTCTAACAATTAACCAGGACAATTACTACCTGGTTAACTAAATTTGTTAGCAACCCTGCCTAAACACCAGGGTGCTACACTTAAGTTATACAGGTGTGCAGCCTTCAAATGACTGTATATAACCAGGTATGTCAGAGTGGACAGAGCAGTTTACAGAGTCATGGCAGAACAGAGAACCGATCATACTAAAGGGCTCCTGCAGGGGTAAGCACTACAATGTAAAATGTCCAATATAGATATTCAGCATGCATATATTTAGCAGTGATGTTCCTCAGTGGTGACCCACCTCCCTAATCCATGTGTCCGGCCCCCTAATCTACATGCGGAGCACTGGACGCATGGATTCCAATGTTTTTCTTTTTTTAGAAGCACGTAATTAAAGCCAGAGGCTCTAATAGACTTCAAAAAAGAGTGGGCTCGGGTGCAGTGCACTGCACCCAAGCCCACCCAGTTGAACGACAGTAACAAATTAATATTCACTATTGATTCTCCTCCCGGACAATCAAGAAGCGGGTCCTGAGACTCATCACCTGATTGGTCGAGAGGAGAAGCGTTCCTTTTGACCATCAAGGAGAAAGAGGGAGGAGATTCAGGGGAAGCTGCCCTGAAGCACCAGGAGGAGGAGATGCAGGGTAAAGCTGCCGCCCGGAGGAGGCCACAACCTAGATGGGGTAAGTGCGGGGCTGGTGACCGACCGCCCGACCGACAGAGGGGGGTGAGCCCCCCAAAAATTATATACAACCAGCTGCCACTGGTGAGCCTATTTGTTCATTTATTAAACAGTACAAGTGTTACCCGGATTTACTCATTTTTTTAGGAGAATCAGGTGGGGCTCACTTCATCACAACTAAAATTTGCAGTTTATAAGAAAAAGAGATGACTATAGGTTATATTCAGACAATTTAAAATGTTGACAGAATTGTCCCAGCATAATGATAACTAGGTGAAGCTATAATATTAGAGCCAGTTGGTCAATGTAACTGCCAATCAGCTAGCATTTTCAGAAAAATGACCAGCAATGGCAGCCTATGTATCTCTCATGACAAATGCACTTTAAATGTTTGAACTATTTGAACCTAAATCTGGAGGCAGATACAATGGGATCTTTTTATAACCTATATCAGTGTTTCTCAACTCCAGTCCTCAAGGCGCACCAACAGGTCATGTTTTCAGGATTTGCCTCAGATGAAACAGCTATGGTAATTACTAAGGCAGTGAAACTGATCAAATCACCTGTGCAAAATAATGGAAAGCCTGAAAACATGACCTGTTGGCGCGGCTTGAGGACTGGAATTGAGAAACACTGACCTATACAGTCCAAGTTCTACACCAGCCAACTACATCAGTTGTAAGAGACGATGATCAGTCTTTAAACCACTCCATGCAAACAGCTACATATACAGGTGAAATACATATGTGGAACCTGTTTTAACTTCTAAGTAATATGTATTTTTGTCAATCCAGTCTTGAGAGTTACACAACTCCGCCATACAGCACTGTTCTGCCTGATAGGCGAGGAGAACTTAAATTTCTCTGCTGCATTTATACTTTGATTTATAGGTCCTCTTCTGACCTCCACACAGACAGTGAAAGAATAGACAGCAGCCTAATGAGATCATCTCTATGACACTCTGCTCTCTGCCCATATCAGCATGTTCCTTGAATCCTGGAAAACAACTGCCTGGTTGCTTGTGCTGCTTGTCGCCCCCCCTCTCTGAGCTCTGTTGTACAATAGACCCTAAAAATGCTAAGAGCAGGTCAGATACTTATATTGCTTGACTTTAATGTATTACATTTATTACAGAGCTGCATTCATTTGTGTTCCTTACATCCTCTGTAATGGCGTTCAGCTTTAATAGTTCATGGAATAGAATTTGTTACCTGTCTGTTACATGCCTTGAGCGATTGTTGCCAAACATGGAAGCAATAAAGCAAGCCTAAAAATACTTGCAGCTGTCCAGGGGATCTCTTTGTAATTTAGAAGGTCAAGGAAAAATAAGCTTTTCTTGTTCTGCAGTGAATTTATTTTACAACAATTGGAAACAGGGCGAGTGCTTGTTTAGCCTTCTGTACGCTGAAGTCTTCTCACAGTCAGTTAGACCAGAGAGATATATCGTTGGCATTCCTTTATGTGCAACACAATAGAAGCTAAGTAACTGAATAATGTATATTTCATTGTATAATATCCCTTGTGTAGACACTGTATCAGGGAATATACAATAGTCTAAATTAAAGTGCTACTAAAATTAGAAAAGTTAAGATTTACTATGTTTTAAGGAAAATAAAGAAATGTTAATTATGTCTAAGCAGTACCCTGAAAATTGTATCTTTTGTCTGAAATTCTGCTTAAAAGCAGTGTACTTTCTGGTATGTGAGTGTGCCTAGGCACGCCAATGCCTCCAGACTTATATGGATCAGTGACAAGATCCTTTACAGACCAGGGGCTTTCACTCCCTTTTAAAGAATTAATTTGCAAACAATAGAAATAATTATTCAATTTAGTGCCATGACCCTTTAGTGGACGGTCTATCCCCTGAGAAAGCCTAGAGGGCGAAACATGTTGGGAGTCACCACTACAATACCGTTATGAACTCAAAGGACCATAGGGAATGGTTCATGAAGTCATTCCATTGTATGTGGACACAGTGTTCTTATATAAAAAATGTTTTTCTAATAAATACTGTTAATTGTAATGAATCTTGTAGTTGTAGCATTGCACCTTAAAAGTCCCAAGGCACTTCTTATTTCCAGTTCTCACACTTGCAGAAACTACCACCCGACCTAGCTGCTTGACTACCAGCTCACCTGGCTGCTTTGAAGAACTCCCCAGGACAAGGGATCAGGATTTAGCACAATGCTGTCCTTGGAAAGTTTGCTACCTCTGGCAGTCATTCCCCTTGTATAACCTTGGGTGTGCCAAGGTACTGATACTCTCCTTTGCTCCCACTGCACTGGGCAAGACTCCTGTTCAGGCCTCCAATTGATCAGATCTTCCCATGCCAGCCCGGATGTCCAAAGGTAATGGAGACTTCTCACATATTCTTCCTCTTCTTCCTTTCCTCAGCTCCCAGCCTGGATACAGAGCCCCCCCCCCCCCAGCCCCAAGCAATAGAACAGCAACCTCATCACTCCACCTTCCACCCGACTTCCCAGCTGGCCAGGTTCCACCATATTTAAGGGCTGACCCAGACACCCTGCCAGACCCTCTGCCTGGAGATTGGCCAGATTCCCTCAAGTCAGATCAGGACTTCCTGGCTACCACCCACTAACTTCCAGAAGCTTCTCTTAAGTTTCTAGATCCAGAGGGAGGTACTTTAGACCTTCCCTGTAGAGCCATCCAGCCTAACCTGCAGTAAATGGACCTAATTACAGACGCACACAACTACCATGAGTCATAACTAAGATTACCTATACTAGTTGCACACTAGAGGGTGCTACAAAAGGATTTGTATTTCTGCCCATCCAGTCTTAGATTTACATCTCTGCATTAAACTGTACAGCCAGGCTGCTAACCTGTCTTTTTTATTTAAACTAGGTTGACACCCACCCCCCAGACTGTGATTGAACAGTAAAATAAATGCAGCTGCTCACTCCTTTACCCTGCTGTCTTCTGTTTTCATATTTTTTTTGGCCTCATGAATGCATTGAGCACATGCATTGACCCATAGCACTACCCCTCCCTCTCTCAGCCTGAGTTCTGCTGTACAGGGTATTACAATATGCTGATACCAAGTCAAATCCAGTTATTTACACTAGCTGCATTTAGAAATACATTTAATTATTTTTTAATACATACATAACTACATTATTCAGTGTTCCACCATCTGCCTGGCATTCAACTTTAATTATATCATCTAGTCTTCATTTTTAAGCAATGCCTCGATTTTCTATTAATCTGAAGTTCTTGTTTAATAGAACTTTATTAATAGTGTGCCATTATTAAAACATTCCGCTGATTCAGCTCAATGTTCTCTCCCATACAGTTTGCTGAAAGATAAGTACTGAATGCTTGGGCATAATTTAATCACAGGGCACATCTAGCACGTGCTCAGCACAATGCAAATGAAAGAGATTGAACATTCATGGTGTGAGTGTAATTTGGCAGCTGCGAGTGTTGTTGCGAATATCCTCATAAAAGGTGGTAGTAAGTGAAGTTTCTTATGAGCGCCATGAGATGTTTCAATAAACAGTTTGCTTTTCCAACTTTATATCTTATGTTACAAATCTGGAGAACTGCAGATTTGTTCGTTTGTCTCCAATTAAACCTACACTTGAAAATAATACAGACAGTAAAAATGTGGCTGTCACTTTGCTCTTTTAGAGGTGCATTTAAAAAAAAAAAAAGAACTCTGAAAATATTAAAGCCCCACTCTAGGTCTCCAAAAAACCCACCAAGCCCTTTTCCATGCCCTACCATGCACCCCACGCTTAATTTTTACAAATGTAAAGTATAAATAATTTAGTGTATAACTGCAGTCAGGTGATACTCACATGTTTGTCTCCAGCCCAGGGCTGGCTTCATTGGCACTCACAATCCTTGTTGGTGGCCCCAATTTACTGCCAGTTCCCACCAAGGGCTCCTTCCAACAACCTTCTGCACAGGAATGAGATCATTCTTAACCACTTAAGACCCAGACCAATATGCAGGTTAAAGGGATTGTAAAGGTACATTTTTTCCCCTAAATAGCTTCCTTTACCTTAGTGCAGTCCTCCTTCACTTACCTCTTCCTTCGATTTTGCTTTTAAATGTCCTTATTTCTTCTGAGAAATCCTCACTTCCTGTTCTTCTGTCTGTAACTACACACAGTAATGCGAGGCTTTCTTCCTGGTGTGGAGAAAGCCTCTTGAGGGGGGAGGGGGTGAGCAGGAGGGTCAGGACACTCTCTACTTTGCAGATAGAGAATGAAGCTGTGTGTTAGTGGGCGTCCTGACACTTCTGCTCGCCCCCTCCCCCCTCAAGATGCTTTCTCCACACCAGGGAGAAAGCCTTGCATTACCGAGTGAAATTACAGACAGAAGAACAGGAAGTAAGGATTTCTCAGAAGAAATAAGGACATTTAAAAGCAAAATCGAAGAATGAGGTAAGTGAAGGAGGACTGTGCTAAGCTAAAGGAAGCTATTTAGGGAATTTTTTTTTTACCTTTACAACCCCTTTAACCCCTCAAAATCATCAGCAACCAGAATTTACTCTACCATTCCTACGCGGATGACACCCAACTCTACTTTCGCATCAGCAATAAAAAGGATCATTATCTTGGACTAGAGAAATGCCTTATTATGATTGGATGACGGAAAGTTACCTTAAACTCAATGGCTCAAAAACAGAACTTCTTCTGCTTCACGCCAACCGAAAGAGACTTGCCATGACAACATGGACGCCCCCGCCCATTTTGGGACAAACCAATGTCCCTAGCACCAAAGTCAAAAGTCTCGGAGTCACTTTTGACTCCCACATGACAATGGATGCACAAATAAGTTCAGTAGTCAGCGGATCTCACCATCTGCTGCGCCTGCTACGTAGACTAATTCCCTTTATCCCAAAAGAAGACATAGCAGTCATGGTGGGAACGATAATCAACTCTAGACTCGACTATGCAAACGCCCTTTACCTCGGACTACCAAAGTACCAAATCTCTCGTCTAAAAAAGGCGTCCAGAATACGGCGGCACGACTTGTAACAGGAAAAAACCCTGGGAATCAATTTCCCCCTCCCTTAGATCCCTTCATTGGTTGCCTGTAAAATACAGAATTACATTTAAGACACTCTGCCTGACGCACAAATTTGTTCAAGGAAGTGCGCCCCAATATCTATGTGAAAAATTAAAATGTCACAACTAGGGTTGAGCGAACCCGAACTGTAAAGTTCGGGTTCGGTACGGACTTTGGGTTTTTCCCGGACCCGAACCCGAACACGAATAATTGGAAAAAATTTGGGTCCGAGATCGGAGTTCGGGAAAAAAAAGGTCCCTGCAAATTCAATAACCAGACCCTTCAGGTCTGGTATGGATATTAAGGGGAACCCCGCCGTCAATTTAAAAAAAAAATTACGTGCGGTTCCCCCTAAATATCCATAACCAGACCCGTTATCCGAGCACGTTGACCTGGCCGGCCGCAGAAAAGAGGGGGGGACAGAGTGCGGCCCCCCCCTCTCCTGAATGGCACCAGGCCACATGCCCTCAACATGGGGAGGATGTCCCCAAGTTGATGGGGACAAGGGTCTCATCCCCACAACCCTTGCCCGGTGGTTGTGGGGGTATGCGGGCGGGATGCTTATCAGAATCTGGAAGACCCCTTTAACAAAGGGGACCCCCAGATCCTGACCCCCCCCTGTGTGAAATGGTAATGGGGTACACTGTACCCCTACCATTTCACGAAGGAAGTGTAAAGTCTTGTAAAAAAAAACACACACACACACCGTAGAATAAAGTCCTTTATTAATAAAATAAAAAAAAACTCCAGTGGTGATAATCCACTCGTTCCCGGCTTCCTGCTCCAACGTTGTCCCGATCCTGCGACGGCTGCGGGTGATCTCCAGACGTGCTGGAGCTGCGTCATTCGCTGGGCTGTGTCCAGCGCTGAGAGGAGGTCGGGGATGCTGCGCTCCGGATGGATCTTCTCATCGCTGGAGCGGAGATCACCCGGCCGTCGCTCGATCTTCTCATCGCTGGAGATCACCCGCAGCCGTCGCAGGATCGGGACAACGTTGGAGCAGGAAGCCGGGAACGATTGAATTTTCACCGCTGGAGTTTTTTTTTTATTAATAAAGGACTTTATTCTACGGTGTGTGTGTGTGTGTTTTTTTACAAGACTTTACATCCTCCTTTACTTTACAACATGGGGACATCCTCCCCATGTTGAGGGCATGTGGCCTGGTGCGGTTCAGGAGAGGGGGGGGCCGCACTCTGTCCCCCCCTCTTTTCTGCGGCCAGCCAGGTCAACGTGCTCGGATAACGGGTCTGGTTATGGATATTTTGGGGGAACCGCACATAATTTTTTTTTAAATTGACGGCGGGGTTCCCCTTGATATCCATACCAGACCTAAAGGGTCTGGTTATTGAATTTGCGGGGACCTCCGCGCATTTTTTTTTCTAAAAGTCCGTGTCCCATTGACTACAATGGGGTTCGGAGTTCGGGTTCCCGAACCCAAACTTTTTTTTTTAAGTTCGGGTTCAGACCCCAACCCGAACATCCAGGTGTCCGCTCAACTCTAGTCACAACCCCAATCGCGTTCTCCTTTCTGGCCTCTACTCCAGATACCCAAGTCCAAAGGAGAACAAAGATTTGCAGTCCAAGGACCCAGACTGTGGAACGCTTTACAAATCAGCATCCGAATGGAAGTGAAGTGAATCACCAGGCCTTCAGAAAAAAAATCAAAATGAATGAGCAAGTTTGGGGTGGAGGAACATGATTAGCCTGAGTCCTGACCTCAACCCGATAGAACTTCTTTGGGATGAATTTGAGCGGAGACTTCGAGTCAGGTCTTTTCATTCAACATCGGTGCCTGACCTCACAAATGCGCTTTTGGAAGAATGGTCAAACATTCCCATAGACACACTCCTAAACCTAAACCTACACAAAAGTGACATTTACAAATAAAACAAAACATTTGCATAGAATATCAATCAGCAGCAAATGTTATTTATATATATATATATATATATATATATATATATATATATATATATATATATATATATATATATATATATATATATGTATATATATATAGTGGCATGGCAACCTCCGAAAATCCAACAGAGGGTATGGAGAACCGTGCATTGCCCTGTGTGACACATGCCAATGCAAACATTTTTTTTTTAAATACAGCTAAAGTTTGATGATTTAAAAAAAAAGAAAAGAAACAGGGTACTTTTAATAAATTAATAGTGTGTTGGTGTCTGCTGTGTTCAGCCTAAATCTTCATTGTCCTCCTCTACCAGCTGCGATCTTCCAGTGATGCACGGGTTAATATGAGCTGCTTTAGCTGTAATAGGCACTCCTCAAAAGTGCTGACTATGCTCGTCCTTTCTATCCCAATGTACTATCGGTTCCCACAATGGAAAGTGAATGGAGGACAAGCAGATAAATGAAATGTCTACCCTTTTCATTCATAGAGCATTTTTCATTGTGGAAATTTCCCACAAAAATCTATACCAGCTCTTTTCCCAAAAGAGAAAGAAGAGATTCCCCCCTAAACAATACCAGCCCACAAGCCCTCAACATCCCAGATAGCAAGGAGCACATTTTCACTGGCAAGTTGTACACTTGAAGCACAAGTTCTAGTTTACACTTTTCCGATTTGTAGCAAATTTGTGTGGCTCTGGCAAGAGCAAAGTTGCAGTGGTGAGTCTACAGCAAGAGCTCTGCAAGTCTACAGCATAAAAAATTATCCACAGTGCCCCCTGTGGTGGGATGACTATTGCACAACATAACTGAACCAGAACTTGCAGCCGAATGTTTGCAAATAAAGTTGATCTGGAGTCATGCAATCTAGCAATAGCTTAGCAAGTCATTTTCAAACTTGTAGCACAAGTGCTTGCTATCTGGGAGAGGACATAAAATAATGTGTGGGGGGTGGGGGGGGTAAGGGGAGGAGCTTATTAGAAAACCCGGAAACCCTTGTAAAAATAATTCATTCAGCATGATGAATGATGCGCTGCCAACCAAAAAACATGTTGACCCGCAGACATGATCTGCTGCTGACCTGACTCACCATAAATGACATTTCCCCCATCAAGAAGCTGAATGTAAAAAAAAGAATGAGGGATCCCAGGTGTTATTATTGATAAATATGGCCATGACCTGCCAGCCCCCTTTGCGATAGCATTGTGCATGTGAATGGCCCACTTTATACTGATATTAAGGGAGAGATTTACTAAAGCTGGTGCAAACAGAAACCCATTTCTTTGTGTTATGAAGACATTAATGCTTGAAGCCCTCAGGACCCTGTGTGGACCCCTGAAATTTACTATTCTGTAAGCTATTAAAGAACAGTGTTGTCACCCTAGGACAGATAGTGTGTAAGGACTAGAGAATACCTATCCCTCTGGAGGTGTTCTGTACAGAGAGAAAACAGGCAGGACTGATTGGGCTAGATTCAGATAGCCCGGCGTACGCCGCCGTAACTTAGGGCGATAGTTCCTTATTCATAAAGAACTTGCGCCCTAAGTTACGTATGAGGTCCAGCGTAAGCCTGCCTAATTCAAATGTGGATGATGTGGGCGTGTTTTATTAAAATTTAGTGTGACCCCACGTATTTGACGTTTTCTACGAACGGCGCATGCGCCGTTCGTGAAAGAAACCCAGTGCGCATACTCGAAATTACGCCGCAAATCGTCAATGCTTTAGACGTGAACGTAACTTCCGTACAGCCCTATTCGCGAACGACTTACGCAAACGACGTAAAATTTTCAAAATTCGACGCGGGAACGACGTCCATACTTAACATTGCGTACGCCTCATAGAAGCTGGAGTAACGGTACGCCGGAAAAAGCCTTACGCAAACGACGTAAAAAAATCTGCTGGGCGCACGTACGTTTCTGACTCGGCGTATCCAGCTCATTTGCATATTCTACGCTGAACTCGACGGAAGCGCCACCTAGCGGCCAGCGTAAATATGCACCCTAAGATACGACGGCGTAGGAGTCTTACGCCGCTCGTATCTTAGCCTAATTTAAGCATATCTGGTTTCCAAAACACGCTTAAATTTACGACGGCGTAGATACAGAGTTATGACGGCGTAGATTCAGAGTTACGACGGCGTAGATACAGAGTTACAACGGCATATCTACTGATACGCCGGCGTAACTCTCTATGAATCTAGCCCTTAATGTTTAAGATTGCAGCACAGGCACAGGAATTTGTGAGCTCACTGGATTTCTGACCGGGGGGGGGGGGGGGCTCAGCTAATTATTATTTTTTACATTATTAAAACAAAAATTTCAAAACACTTTCAGCCCTGGTTTATACTGACAGTGGGAATGAAATGGTGCGAGTTCAGCTGAACTCGCACCATTTTATTCCTGCATGTCAGTCCCAACTTCGGGGGCCATTTCAGAGACATCTGAGTGGGTTGCTGCACAGATGTCAATGGAAATCACACCTGAAATCGGCAAAAGTAGTACAGAAACGACTTTTGGGAATTGGTGCGGCGTTGCAAACTCTGCGCCAGGTGCCATTTACGGCAATTGCCGTCGATTTGTCAATCGCATGCCAAGTCGCATCAATGTGAACCGGGGCTCAATGGTATATTTAACAGCTCAAAATGGACCAAATAATAGTTCATTGTTAGAGTTTTCAAAAACTTTAAATGCTGCTGTAATCATTGCTTTAAAGCACTTTACTGACTTTTAATGAATCAAGCCCTAAGCCTTTAGCATAGAAAGTAGATTGATAATTAAAATGGGAACACTCATTTTACCAGCATTAGCTGCATCATGTTCAAATAGAGCAAAACAGACATTAGCCATTTTCCAGAGCTCTTAAAAAAAAAAAAGATGGCTAAAATTAAATGCAGTATGGGCTTCGCTTCAAAAATTACACCCCATTTCACTTTCTTGGTGCTTTAAAGCATTTCCAACGCCTCCATATAAGTTTATGACAACACTTGCTTACAGCACCTGAAGCTTTTGAGAGACTTTTATTCAGCATTAGCTGTTTTGTTGTTTTGGAGGTATTGCAGGCATGAGATATTCCAGAATTCACTGGAAAACCAACAAGCGAACCAGAAATACGTCATCAGTAATCACTTCTGGTTCATGTGTATATATTCTGGAAGTGATTGGTGCAGACATCACATTTGGTGTTCATCGTGGAGCAGCAGGAAGATGAGTGGGGTCCGAACTGGAGCAGGAAGATGAGTGGGGTCTGAACTGGAGCAGGAAGATGAGTGGGGTCCGAACTGGAGCAGGAAGATAAGTGGGGTCCGAACTGGAGCAGGAAGATGAGTGGGGTCCGAACTGGAGCAGGAAGATGAGTGGGGTCCGAACTGCAGCAGGAAGATGAGTGGGGTCCGAACTGGAGCAGGAAGATAAGTGGGGTCCGAACTGGAGCAGGAAGATGAGTGGGGTCCGAACTGGAGCAGGAAGATGAGTGGGGTCCGAACTGCAGCAGGAAGATGAGTGGGGTCCGAACTGGAGCAGGAAGATGAGTGGGGTCCGAACTGGAGCAGGAAGATGAGTGGGGTCCGAACTGGAGCAGGAAGATGAGTGGGGTCCGAACTGCAGCAGGAAGATGAGTGGGGTCCGAACTGGAGCAGGAAGATGAGTGGGGTCTGAACTGGAGCAGGAAGATGAGTGGGGTCCGAACTGGAGCAGGAAGATGAGTGGGGTCCGAACTGGAGCAGGAAGATGAGTGGGGTCCGAACTGGAGCAGGAAGATAAATGGGGTCCGAACTGGAGCAGGAAGATGAGTGGGGTCCGAACTGGAGCAGGAAGATGAGTGGGGTCCGAACTGCAGCAGGAAGATGAGTGGGGTCCGAACTGGAGCAGGAAGATAAGTGGGGTCCGAACTGGAGCAGGAAGATGAGTGGGGTCCGAACTGCAGCAGGAAGATGAGTGGGGTCCGAACTGGAGCAGGAAGATGAGTGGGGTCCGAACTGGAGCAGGAAGATGACTGGGGTCCGAACTGCAGCAGGAAGATGAGTGGGGTCCGAACTGGAGCAGGAAAATGAGTGGGGTCCGAACTGGAGCAGGAAGATGAGTGGGGTCCGAACTGCAGCAGGAAGATGAGTGGGGTCCGAACTGCAGCAGGAAGATGAGTGGGGTCCAAACTGGAGCAGGAAGATGAGTGGGGTCCGAACTGCAGCAGAGCAACTAGAAGAGGGTACACGTGGTGTGCAACATGGGAACCCTATAGCAGAAGGTGAGTGGGGACTGGAAAAAGAGGACAGAGGATCAGCGGCAGAGGATCAGCACAACTCTGGGACCAAAACAGGAGAAACTACATAGCTACATAGTTACATAGCTACATAGTTAGTCAGGTTGAAAAAAGACACAAGTCCATCTAGTTCAACCAATAAAGAAAAAAATCATACAATCCTATATACACAATTCTATACTCACAGTTAATCCAGAGGAAGGTGAAAAACCCCAGCAAAGCTTGATCCAATTTCCTACAGCAGGGGAAAAAATTCTTCCTGATTCCCCGAGAGACAATTGGATATTTTCTGGATGAACTTTACCTATAAATATTAGTACCCAGTTATATAATGTACATTTAGGAAATAATGCAGGCTTTTTTTTAAAGCAATCTACTGAGCTGGCCAGAACCAGCTCTTGAGGGAGTATATTCCACATTTTAACAGCTCTTATGCCGCGTACACACGATCATTTTTCGGCATGAAAAAAAAAACGTTGTTTTTCAGCATGTCCAAAAAACGAAGTTTTTCCAACTTCATCATTAAAAACGACGTTGCCCACACACCATCGTTTTTTTTAAAGAAAATGATCGTGTGTATGCGGCATTAGGCCTCGTACACACGACCGGTTTTCCCAGCAAAAAACAGCAAGAAAACAAATTCTTGCCGAGATTCCTGTTCGTGTGTACGAGGCATTCTGTTTTTTTCGTCAGGAAATCTGACCAGAATCTCAACGAGAAAAAAAGAGAACCTGCTCTCTTTTTTCTCGTTGAGATTCTTGTCGGCCTGTTTCCCGACGAGAAACCCAAGAGTGTGTATACTTACCTGTCGCCGTGGAAACCCGCGCATGCTCGAAATGACTTTGACGCATGCGCGGTAGCTTCCATGGCATAGGTAGGGTGAAGCAAGATGGCGGCGACGGCATTGAATGCGACGAGCGCATGCTTGTCATACGCGATGACGTCACCACGTTCTTTCCTTTCAAGAGAACCACGTTTTTTTTTAAATGAAAGTCAGTACACTCCGGCGGCAAGAGTTTCTTGCCAAGAATCTCGTCAGGGAAAAGACAGGTTTTTCCTGACGAGATTCTCGGACGTGTGTGAAGAAACCTTTCCGTATTTGGAGATGAAATCTTTTTTCCTCTAAACGTAAAGAATGCCCCCTTGTCCTCTGTGATGACCTTAAAGTGAATAACTCAACACCAAGTTCACTATTTGGACCCCTTATATGTTTGTACATGTGGATCATATCCCTCCTAATTCTCCTCTTCTCAAGAGAGAATAAATTCAGTTCCTCTAATCTTTCCTCATAGCTGAGCTCCTCCATGCCTCTTATCGGTTTGGTTGCCCTTCTCTGCATTTTCTCAAGTTCCCCAAAATCCTTTTTAAGAACTGGTGCCCAAAACTGAACTGCATATTCCAGATGAGGTCTTACTAGCAGATGTCACACACAATGAGCAGTGTGTGAGCAAAATCGCAGGAGGTGAGCGGTGCCCAGAAAGAGAGGAGGATCAGTAAACCAGAGAACCAGCAAAGCTGGGGGTTACTACTGAGTGGGGGATCAGCAGAGCTAGGGGATATTACTGACTGAGTAAGGGATAAACAAAGCTGGGGGTAGTACTGAGCAGGGGATCTGCTGAACAAGGGTACTAATAGACTGGGAATCGGCTGAATTAGTGTACTAACAAGCTAGGAATCTGCTACACAGGGGTACTAATTAGTTGAGGATCTGCTGAGTGGGGGTACTACTGAGCGGAGGTTCTTCTAGACCCCTTTAAAACAAATATAAAATCAGCACACAGAGGGCATTTGCCAAGCTTCAATAAAGCATCACAGAAGCATGAAAAACACATGCTTTAATGTGTGTTAAAAGTAAATGAGCCTTATATCTGTTTTGGTGTTCTGAATAAAGGCCCATTCACACTTGTGTGTTTCAGCAACATATGCTAAAACATGTATTACCATAATGCACGGAATCTATGTGCCATGCATTGTGGTGCCAATCATTGGAAATGGCACCCTAATGCATTGTACACAAGAGTTCAATGCTCCATGGCACACCATTATGCATATACCGTGCGTTGTGGTGTGCTACAATCTTAAAAAAGGGTCATGCATGTTTTTTCATCTGTTGTGATGCCTTGGTCACCCAGTAATAATGAATAGACTGCCTTAAAACAATTCATACCATAACACATATTAATGCATGAGCATCAAAGTCCAAGTTCACATTTTTCAAAATAAATTAATAAAAAGGTGAACTCACACCTACACCCTCCCCACCCCTCCGGTTTCCGCTGTACTTACCTTGGTGTGCGATGAGCTGTCAGTGCTTGCACAGCTGGTGTAGTGGTCTGGACAGTGTCGACCGGTCCACAGAGGGCGCACGGGCGCTGCCCCCCCTATCCATGCGTCCTACCCCCTGATATGTAGATCGGACTATGGACTATGGATTCCAATAGGGGGGGGTGTTTTTTTTAAGCACAGAGGCTCAAATAAGCTTCGAAAAGGGATGGGCTGGGGTGGGGGGGTTCAAGCCCATCCAGTTATGTGACGATAGCAAATACATTTTTGATATTTTCGCACTAAAGTTCCTTCCCGATAATCATGAGACAGGTCTGTTTCCCGATTGCCCAAAGTGTCAGTCGATCCTTTTGGATGCCTAGTGCTTAGGAGGAACAGAGAGAAGACACATGGTGGAGTAAGCTATGGGAGAAGCGGACACCTGAGTCCAGAGGAGGCTCTAGGCTTTGTGAGGCCTCAGGCAAAACTTGACATGGGGCCCCACTCACACCCATGATGGGTAAAATAATTCAAGGACAAGAGCCTCTTCTCCACAGCCCTGACCGGGGGTCTTTAACAAGGCGGTCCCCAGATCCTGCTCTTTAATCACTCAGGGGTGGGAGCCACCTGGTGTTGTCACCTGATGACCCCACCCCCTTGTGACATCATTGACTGAGGGTATGATATGTCATTGACGTCACAAGGGGTGGTCACCGATATTCACTTGTTGTTAAGGATGCTGGCAGCCCCGCTCCTGAGTCAGGGATCCTAATGCTGCCTGAGCACAACAGCGTTAAGGTCCTCTGTCCCTCAAAACTGGGGTAATGCATTGGGTAAGATAGGCGGCTGCAAGGCCCCTGTGAGTGCGAGGTCTTAGGCGACTGCCTAATATGCCTAATTAAAGAGCCGCCTCTGCCTGAGCCACTCCTGGAGAGGAGGTCGGAGGACACCAAAGCCCACCGGCCCTAGATCAGGTAGGTGCCTGATCGGCAGGCGCCTGGGGGGGTTGTCAGCCAGGAGGGAAGGAAGGTGGGGGGCAGTATAAGCATTCGGTCGCGGGCCACCCGGGGGGGGCTTGTCAGCCCAGAGGAAGGAGGAGGGTGGGGATGGTATCAGTGCCTCTCCGCGGCCCACCCGGGGGTGCTGTCAATGATGTCACAAGGGGGTGGCCATCAGCCGCCCGGCGGGGGGGGTGCTTGTTTACTGCCCCCCCCCAAATGGAAAACCCACCAGCCACCACTGGGTCTGGAGGATTGAAACCCATGCTCTTCTCCTACTTCTTTTGGCAGCGCTTCAAAGATGGATCAGAGCGATTCACTTTGCCAATAGTGACCAGTCAGAATTGTTCTGATCCATCCCTGAAGCACTGCAGCTTATCACCCCTTCCTACAATGGGGACCGGAGGTTGGGGAGCGTGTATGGTGATAGTTCACTTTTTGTTTTCTGAATTGGTGAACTAACTCTTTAAAACACCACAACAGAATATTTAAATGGGAATGGGCCCCAATGGCTATGTGATAGTATTTAGTACTAAATGAAAACACTGGGGGAGATTCAGAAAGATATACGACGGCGTATCTCCTGATACGCCGTCGTATCTCTGAGATCCGACGGTCGGATCTATGCGACTGATTCATAAGAATCAGTTACGCATAGATCTCCCTAAGATCCGACAGGTGTAAGTGACTTACACCATCGGATCTTAGGCTGCAATCTCCCGCCGGCCACTAGGTGACGCTTCGTTTTTTTACGCGACGAATGTGCAAATTCTGATTTCCGCAGATTCAGAAACGAACGCCCGCCCGTCGTTTTTTCTTTATGTCGTTTGCGTTAGGCTTTTTCCGGCGTATACTTACCCCTGCTATATGCGGCGTATCCAATGTTAAGTATGCCCTGGGTCGCTCCATATTCAGCTACATACGGTTTTAATGGTTTTATTTTAATGTTCTATATTCAGTAGTTTGCTCCGCTGGGCTCTGTCACTTGGCTGACACTTTTAAACATTACTATCCGGATAGATTAATGTACATGCAGCCAAGAACGAATGACATCTGGCGTTACTCTGCTGACAATATTAGCATGGCTTTTATCTGATAGCGGGCTACAACAAAATGGCCGCGCCGCTACTTCCGGTTTTCGATATATATAAACAATAGTCGTACTGCCAATCAGGTTCCCCAGATGAAGACACGTGATCCTGTGTCGTAACGCGTAGGGATTGGACAGGACGTACACCTGGAGTGACGTAAGCCGGCGCTGAAGACGCCGCTCGTGTGTTTTATTCGTTGCACTCGTTTTAATGTTTTGATGTAAGCGCAGGTTTTTTCAAATAAACTACCCCCCTGAGTCTTACAATTTCACACTATTGGAGCCCCTGTGTTCTCTTTTTTTCCCTCCCCGTTTTGGAGCTGTATTAGGAATTGGCCGAGGAGACGCTCCAGCAGATATTAGTAAGAGAGAAGATCTCTATGGTGGTTAACAGAGAAGTTGCACTCAGGATCTATTGGATGCATATTAATTTATGTTTTGAGGTAAGAGTTCTGGGAGCCTGGTGAGGGAGTGAACCATACATCTGTCAATTATCCGCCTAGTGGAAATTCAGCTACACTGCGACCACCATCTGACAGCTTGGCACACCATTATTGGGACACTTTTCTACTAATTTTTCACTCATTTTTTATTTTTTATTTTGATCACCTCAATTTTTGGATTTATTCGATTTTTGCTCAATCATTTAATTTTTTTGAGCTTCACACTTTATATATTTCTTTCACATATTGGGACTGTTCACAATCTCATTTTGTATCATTTGCTCACATTCACTGTATATATATATATTTAGAGTGATTTACCTTTTTTTCACCAGTGTGTTGGTTCACGCAGAACCCCTTTATTTATGAATGTTAAGTATGGCCGTCGTTCCTGCACCGAGTTTTGAATTTTTACGTCGATTGCGTTAGTCGGTCGCGAATACGGATGGACGTAATTTACGTTCACGGCGAAAACAATGACATTCTAGCGACGTCATTTGGAGCATGCGCACATGGAAAAATCGTGGCCGGCACAGGTGAAGTACGATCGGCGCGGGGACGCTCCTGATTTAAATAATACACTACCCCTAGCCGCGGAATTTGAATTCCCGCCGGGGGAGTTACGATCCGCCGGCGCAAGTTTCGAGGTAAGTGCTTTCTGAATACAGCACTTGCCTAAAAAAATTGCGCTGGCGGATCGTAAATAAGATAGATTACGCGGATCTAAAGATCCGCTGATCTATCTGAATCTAGCCCACTGGCTTTTTTTTCTGGCTAAAATCAAAAAATGTACCTCTGAAATGCAATTGTGAGTATAATTGGATTCTGACTGTCTGAAAACTGAAATAAACAAAAGAGAAAAATGTTTCAGGCAAAAGAGCAATTGTGTCACTGCAAGATGCAATTATCGCTACTACTTACCAATGCACGAGCGGCAATGTGATATGAACATTTGAATGCAATCTCCAGCCTCTAATAACATATGCTTGTTTACCCAACCCGACCTGCTTTATGGATGGGATGCTCACATTGATATGACCTTGCAGTGCAGTACAGGAAAAATACAATGCATTCCTACTGATATAATTAGCAGGATATGTGAAGCTTTTGCGGATCAGAGGGATCAAAGAAGTTGTTAGCCCACTGACAATTTCTGATAAATTTGAGTCGGCTGGAAAAAGCAGCTATTTTAAAAAAATATGCGGAAGAAAAAAAAGCTCAATTCTCTCAGCTATAGAGATTGTTATTTGCTGCAGTAGGCTCAGTTCACAAAGCTAACACAGCAGAATAAAGAATCTTATTTTCAGAAAGATACTATTAGTTTCAGTCAAAGTGTATGTAAGCCCAAAACTTTTAGCCAGATTCAGAAAGAGTTAAGCCGGCGTATCAGTAGATATGCCGTCATAACTCTGAATCGAAGCCGTCGTATATTTAAGTGTATTCTCAAATTGAGATACACTTAAATCTAGCTAAGATACGACATCCTGCGCCGTCATATTTTAGATTTCTATTTAGGCTGGCCGCTAGGGGAGTGAACGCTGATTTACGCCTAGAATGCGTAAATCAGCAAGATACGCCTATTCACGAACGTACGCTTGCCCGTCGCAGTAAAGATACGCCGTTTACGTGAGGGGGTTTTCAGGCGTAAAGTTATTCCACCAAAAAGCTGGCCTAGCCAATGTTAAGTATGGATGTCGTTCCCGTGTCGAATTTTGAAAATTTTACGTTGTTTGCGTAAGTCGTCCGTGAATGGTGCTGGACGTAATTTACGCTCACGTCGAAACCAATAAGTCCTTGCGGCGTAATTTGGAGCATGCGTACTGGGATACGTCCACGGACGGCGCATGCGCCGTTCGTTCAAAACGTAATTTACGCGGGGTCATGGTTTATTTACATAAAACACGCCCACCTCATCACAATTTGAATTAGGCGCGCTTACGCCGGCCCATTTACGCTACGCCGCCGTAACTTAGGACGCAAGTGCTTTGTGAATACAGCACTTGCCTCTCTGACTTACAGCGGCGTAGCGTATATGCGATACGCTACACCTGCACAAAGTTAAGCCAGTCTTTCTGAATCTGGCTATTTATTTTTCAAGTTTTGCATACAATAGTATGGAAGAATTAAAACCACCTACCATTTTAATATGTCTAACATTGGGGAACTTTCCCTTCATTTGTACCAAAGACACAAGGGGAAGCTAGAGGTAATGTCCCAAATAAAAATAATTCCTTCCTTAGTTACCCCTGTAACAAGTGTCGCCACCGAAAGATTTCCCTATCTTATTCTGGGATTTTGTATTTCCCCTTACTTCATTTCTGTATCCCTGGGTTCATTTTATACAGGGTTCGTGATCTTTTTTCTTTTCTCAATCTGGTTCATGATCTTAACCACTTGAGCTCTGGAAGAATTGGCTGCCCAATGACCGGGCTGTTTTTTGTGATACCGCACTGCGTTGCTTTAACTGACAATTGCGCGGTCAGTGCAACGTTGCACCCAAACACAATTTACATGTTTTTTTCTCCCACAAATAGAGCTTTCTTTTGGTGGTATTTGATCACCTCTGCGGTTTAATTATTTTGTGCCATAAACAAAAAAACTGCGACAATTTTGAAAAAATAAATACATAGGTACATTTTTTGAACTTTTTGCTGTAATAAATAACCCCCCAAAAATATACATTAAAAAAAATTCTTTCTCAGTTTAGGCAGATATGTACTTTTCTACATCATTTTGGTAAAAAAAAATCGCAATAAGCGTATATTGAATGGTTTGCGCAAAAGTTATAGCGTCTACAATATAGGGATGCCCCAGTAGAAGTCACATGAGACGAAACGCGTAGGGATTGGTATGCCACTTCCCATATTGCCTCCTTTTTATTGCCATTTGTGATCACTTTTAATGTTTTTCTTTGTGGCTTTATTACAATAAAACCTTCTTACTTTTTTGATCTGCACAATTGGAGCCCTGTTTTTTTCTTTCTCCCTGCATGTCTCTTGGAGTGAGTTTTTTTGGAGCAGGAACATTGTGCCTTCCAAATCCCCACAGGGGGTTCCGTGCAACCACTAAAACTTTCCGTTGGAATTAGTGTGGTTAATCTGGGAGATCCGGTTCGGTATACTGTTTGAGGATATTATACATCCAAGGTCCTTCATTGAAGATCTTTGGGTCCCCATCGTCCATTTTCGTGGTTCCAACTGCACAGAGTCTCTGGTGAAGCCGAGCTGATCCGGTTCGAGATTTCTCATGCTCACACGATCTGGTAGATCCATTGATTCTGGTAAGCGCATTTACATCTTCTTTTCGTCGGAAGGAATGATTGTTTACCCATGAGGATCCATGTGGCCACACGTTTTATTTCTTCACTGTTTTTCCACAAGTTACATTGATGGACTCATTTTGTCTCCTTTTAGTTGATGTGGACTTATCAACACATTTATTATTATTTCTTTTTATTTTGATTGTTTTTATCATCACTGGTATACTACAGCGATCACCGGTTTAGTACATCGCTAATAATATATTGAGACTTCATTGTCTCTTTTCAATCAATAGCGCTACATTTTATCTTCTTCACTTTCACAATTTTTGTCACATTGTTGTGTAGCAGCTTTTGATTTATTTTTTAATTCCAGATAAGCGCAATATTTTTCCCTTTTCTACAAAATAGGGGCTAGATGTATGGATTTTTTTTTAATATATTTTTTTTTCATTAGTATTGGCGGCGATCTGCGTTTTTTATCATCACTGAAACTTTATGGCGGACACATCGGACACCTTTGACACTATTTTGGGACCATTGTCATTTATACAGCGATCAGTGCTATAAAAATGCACTGCTACTGTGTAAATGACACTGACAGGGAAGGGGTTAAACATTAGGTTGGCGATGAATTGGTTAAGTGTGTGCTAGGGAGTGATTCTAACTGTGGGGGGGATGGGCTACCAGTGACATGACAGCGATCACTGCTCCCGATCACAGGGAGCAGTAGATCCCTGCCATGTCACTAGGCAGAACAGGGAAATGACTTACGTTCTGCAGCTCTGTGAGACGATCGCAGGCATCCGGCGGACAACGACGGCAAATTCAAAGCAACGTACAGGTACGTTGCTTTGCGCAGCCATGCCATTCT
This sequence comes from Rana temporaria, assembly GCF_905171775.1. Classification (NCBI taxonomy): domain Eukaryota; kingdom Metazoa; phylum Chordata; class Amphibia; order Anura; family Ranidae; genus Rana; species Rana temporaria. Next base: position 63,266,328 of record NC_053492.1, read on the forward strand.
GCCGGTGTATATGTACAGGACGCGGTCAGCAAGTGGTTAAAAAAAATAAGACGCTGAACCAGAAACCCATTGAAATCAATAACAGACAAGGAGTTGGAAAACATAAACCCATGCAAAAAAATAATTTAAAATTCTATTTGGCTGGTGGCAATGATTTGCATTGCATACTAGCACGTTATGAAAGACTTACCTTGAAACGAAGCCCCACAGCAGCAGGCTGTCACCGCTGCAGAGGGTTCCATCTTCACCCGGTCTTCCTTCTGTGTTTTTAGGCTGCTTGATTGGCCGAGACATAACAACGTCACCGGGTATGCACGCAGAGTCACAGAAGCAGCATAGCTCTGAAGGAATGGCATGGGTATGCCGTTCCTTCAGAGTGCATGAACCGTTGACATCACCGGCTGCTGCTCACTAGAACATCTCCTAAACGGTGCATGTTTAGGAGATATTCATTTTACCTAGAAATGAGCTTTATTAGAAGCTTACCTGTAGGTAATAATAAGCATAGAGGGGTAGATTCATGTAGGAGATACGACGGCGGATCTCCAGATACGCCGTCGTATCTCTGAGTGTGCGGCGTCTATACAATCAGTTACGCATAGATTTGACTAAGATCCGGCATAAGTCTCTTACGCTGTCGTATCTTATTTGCAATTTTAGGCTGGCCGCTAGGTGGCGCTTCCATTTATTTACATGTCGAATATGCAAATTAGGTAGATACGCCGATTCAGAAACATACGTTTGCCCAGGCGCATTTTTTTACGTCGTTTACGTTAAGCTTTTTCCGGCGTATAGTTACCCCTGCTATATGAGGCGTATCCTATGTTAAGTATGGACGTCGTTCCCGTGTCAAATTTTGAAATTTTACGTCGTTTGCGTAAGTCGTCCGTGAATGGGGCTGTGCGTAATTTACGTTCACGTCGAAAGTATTGGCTTTTTGCGGGTTAATTTCGAGCATGCGCACTGGGATTCTTTCACGAACGGTGCATGCGCCGTTCGTAAAAAAACGTCAAAAATGTGGGGTCGCACTACATTTAAATAAAACACGCCCACATCATCCACATTTGAATTAGGCGGGCTTACGCCGGACCACATACGTTACGCCGCCGTAACATAGGGCGCAAGTTCTTTCTGAATACGGAACTTGCGCCCTAATTTACGGCGGCGTAACGTATCTGAGCAGTGGCGGCCGGTCCATAGGGACGCACGGGCGCCGCCCCCCTCCCACAGTCACAAAAAAAAAAAAAAAAAAAACGGGCCCTTTAAGAACTTTTATTCGGCTAAAATGTCATTTTGACATTTTAGCCGCAGTTCTGGCGGCCATCTATAGAGGGCGCTGCAGCGCCACCCCCTCTCGCAAATAACACACATTCGTGCATAAATGCACAAATGTATGTTATTGCTGGTTGCCAGCGCTGCCTGGTCTATTCAGATAACCGGATGCGGGACGCCGGTTACCCGAATAGCGGCAGCTGGTTGGCTGAGGGGAACTGCCTATCAAAGCCAGCGGCTCTGATAGGCTTTTCTCCGGCTCTCAGATGTCTATACTCTGAGCGCAGGCAATCTGCGCTCATTGTATAAGACAAACGGCTGTTTGAGCCAATCAGGTTCCCGGATTCTGGTTATCAGGAACCTGATTGGCTGAAGCTTCACCACAGCGGCAGAAGACATCGAGGGAGCACATGGAATCCTCAGGTAAGTGCTTTTTTACAGGGAAAGGGGCACAGTGACATCATGGGGCACAGTGGTGACAAAGGGCACAGAGGTGACAGTTGGCACAGTGACATCATGGGGCACAGTGGTGACAAAGGGCACAGAGGTGACAATGGGCACAGTGGCATCATGGGGCACAGTGGTGACAATGGGCACAGTGGCATCATGGGGCACAGTGGTGACAATGGGCACAGTGGCATCATGGGGCACAGTGGTGAAAATGGGCACAGTGGCATCATGGGGCACAGTGGTGACAATTGGCACAGTGACATCATGGGGCACAGTGGTGACAAAGGGCACAGAGGTGACAATGGGCACAGTGGCATCATGGGGCACAGTGGTGACAATGGGCACAGTGGCATCATGGGGCACAGTGGTGACAATGGGCACAGTGGCATCATGGGGCACAGTGGTGACAATTGGCACAGTGGCAACAGTTGAGGGGCACAGTGGCTGCGTTTGATGGCATGGCACAGTGGTGACAATTGATGGCACAGTGACTGCGTTTGATGGCATGGCAGAGTGGTTACAGTTGATGGCACAGTTGCTGTGTTGCATGGCACAGTGGTGACAATTGATGGCACAGTGGTTGCGTTTGATGGCATGGCACAGTGGTGACAATTGATGGCACAGTGGCTGCGTTTGATGGCATGGCACAGTGGTGACAATTGATGGCACAGTTGCTGTTTGATGGCATGGCACAGTGGTGACAATTGATGGCATAGTGACTGCATTTGATGGCATGGCACAGTGGTGACAATTGATGGCACAGTGGCTGCGTTTGGCATGGCACAGTGGTGACAATTGATGGCACAGTGGCTGCGTTTGATGGCATGGCACAGTGGTGACAATTGATGGCACAGTTGCTGTTTGATGTCATGGCACAGTGGTGACAATTGATTGCACAGTGGCTGCATTTGGTGGCATGGCACAGTGGCTGCGTTTGATGGCACAGTGGCTGCATGTGAGGCTGCAATTTTTTTTTTTTCGTTTGCGCCCCCCCAAAAATTTTGAGCACCAGCCGCCACTGTATCTGAGATACGTTATGCCCCGAAGAAAGTTACTCCATTGTATCTGAATCTACCCCAGAGAGTTTACTGCCACCTTAAGCTGACCATAGAGACCATAGAATCTCATTCAAACATTTGTACAGAAATTCAGAAACATTGTTAAGAGCATTCAATAGTATCATTAAGGACTTAATCAATTTTGTATAAAAACCTTCAAAGTTTACTTTGATTGCTATGTCAAAGTGGTGAATTTTACGTTTAATTTTGGGATGTACATTCGCATTACAATAAGTCCATTTTTTTCTGATTGAATACCACAAATTCAAATTTCACTTATTTGAGAAAAAAATGTCTATCCTTATTCAAATTTCCTTGTCACGAAAGTTAAAAACAATAGCTTTTCAGACCCTGTTAGCTACTGCAAAGTTAAACAAGTTTTTCGAAAACAATTTTTTTAAAGAAAATTCTACTTGTGTATAGCCAGTTTTATTAACCACTTGCTTACTGGGAACATATACCCCCTTCCTGCCCAGGCGAAATTTCAGCTTCCTGCACTGCGTCTCTTTAACTGACAATTGCGCGGTCGTGCGACGTGGCTCCCAAACAAAATTTACGTCCTTTTTTCCCCACAATTAGAGTTTTCTTTTTGGTGGTATTTGATCACCTCTGCGGTTTTTATTTTTTGCGCTATAAACAAAAAAAGAGCGACAATTTTGAAAAAAAAAAACACAATATTTTTTACTTTTTGCTATAATAAATATCCCAATTAGTTTTTTTTTTTAAAAATCGCAATAATCGACTGGTTTGCGCAAAAGTTATAGCGCCTACAAAATAGGGGACAGAATTATGATTTAAAAAAAAAAAATTATTAGTAATGGCGGCGATCTGTGATTTTTATTGGGACTGCGACATTGTGGCGGACACATCGGATACTTTTGACAAATTTTTGGGACCATTCACATTTATACAGCGATCAGTGCTATAAATATGCACTGTTACTGTATAAATGTGACTGGCAAGGAAGGGGTTAACACTAGGGGGTGAGAAAGGGGTTAAATGTGTGCCCTGCATAATGTTTCTAACTGTAGGGGGAGGGGACTGACTGGGGGAGGTGACCGATCTATGTCCCTATGTACAAGGGACACAGCATCGGTCTCCTCTCCCTGACAGGACGTGGATTTGTGTGTTCACACACACAGATCCACGTCCTTGTCTGTGTAACCGCTGATCGCGGGTATCTGATGGACATTGCGGCCGCCAGGCACACGCAACGGCACTGCAGTGATGTGGTGGGCGCGCGCCGCCGGCGTTCACGCGCCCCCCTGTGGCCGGAGGAGACGAGGACGTCTATAGATGTCCTCCCGCCAATTCAGAGCCACCTTGTGGCTGTCTTTTAACTACAGCCGGGATAACAAGTGGTTAAAGCTCATGCTAATTCTAGGGTAGAGTGCAGTATGTCCCTGAAGGTCACCAATTCTGAGTGAGTGCTCAGAATCATTGGCTGCACAGATTCAATGCTGAATTCCAGGTTAAAGCTACTAATGTACCCGATCCTCATTTAGTCTCTATTTAAAGTGTTACTAAACCCACAACAGTAAAATTAATCTGTATATGCAGTAAAGCATAGACATGTGCATTCGTTTTCGTCCGAATTTCAGGGATTTTCGCGTTCGTTTTAACCAACGATAACAAATGTGCATGAATCCGAAATCCGAAAGATCCGACATAAAAAATGCTTTATTTTCGTATCATTGCGACAACAGTTCAATATAGATAGGAGATTCGACATGACGGTGACAATAGCAATCTGTGTCTATCGAACCTGCGGTCGAATGTGCCTAACCCAACGCTATTAGTCCAAGATTATTCTACATAGAGAGAAATTATAGAGACATGAAGATTCGACGAAGCAGCTAAAAACATACGATCGCCACAAATAAACATTTATGGTCAAATGCTCCGCCCATAGGCTATAGAAGAATTCTATTGTTGGTTGACTAGTAATAATCATTACTAAATATAAGTATTACTAGACATACAACATTAGAATTCTGCTATAGCTTGTGGGCGGAGCATTCGACCAGAAATGTACGATTGTGGCGTTGTACAGTTTAGATGCTTCGTCAAATCTTCTTAGAACATTCCACGGACACCATAAGCCCTCAGTGACAGATTCGACCTTAATTCATTCGGATTTTCGGACGAATGCATTTTTTAACGAAACTAAATAAATAAAAACAAATTTCAGGAGTAACTAAATATATGTATTTTTCGGACAAAATCGAAATTCCGAAACAAAATATTTCAGTGTGCACATGTTTAGAAAGCATGCTTGTTATACTCACTGTGGAACCTAAGGGGTTAATCCTCTGCATTGTGTAAAAAGGCTGTTTGATCCTGTCTTCTCTAAACCTCACTTTCTTCCATGTCTCCAATCTATCTGCTGATAGAACAAAGCTTTGGGTGCACTTTGCACATGCTCAGTTTGATGTGTATTGCTAGAGAGTTTTTTTTTTCTTGGGAGAGTGCATGTGATCAGCACAGGGCCAATCAGCACTGTCCAGACAGAGGGTCAGGGGTCCTGCAACCTCCTAGGACTGTCAGAGGAGAACAGAAACTCCTCCCACGAGATTTAACCAGACACTTATTAAAGTCATAAGACTGCTATATACTGCTGATGAGAAAAAGTATTTAGCAGGTAATATTTACTAAAATACTTGCATTTCTGCATTCTGTGTACTGTGGGAGGCCACCAGGGATTTCACACAAAGGAAGCAATATAAATAGAACAGGATACTTTTTCATACAAGTACATAGTACAGCAATCACATATCAGGAACATGAAATGATGGGGTAACAAACAATTTAACCACTTAAGGACCGCCTAAAGACGATATACGTCGGCAGAATGGCACGGCTGGGCACGGGCACGTACAGGTACGTCGCCTTTAAGAGCCCAGGTGTGGGTCGCGCGTGCGCTCCGGCGACGTGTGCGACCCAGTCCGAAGCTGCGTGACCGCGCCCGCAGGACACGCGGACCCGATCGCCGCCGGTGTCCCGCAATCAGTCACAGGAACTGAAGAATGGGGAGAGTTGAGTGTAAACATACCTTCCCCGTTCTTCTGTGTGGCAGTGTCACTGATTGTCTGTTCCCTGTTATAGGGAACGACGATCAGTGACGTCACACGTTCAGCCACGCCCACCTACAGTAAGAATCACTCCTTTAGGGCACACTTAACCCCTTAGCGCCCCCTAGTGGTTAACCCCTTCACTGCCACTGTCATTTTCACAGTAATCAGTGCATTTTTATAGCACTTTTCGCTGTGAAAATGACAATGGTCCCAAAAATGTGTCTAAAGTGTCCGATGTGTCCGCCATAATGTCGCAGTCACAAAAAAAATCGATGATCGCCGCCATTAGTAGTTACATTTTTTTTTATAAAAATGCCATAAAACTATCCCCTATTTTGTAAACGCTATAAATTTTGCGCAAACCAATCGATAAACACTTATTGCAATTTGTTTTACCAAAAATAAGTAGAAGAATACGTAATATAAATATTGTTTTTTTTTTTTCAAAATTGACGCTCTATTTTTGTTTATAGCGCAAAAAATAAAAACAGCAGAGGTGATCAAATACCACCAAAAGAAAGCTCTATTTGTGGGAAAAAAAGGACGCCAATTTATTTTGGGAGCCACGTAGCACGACTGCGCAATTGTCAGTTAAAGCGGCGCAGTGCCCGAATCGCAAAAATGGGCCAGGTCCTTAACCTGCATATTGGTCCGGGTCTTAAGTGGTTAAGTAAAGTCCATTTGAAAAAATATATTAACCAGACAGTTCTTATCCTTGTCACCACCCCAATCTTCTTTTAATTTATCAGAATATCCTGCCAATCAAAGTTCATGGGGGGTGGTGGGGAAATGGAGTAGCCAAATGCGCAAACCTTCTCCAGCCCTACAAGCAGTATGGAGGTGAGCATGCTAGTGCTGCATACTTGAACTACACATGGGCTGTTACGTATGGCAAATAGAAAATTGGGAGGAAGGCCTCAGTAGAAGACCCTCAAATAATGGACAATGTATGTCCTGTACCTCATTCTGAACAATAATACACAAAATAGTAGACCCTAACAAGATAATTATAAAGGACTTTAACGGTACCCTAAAGTTAATAAAAAGTATCAAAAATTGTTTATATAATAAAAAGATTCACATATGCATATATCCAAAAACATGAAAGACTTACAGAAATGACACACAAAAATTGCCAAAACCATCTGATACTCATTTCAGTATAGGTTCTTGTTGGCGCCACTACAGTGGGGCACAGTGAATTGCTGTTTTGACGCAGTTTGCGTTTTCGCAGGGGATAACCTGCTTCTTCAGGAAAAGTTTCAGCAAGAACACTCACGGTTTATAACCAAAGCATTCAAATAGAAACACATTTAATTGTCCTCCTACAACCGGTTATTGTCACCCATATGATGTCAATGGACAGTCCTCATTTTCCAACATAGTCTCAAATTCCTATGTAATTGGAACTAGGTATCCCAAGAAAAGTAGTGTGGTTTGCACTTAGTAATGTGACAGATTTTTTGTTAGGTGAATGAAGTGGCTCCCATCATGTAATTCCTCAGATCAGCGTGGAGTGAGATGACTGCTGTTACGTAACCGGCCACAGAAGACAGCGGCAAGCGGTTGTTGGAAAATAATCACCAAGTTACTGGAATGCATACATATAAGATATATCTGAAAGCACTGCTGCCTACTGGACAAAGAAAAAAACAAACTCAAATAAGGGAAAAAATTACGTCTGGATTAGTGGAATGTTTTTTTATTGCCTCAAATTCATCCTTAATCCTTAGCTAAGTGTTATTTAGTCTTATGTCTCTCATCTAATAAATGTATATCCTGGTGCTTTGTGTGTCTGAGTATATTCATCTTTTCTCACACTGCTAAGAAGCTTAACTCTATACATAACATTACAAAATACAGTATAACTCAAGTGCTGCAGTACAATATTTCAAATTCCTATTGGTAGAATAAACTGCTTATAACAAAACAGAACAGAATCAGCTACTAGCAGCATTTACATTAACTAACTAAATTGGATCACTTACAAATAATGAGTTGGGCCGGATCACACTGGTCTGACATACGCTCCGACTTTGAGAGCACTTTGAGAGCACATTGACTGAGATGAGATGAGATGAATCGCATCCTTGGGGATTCAGAAACTTATCAAGTTTTGCCCAAAAACCCTACTAATACTTATAAAAAGAAATTGGTTAAATTAGTATCTAAAGGCTACAGTTCATTTATTCTGAACAAGAAAGAAAAAGCCTTTCTAGTGCCCACTGCTCCAAGAATCCCAACCATATACCATCTACCCAAGATCCACAAGGATCCATTGAACCCACCCGGTAGACCTATCGTGAGTGGAATCGACTCGATCACATCACGAATAGGTCGATACATCGATTTTTACTTGCAACCTCTAGTTAAATTAACTCCATAATATCTTAAGGATACAACCTCCACTATTAAACTTCTGGAGGGCATTGAGGTAAAAGGTGACTACCTTCTTGCCACTGCTGATGTGGCTTCCTTATATACTTGCATCCCCCAACATTTTGGGGTTGAAGCGGTTAAACATTTTTTGAGTTGTGAACATTCTATCACTGATGTGCAGAAATCCTTCATTGTTGAGTTGCTGGAATTCGCAACAACTCATAACTATTTCTGGTTTGACCAGAAATTTTTCCTTCAAAGGCATGGCGTGGCTATGGTGGCTAAGTTTTCCCCCAGCCTCGCCAACCTTTTTATGGCCAAGTGGGAGGAGGACGTCGTCTATAGTGATAGACCTTCTTCCCTTGTCCTATGGGCTAGGTACATAGACGACGTCCTCCTCCTATGGGATGGCCCACGAGAATCTTTGGAAGAGTTCTTTCTGGTTTTGAATAACAATGATCGTGGTATTTCATTCACCTATGACTGCAGTCCTACTAAGGTCACCTTTTTGGACCTGGAAATAGAACTTGAATCCAGACAGTTCAAATTTTGAACACACTTCAAAGTCACGGATAGAAACAGCTTTATCCCTACTGACAGCTGCCACCATAGATCTTGGCTGAACTCGGTCCTGCGTAGCCAGTTTCTGCGTTTACGCAGGAACTGTACTAATGACGACATATACTTCTCACAGGCATCAATGCTTAAAGAAAGATTTGTCGAGAAGGGCTATGATGCTTCTTCCGTGGACCTTGAGTTACAGAAAGTGGCACTAATAGAACGTGACTCTCTTTTGATGGATAGAGCCCCACGTAAACGGGACGAATCCTTTAAATTCTCCATGGTTACCTCTTATTCCAACCAGCATAGGGATATAAAAACCATCATTGATAAACATTGGGACATACTCAAAAATGATAAGGTCTTGGGTCCCAACTTGCCTGAATGGGCTAAAGTAATTTTTAAGGGGGCACCAACGTTGAGAAATAGCATTGCTCCTAATGTGGTTGACCCCCCAAATCGCCCTGTATTCTTTCAGGATATGAAGGGATACTATCCTTGCAAGAAATGCAGTGTCTGTCTTCACAACACTAATGGGAAGTCTAAAACTTTGGAATTTAGATCTACTAACACAGGTAGCCAATATCCTATCAAATCGTTTTGTACATGTGCGACAACGCACATCGTTTATCTTATCACCTGCCCGTGCGGAAGGCAATACGTTGGTCGTACCATACGTACCTTTTCCGTACAGGTGGGTGAACATGTTACCAAAATTATTGGTGGGTGTACTAAGCATACAGTCTCGAAGCACTATAGGGAATGTCATGACCGTAACCCAAAAGGTTCACAGTTTTTAATCATTGACAAATATGTACCACCTTGGAGGGGAGGTGCTAAGACTAGAGTGGTGTCCAGACTTGAAGCGTATTGGATTTATGAATTACGCACTTATGTTCCACACGGCCTCAATGTCGAATGGGACATGAATGCATTTATCATTCAATCGTAATGAAGTATTGTAATGCATCTTCATATCCAATATTGGCTCCTTAACCCCCCCCCCTCTTCATTTTTACGTCATTTTTAATTTTATTATTTTTTAATTAAATTTTTCTTTTCATTTTTAATTTTATTGTGTCATTGCAATAAAATTCCATATTTATTTACAATAGTGATTGTTTAGTATTTCTCTTTTAATATTGTTTACTATATACCATCACTTTTTTATTCTGGTAGATGTCCTATTTATGGTTGGTGACATTGACTTTGGTTTTATGTCCAATTTAGAGGATTACTTACTAGTAATTTTCAATTGTTAGATATTAAATGGTTTTTAATTTTAATTTTGTTCTAGATAGTACGGCTACCTCCTTCCTCTCCTTGTTTTGTCTCTCTTTATTACTGAGACATACCGTATTGAGAGCGCGACGTGGTGTATGTATTGAGATGGGCCGCCTGATGCTTTGACGTTCGACGTTGCACTCCAGCTCTCTCTTTGTGTTGAGACTTGGAACGCACGCCTGCGTCACCATGATCCATCAACCTGGGAAGGGATGTGTCTATGACACAGCAGGTCACCTGACACTCTGACGTTCGGCGTTGCGCTCCATTTCTTTCCTCGTTATGAGGCTTGGAGCGCACGCCGACGCCATCCTGATACACAAACCCGGAAGTAATGAATCGGCATTGACAATCTTCCACCTGGAGCCATTATTGAGGTATGGGGGTGTACATCTATATATTTAGGTCGTTTTAGCAGTAGGTCAGTACCCCAGATGACGATCTAGTGATCGAAACGCGTCGGGACCCGCTGACCCTACTGCTTATATGATTACATGCTTAATTTTATCTGCTGAAATGTGAGTGTAAATTTTAATCTTTTGCTGCCAAGTAAATCATTTATACAGTTTTACACTATGTGCATCTTCGTTTTCTCTTCTATCCTTTTCCATACTCTGAGCTTCCGGATCTGCTGATACTGATACATGCCTTTGTCATTACTGGCTGGTATTGGGTTAATTTCCTCCTCCGTTATACCATATACTGCATCGCAGTGGAAACCACCTTCCTGCCTGTCATTCAAGCCATTTCTGGATCCAGGACACCGCCATCTTTTAGCCTATATGACCTAATAAGTATACGCTTAATTGGGTCCATATATTCTGGTAAGCCTCCAATTTACCTTGGTGGTGGATCTACTATCAATCTTCACTTCATGTTTTCAACACTAAGTCACTTTTTGTTGGACTAATCGACTTTGAATTTTCTATGGGACTCATATTATTATTATAATTAACCTTGATTTATATGTTTGTTTTCACTCACGGACTTTTGAGAACTTATGGTGTTATCAACTTACGTTTTTCAGATCTGTTTTACAGTCTTCCTTATTGTTTCACATATATTTAGCGCTACAGCTACACTTTTTTTGTCTCACATTGATTTGAATTGAAGTGGCATCCAAGTCAGATCATTATCTTAACTGACCAGACTTGTGACATGCGACTTGTGCTCTGAGAATCTTGAAGGGGAACCCCATGCCAAAATAAAAAAAACAGCATGGGGTCCCCCTCAATGGCCTTATCAGACGCCAAACAAATTAAAAAACAAAATGGGTCCCCACAAAATTCATGCCAGACTGAAGGGTCTAGTATGGTCTTAAGGGGACCCCACACATCTTTTTTCTTTTTTTAAATTGGCATGGGTTCCCCCCTCAAGATTCACACAAGGCTCAAAGGGCCTGGTGTGGTATGATCAAAGTCAGATCCCCTTCATTGAAGTCGCATGGAAGTCAGACATAAAGTCATAGGGAAAAATAAAAAAATTAGAAAAACATATTTTTTTTTAAATTTCTTAAATTTTCCAAAAAATTGTGACAAAAAATGACAACTTCAAAAACTTTTTTTCAGGCCCCGAGAAATTAAATCCATCAGTACATCAGGATTGATACATTTTCAGCTATATACAGTACCATAGTTTGTAGACTCTATAACAGACTAAATAATATACACTGATTTGGGTTATGTTCACAAATATAGCCGAATACATTTTGGCCTAAATTTATGAAGAAAGATGATTTATTTGCAAAAATTTATAACAGAAACAAAGAAAAATATTTTTTTTTTCCAAATTTTCAGTCTTTTTTTGTTTATTTAACAAATACTAAAAAAAAAATGTAGTGAGTAAATACCACGAAAAAGCTGTATTTGTGTGAAATGTCCGCAAAAAGCGCTGAAAATTTACCTGGGCAGGAATCGGGTAAATGTGTCCTGTAATAAATTGTTTCTGTTGATCTGATACAGAAGGATAACTGAGCGTTGTCATCCCAGGACTAGAAGTGTATTACTGGCAGAATCACCAGGTGAAGATGAGGGAAAAAGTATGACAAAGAAAATGAATGCTGACACCACATCTAAGGACTGGTAAGTTGCTATACTTTATATCAGTGGTCTCCAAACTGCAGCCCGAGGGTCAGATGTGGCCCTTTGCTTATCTTTATCTGGGCCTATGGGAACTATTCTTCCCTCTGATACAAGGCACTATTCCCTCCACTGACACCAACAATGGGACATCATTTCTGCCACTGACACCAACAATGGGGCACTTTTTCTCCCACTGACACCAACAATAGGCCATTATTCCTCCCACTGACACCAATGATGGGGCAATATTCCTTTCACTGACACCAAGGATTGGGCACTATTCCTCCCACTAATACCCAAGATGAAACCTAATTTACTCCTTCTTCTCTCACTGGCCAGAGTCTGGCCCCTCTAAAGGACAGTAAACCGGCCCTTTGTTTAGAAAGTTTGGCGACCCCTGCTCTATATTATATTTTTGTTCGTATCCAAAGCTAAAGAAATTAAGATTTTTCCTTTGAATAGCACTTCTAAAAACTGCCCTACTCCTAGCCCACATGCATGAAAATCAGGTTGATCTGACTTGACCCCCAGAGCAGCCAATGAAATTTAAACTTCCTCTCTTGAATTTGATTGGTAGCTTTGGGATAACACAGACTGCAATTAGTTACCTTGTAGTGTTAAATGAGGCCAACAGTTGAATAAATAGAAATTTCCTCTGTCTGGGCAATAGACTAAATGATGCTTCAGCAAAGTATTAATTTCCTATTTTACTTAAATTTTTATTGCTCCCTATTGTTTTGATTTCTTAAGTGCCTATTAATAAAGAAGCAAACTTCCCAGGGAGAAATAAAATGTAAGTTTAATTAAGATGTATAAAAACGGGGAAAGTCATTAAAATGCTAAACGCATAAATTGTGACAATGACCTCAGAGCTTGGTGACCGATTCTCTGTGTCAGCACAATGGAGTCTGGAGCTTCAGGTATCAGCTTGCACTTGTCCTGGCTACCATACCAACCATAGAAATACATAGAACTCAACATACGAAATATAAAACATGGTATTTTAATAATCCGATTCTGAATATTATGCAGAAAGTAACATGAAAAAATATGCTTTAAGCAGGATGTGTTGTAAATGGAGATCTTGTGCAAGCTTGGACCGGTGGCCTGGAAATTCCAGCAAATACGGCATTAACAATGCCATAAAATCTGAAAATATTATTGGGTTTATAAGCTCTAAATACTAGTCAATATCTTAATGAAATTCTTGGGACAAATCAATGTTTTCTCATTGGATCTGTACATAATGCAAGTTGCATAATACCTGCAATTATTAATAAGATATCATTGATTCTAAAGGCACAATAACCTAGAAGAACCTAGAGTGTCAGAAGGGCTGGAAAGTTCCCTGAGTCAAATCAGCACAAGAGGACAGGCAATATCCAGTGACCATTACAGGGGTAGCTCTCCACTTGTATTGCATGCTCCCCTTCCCAAATGCTACAGCTCACAGTGAGGGGGTTTAGCCAACAGAGGCAGTGCTGTCAAAGCAAAAGCAATGGGCAGGACTAGGTGTGGTCAAGGTGATTGACGAGATACAGGCTTGTGGTTCAGCAGTGACGATGCTGATAGCTATATTCCCTGCAACATCGCCTCATCCCACTGTAGTGCAAGCAGACACAGCCTACATGAGAGTGACAACTTTATTCTGAACTCAGGAACTGTGCAGCATTGTTGCCATGCCATCACAGAAAGATATATAAGGCCCCGTACACACGACCGAGGAACTCGACGTGCCAAACACATCGAGTTCCTCGTCGAGTTCAGTGTGGAAGCCGCCGAGGAACTCGGCGGGCCGACTTTTCCCACTGACTAACGAGAAAATAGAGAACATGTTCTCTTTTCGGCCTCGCTGAAAAGTGTACACACGACCGAGTTTCTCGCCAGAATCCAGCTCCGACCGAGTTTCTGGCTGAATTCTGCCGAGAAACTCGGTCGTGTGTACGGGGCCTTAAATAGACTTTGCTGGCAAGCTTAAAGCAGTTGTAAACTGCTGGTTCTGGCTTTTTTTATATTTTTCCGGACCTGCAGGGTAAAAGCACATTATGGGAAACTTACCAGTTGCAATGTAATTGCTGGAGTCCATCTTCACCCGGTCTTCCTTATGGGTCTGCGGACTCCGGCTGTGTGACAGACCGGAGCCACAATGGCGTCACTCCCGTGCATGCTTGGGGGAGCCGTCATTGACAGGGCAGGTATCTGAAGGAACGGCATGGGTGACTGTTCCTTCAGAGCACATGCACAGATGACATCATCGGCTGAATATATTATAAATAGCTCTTAAAACGAGTTCCAGCCTTTTACTGTTTATTAAAAGTCAGAAGCTACAAAAAGTGTAGCTGCTGACTTTTAATAAACAGACACTTACCTGTTCCATGGTCAAGCGACGCAGCCGCCTGGAGCTCCTCTCCTCTCCCCCTCTCTCCACCGGCGCCTCCATTCATAGTGTGGGCACCCGGCCGTGACAGCTTTCGGCGCTGCGCTCTATGACTGGACAGGCGATCTCCTGGGACCTGTTATGTGTCCAAGGAGATCGCCTAAAGGGAGGGGCTGCCTAAGGTGAGAGGAGGAGTCACCTAGGCAGTCCCTGGGTGGAAGTAGGAAGTGGCATGTAAGGGGGCGAAGAGTGCTTAAAGTGGAAGTTCCACTTTAAATGGTACACGTTTAGGAGATATTATAGGCTTACCTATAGACACAAATTATGCTTTGAGTTTACTTTCTCTTTAACAGGTCTTTGTGGGACCTTGCAGGGGGGCTAGGAGAAAGCTGTAAAGGCATAAGCATACAAGTGCACATTGTACAGTGTTAGAGTAATAAATGTCAGGACCCAGGTCTGAACCCCCGAAATCTGCTGTGTCTAGTTATGTTTTTCTTGCTAAATCAACTGTGATGCTGGACAGATCCCTGGACAATTCCTTAAACAATCTTGTCTTGAACCTTGTTTTGCTTGAAACTTGAACCCATTGCTCCTCCCACAAACCTTTCTATTTTAGCCATGATTTTGCACTTCCTGTTTGCCAGATTATTGTGCTCTCTCCAGTCAATATATCACTTATTGAAGTTTGGTCCATCCAGGCTTCAAATTTTTGTGACACCCACTTTGAATTACAGGCACATCTTGTCCTTGGGGTGACCATTCAATGACATATCCATGAACAGCAACTTACACATGGATTTACAGCAGTGACTACCCATGTACAATCTGTGCTTTATATTGTTTAAATCCATTTAAGTTCAATCTCTTTTCCCCATATCCTGGTGGTGTGGATGGAAGACATGCAGGATGGAGGTGTGCTGCTAGCAGCTCTTTGTATCCACTTTGACAACGTCGTCTTTTTAATCTTTTGCACTGGTGGTAGTGTGGTATTTTTATCTTAATGTTACTCATTGCTACATTGTTTTCAATAAAGTATAATATTTTTCTTTAACCCTGGTGTCACTATAGAAGGTTACGGTGGGGATCTGCTATCCTTAACTTTTTTCTATATGCCCTTATTTCAAAGAGACCACAACTGATGTAATCAGGATGTATAGGGATTAACGAGTGGGGATAATTCCATGTATCTGTAATAAATGTTGACTTGATATACAAGCGATGTCTTGATATACAAGTAGTGTCATGTCACAACTGAGTATAAAAGAGAAGAGAGGCGTCTCTAAGTGTAGCAATATGGTTACATTTAATGAATGTACAACATTTAGCAACTCACATGGTTGATGATTAAAAGAGGCACATCTAAGTATGCAGGCATCCGGGGTAAAGCTGTCCACATAGACCATCCCCTGCCCCGCCATTGAAGTCATCCCTTCCATTCTGCGTTCCATGAGCGATTCAAGCCTCACTTTTAGATTGTTCTACTACAGGGTAGTCTTCCCGGTCATGCTTGCAGACTGACAGCGGTGAAAGCCGGCGGTGTGGCGGACGGTCTATGTGGACAGCTTTACCCCGGATGCCTGCATACTTAGATGTGCCTGTTTTAATCATCAACCATGTGATTTGCTAAATGTTGTACCTTCATTAAATGTAACCATATTGTTACACTTAGAGGCACCTCTCTTCTCTACTCTGTAGCTCCTGCTGGATTTTGCTTCTAATCCCCTCGTGGGGTCTGACATTTGTAGATGGACATTTTATGGTTACACAACCTATCACATTGCTATGATCTTTTAATATGGACTGAAGGACTTATGAATAAATGGTTGTGGAATGAATCATTTGAGTTTCCATTATTTCTTATGGGAACATTTGCTTTGATATAAGAGTGCTTTGGATTACAAGCATGTTTCTGGAACAAATTTATGCTCACAATCCAAGGTTTTACTGTATATCACTCTTGTCACACCTACTGCTGTCAATATCTTTGCCACATCTTGTTCCCACCTTTGGTTTGTTCTTTTGATTGCTACCCGCTACATCTGCTACTGGACCGACCCTGACTTGCTCACCTCCTGGTGGGGCAATCCTAAGGACCGCAACCTAGTACTAACACGTAGCAAAACCCATCTCCACAATCGTGAGCTCTGGTGAACACCGATTATTGCTTAGACTTTGCACCTCAGATGAGCCCATATTATCCACCAGGGTGGCCTACTGCTTTACTTATTCAGCTGGTCAGATGGAGACTCTCTACTGCTAAAGCTACTGGTCTCCAAGCCTGACCCCTGACTATGACAGAAAATTAATATTTTCTGCATATGCCCATACACTGTACTCAACTTTATTATGGCACCACCATATACTGTACACAAGTACATCCACATATGTCAATGAGAGGTAATATGATGAACATGGGGTGGCTGGCTACAGGAAATAAACCTGCTGCAGTTATATTGAACAGGCTCAACTGACCCGTATGAAAGAGCCTAAATGGAGTCAAGCTAATGCTTTGCTATTCTATTCTTAGATAAGTAAAACCCTGGCTGTGTTATTGGTAGACTCTACTATACACTGACTTCACCAATAACAAGACACAAAAGCGTTCTCCCCCGCCCGGGTTGTCCTTTTGTGTATATTTCAATAAATCTGCCCATCTCAAACTATAATGATTAGCACATTTTTCTCCCTGAACCTGCACATTGTGTTTTTACAAAAGAAATATCTGATTTCTCCTGGCCTGGGAGACTCAATTCTCTGAGGAGCCAAACAAAGCAGTTAATCTATATCAGTGCATTAGTGCATTTGACCTGAACTATTCCTCTGGCAATTGGTAGACATAAATCACGGCTCTGCTCATTAAGGTTTTCTGTTTGGAATCTTAAACGCACGTCCCTCTCTTTCAGGTCACCTGCATTACTGTACAGTGATGTATGCAAAGTACTCTCAGCCCCTACGTCGCCCTGCGCATGGAATGGTAATCAGGAGAAAGCTCTGCATTATTGTGCACGTCACTGCCATCCTCCAGGTTTATAAGCTTGCTCTAATCATTCTTTCTCAGACAGATATTAGAGAGACTGCAGGGAACAATGCTCTCTTGGCTTGGCTCAGTTCATAGGAGTTCATGGGAAGTTATTTGTTTTGTGTGGGACTTAAAGAGCAATTGTAGACCTTTTACATATTTTTAGATAGACAAGTGAAAGAAATCAGCTTTAAAGCGTCTCTAAATCAGAAAATGAATATATTGCGTATCCAACGTACTAACACATACCTGAAACCAAATAGAAAATATATATATATTGCAGCTTATCAGTTCTTATATGTGATGACTGCATTTGCTTTTTGTTTTCAGGTTCTTTTGCTTTTTTATTTTACCTGATGACCTGGCTAGTAACACATTTCCAGTCTAATGCCGCGTACACACGGTCGGAATTTCCGACAACAAATGTTCGATGTGAGCTTGTTGTCGGAAAATCCGACCGTGTGTAGGCTCCATTGGACATTTGCTGTCGGAATTTCCGACAACAAAAATTTGAGAGCTAATTTGAGAGCTGGTTCTCAAATTTTCCGACAACAAAAGTTGTTATTGGAAATTTCCGACCGTGTCTACACAATTAAACTCACAAAAATTCTACACATGCTCGGAATCAATTTGATGCATTCTCGGAATCATTGAACTTAATTTTTCTCGCAATTTTCAACAACATTTGTGTGACCGTGTGTATGCAAGCCAAGTTTGAGCGAACATCCGTCAGAAAAAAATACATGGTTTTGATGTCGGAATGTCCGATGGTGTGTATACGGCATTAGGGTGTCTCTATGAAGGAGCAACAGACACCCTTGGACAGTAGCATTTTCAACCTGTGGAGATGCTAGTGTTAGACATATAGGTGGGTTGAAATTATGCCAGTTGGGTGCTGCCCCTGATATAGGAGGGTAAAGGTTAATGTCTTTCCCAGTTTTTGCGGGTTATCTTTGGGTCTGAACCACAGAGCCTGTGATACAAAAGAGGGACAGTGGTCCAGAAAAGAAAGCCCTCAAACAGAGAGGCCCAGAACCCATAAGACAACCACGCTAACCCTAGCCCTTAACCCTAAACCTAACGTTTAATGCTAACCCTAGCCCTTAACTTTAACATTAAACACCAACCCTAGTCCTTACTAGTGTTGCTCACGAATATTCGCATTGCGAATATTCGGCTCGAATATAGCATATTCGAGAAATCGCGCTATATTTCGAATTTCGCGGTGAATATTCGCAATTCCGAATATTCGCATTTTTTCAATTTGATTTTTAAAACAGATCACATCCTATCGACGTCTAAAAGCATTGCTGGTATGATTAGAGACCCTGGGCAGAGTAGCTAAGCTGAGGCGATCCTTTTATGTTGCCAAATTGGAAAAAAAAATATTGCGATTTTTCGCTATTGCGAATGCGAAAATAATTGCGAATTTTCGATAACTGTGGTAGGAGAACTCTGATTGTCTCTGATGCAAAAGGGGGGGGCTTTGTGTATGTGTATGTTATGAATATTTGTATGTTTGATATTATTATTTTTTGTAAGAAGGAAAAAATTGCGCATACCTTAAAAAAGGGGAGAATACAGCAGCAACTCAAAAATGTTATACAACATAAATTAATACAAGACAGAAAATGGAGTCGCTCTACAAGAATAAAAAATATGTCTAGTGACAAGACATGTGGGCAAATTATAAAATAAGCAAGCGCAAATAACTTGTGAAATACACAGTGAAACAAATATATAAAGAAATATAGTCCCAATAATAGAAAAATAATCTTTCATAAAAATGTCTTTGATATGTGAAGTGAAAAAAAGTCCAAAGCATGCAGCATGAACGTGTTCAATCTTTAAGGTGTTTGATTGACAAACGGCTGTGACAGATGGATAGAGTAAAGAATCACCACCAATGCAAAACACTTTTTATTTTCTATTGTAAAATATCAAGAATATTCTGAGCCAATCAGAGTGCTCCTTCTGCATTTGCCGAATATTCGCAATTATTTTGTATTGTAAAATATCAAGAATATTCTGAGCCAATCAGAGTGCTCCTTCTGCATTTGCCGAATATTCGCAATTATTTTGTATTGTAAAATATCAAGAATATTCTGAGCCAATCAGAGTGCTCCTTCTGCATTTGCCGAATATTCGCAATTATTTTGTATTGTAAAATATCAAGAATATTCTGAGCCAATCAGAGTGCTCCTTCCGCATTTGCCGAATATTCGCAATTATTTTGTATTGTAAAATATCACGAATATTCTGAGCCAATCAGAGTGCTCCTACAGCATTTGTCGAAATTGCGCAATAAATATCGCATTCGCATGTTGCGATATTTCGATAAAATATCACGAATATTCTGAGCCAATCAGAGCGCTCCTCCAGCATTTCTCGAAATTGCGCAATAAATATCGCATTCGCATGTTGCGATATTTCGATAAAATATCACGAATATTCTGAGCCAATCAGAGTGCTCCTACCGCAGTTATCAAAAAATCGCAATTATTTTCGCATTCGCAATAGCGAAAAATCGCAATAATTTCATTTCGATAAAATATCACGAATATTCGAATTTAGCGAATATATCTCGAATATTCGAATATATATTCGAGATATATCGCGAAATCGAATATGGCATATTCTGCTCAACACTAGTCCTTACCCTTATTATTAAATGCTTACCTCTAACCCTAACATGAAATGCTAACCCAAGCCCTTAACCCTAAACCTAACATTTAACTCTAACCCTAGCCCACTAACCCTAGCATTCAGTGCTAACCCTAACCCCTAACTCTAACATTAAATGCTAACCCTAGCCCTTTACCCTAAATCTAACATTTAACCCTAACCCTTACATTAAACACTAACCCTAGCACTTAACCCTAAATCTAATGGTTAACACTAACCCTAGCCCTTAAACCTAACATTCAGTGCTAACCCTAAAAAGAAAAAAGGAGTCGCGCTTATTAAACCAAATGTGAAAAACCTGTGTAGTATGAACCAATCCCTGTTAAGAAGGATCAATGTAGAATTCTTCAATACACTTATTTAGTCAAAATAAATCTATATAGGAAAAATGTGCAAGAACAGTCCATTCCATAAAAAAATAAAAAAAATATAAAAAGTAAAAATGAAATTAGTCCCAAATAGTGGAAGAGGTGATGAATCCCAAGTGTGACTTAGACAAATCCACAGTATGGTGAATGATGACAGACGGTGAGCCCTCCACCAACAGGTAACACTGACTCTTACCAGAAGGACAGTATAAACCAGCAATAAGAATAAAAGCCTCTTTCTCCTCCTTCAACAGAAATGGGTATGAGCATCCATCCACCCTCACTCAGCGCCACAGCAATGAAAGCCAATGAGCAAAACGATTCGGAATTCCGAAGTATGTAAAAAGGAATCAAAAGCAGCTCATAGCGTATTACTGTATAAACGGTTTATTCAAATAAAAGGAAGATTGCACACTTACATCAATCAGCATATATAAAAGCATAGAAAACAGCCGGCCGGACTGTATGGTGAAGCGTGTGCCCGAGATTTCCAGGTCCTCACATGTGCACGTCAGAGCGCCACCTCCCGACGTCTCGTCTCAACAGGGACTTGTTCACGTCCCCGTGTCGTTTTTCAGAACCCGAAAAATGCTCTGAAGCCCACACACGATCGTTTTAAATGACATTTTTAAAAAACATTTTTTACAACCCGAAAAATGATCGTGTGTATGCGGCATAACATTTAACACTAACCCTTGCCCTTAACTATGACATTTAGTGCTAACCCTAACCCTAACACTAAATGTTAACCCTAGCCCTTAACCCTAAATCTAACATTTAATGCTAACCCTAGCCCTTAAATATTACATTAAATGCTAACCCTAGCCCTTAACCCTAAACCTTAAGTTTAATTCTAACCCTAGCCCTTAACCCTAACACTTAGTGCTAACCCTAACCCCTAACTTTAACATTCAATTCTAACCCTAGCCCTTAACCCTAACACTCAGTGCTAACCCTAACCCCTAACTTTAACATTAAATTCTAACCCTAATCCTTAACCCTAAACCTAACATTTAACTCTAACCCTAGCCCTTAACCCTAACATTAAATGCTAACCCTAGCCCTTAACCCTAACATGGAACTTTGGACATATAAAGTCGCATGAAAAGTCACCGCCCATTGACTGCAATGGAACTCCCTCAAATCTATGTGACTTAAAGTCGTAGCAACTTTTAAAAGGTTCCTGCACTACTTTGATGCGACTTTACAATGAGTGTAAAGTCGCATCAAAGTCACTACGCAATAGTTTCTTATTGCCTAAAAAACTCTGCAAAACACATCAAAGACACGTGCTCAAAAAATGCAAAATACACCACAAACTGCTTCTGAAAAAAATCATCAATCACAACATGGATAGGTGTGAACCTAGGCTGAATCACAGCTGGACAATGCTAGATTCACTTGGCGGGTGAATATGTTATTTCGGGTCAACCCAGTGAGGAAGGTAAGTGGGGTCAGGATCAAAATTAACCCCGGGGCTGGGGAGGGGTCGTGAAGTTCCTTGTTAATATTACAGTAACAATCCAGAAGGCATGCTCACTGAGAAGACACCATGGTGTCCCTTTAAAAGTCGTTTCCTAAAATCAAAGTGTACTAGCCAAACTTCCAAAATCGTGGCAAAGTCATTTAAGTTTTGTATATGCACTGAAAGGATTTAAAGTAGCCCGATGATCAGGGACTTCACGCATGGTTGCAGCGCTTATAATGAGAATGACGATTGCAACAGCTGAAAGCAAGCTTGGCTGACTATGTGGAACAGGGCTATTAAATAATAGAAAGCCTAATAGCGTCGTACTGCACCTGCAATCGGCGCCGTCATTCGTTCCCATGAATATTGGAGTAACTTACAGGAAACCTCGAAAATCATTTCTGATTTTTTGGTTCTAAGGATGGTCTTGATTAGTGTTCAATATTCTATGTGTATATTTATGTACTTATATATATTTATACAAACCTTTACTGAATGATGTTTAGTTTGCTAAAGCACCGTGTATCATAAAAAATTCCATTTTAGTTTTTCCCAACAAAACACTGTTTTTTTTAGTCAATTTTTCACATCTTAATGCTGCTGATCTCCTCCATGCTCTTTAAAGCCATGTCCTATCTATATACACTTACTCCATACATCATTATTCCGGGCTGACTTCCTAATAATGACAACAGTAGACTATTATTTAAAAAATTTTGATTGAACTAGATGCAATTTTTTCTTTTTTCAACCTAATTAACTATGTAACCATGCCTGCACAATTTGCACCAGGGTGACCTCTTGTAGTCTCCTCCAGGGGAGTATGTGACAGGCTGACAATGCAGAAGGTGCCCTGAGCAAAGACCTTCATTGTGGGATCACCAGGTATTATATTATTGAAAGCTGCAGATTAACCACTTCAGCTCCAGAAGGTTTACCCCCTCTTTATGACCAGGCCATTCTTTGTAATACGCCACTGCATTACTTTAACTAACAATTGCGCAGTTGTGCAACGCTATGCCCAAAAAAAAAAAAAGACACGTATATTGATTGGGTTTGCGAAAAAGTTACAGCGTCTACAAACTATGGTATATTTTTCATTTATATATTTACTAGTAATGGGAGCGATTAGCGACTTATAGCGGGACTGCAATATTGCGGCAAACAAATTGGATACTAACCGACACTTTTTGAGAACCAGTGACACTAATACAGTGATCAGTGCTAAAAAAATATCCACTGTTACTGTACTAATGACATTGGCAGGGAAGGAGTTTACATCAGGGGCGATCAAAAGGCTAAATGTGTTCCCTGGGAGTGATTACTAACTGTGGGGGAGATGCTTTGATTGGGAGAATGTAAAAATCTGTGTTCCTGCTTAGAAACACAGGATCAGCACATTCCCATCTCACAGAACAGAGATCTGTCTTTCTCCTGAATGATCGGTGGATGTCCAATCACAGCGGAAGTGGGTCACCGGAATTGCATACTCGCGCCCCAGACCCGGAACTGTAAGTTCACGTACCAGGTACGTTATCTGGTGCAGAGCGGCCGCCCTGTCGCAGTAAACCTGGGCTGTCTCTAACCAGTTAAGAAAGAATGTGTATTGTATTGTAAAATAACATGCAGGGGGTGCTCCAGCCACCGGCAGGCCGCTTCTGCTGTGATAAGTCAAAGCAGAAGCCAATCTCTGGGTGCTTGATGACCTCCTGCACCCGCTGATTGTCACCAATACAAAGAGAACTGAGTTATGTAAACAAGGCATATCTCAGTTCTGACAGGGTAGAAAGGATCGATCCTGTGTCTCTACAAAGCAAGGACTAGAATCGATCTCTTCACCTAGTGAAGTGTACACAAAAACACTTGCTAGGCACACAGTTAAACCTTTGATCACCCCTGATATTAACCCCTTCCCAGCCAGTGTCATTAGTACAGTGATAGTGCATATTTTTGAGAAGAATTGAAAGTAAAGGAGTGCCCGGTGTTCAGTAGATGCAGGTTTTATTTTGAGTCACAACAATAAAATCAGGGCAGCTTTTGAAAGCTATTAAAGAATGGTCCTGTTAGGGATTGCCTTTGGCACAAGGATCGAACCAATAGATGTCCGAATGTTGGCTATGTGTTCAGAGGCAGCCGGGCACGAACCTCTGGGAAAAAAACCTTTCCTATCTGCCCACACTTTTGCTTACCCAAAAGCAGTGACTGATAGAGTCATTCTAGCATTAACCACAGCCACCCCCACAAAAGCACATATTTTTAGCACCAATCACTGTATTAGTGTCACTGGTTCTCACAAAGTGTCAAAAGTGTCAGTTAGTGTCCGATTGTCCACCACAATATCACAGTCCCACTATAGGTCACAGATTGCTGACATTACTAGTATAAAATAAATAAATAAATAAATACAATTCCGTAAATATATCCCATAGTTTGTAGACGCTATAATGTTCACGTAAACCAATCCATATAAGTTTATTGGGATTTTTTTTACCAAAAAACATGTAGCAGAATACACATTGGCCTAAATTTATGAAGAAAATATATTTTTTGGGGGCGATATGGTTTATAGCAATATATATACATATATATATATATATATATATATATATATATATATATATATATATATATATATATATATATATATATATATATATATTTGTAGCTCAAATTGTCCTGGTCAGGAAGAGAGGGGGGTAAATCTTCTGGGGGGTCAAGTTAATTTGCACATTACACTGCACAATGCATTGTATTGCATGATCACTGTGCAGTGTATGACACACCTTGTAACCATACCCCAAAGTATGTGCATTGCAAGACACCACGAAGAATGGTCTGCTTTTATGCAATGTGAAAGTACCTAAACATGTTGAATCTTATAACTAACTTGTTAATTCGGTAATCAGGCTAAGTTAATATGTCCAGGTGGCTGGTGTGATTTGCCAAGGGCTTGGCGAATTTTGTTTGAAATTCGGGGAAATAGAACTTAGTAGGCGTTGAAGTCTATAAGGGTTTAATCTTGTTAAATTCAGATAATTTTTAGTACTAATAGACAAACTCCTGTCAAAAAAGGCCTGGGAAACTGAGCACTGCCATGAAAGACATGCACATTGCAAAATAATTGATAAAAATAAATAAAAAATAAAGCTGTTCTTCATGGGGAAAAAAAAATTCACGCTTGGAGAATGCCTTATCAAGATAAAATAATAAGCTGTTTAACCGTAAAAAAAAGCCCTATCGAAAAAAAAAAAAAAAAAGACCATTTTATTAGAAAGCCTTGCAGCAAAAAAGTTTGCCATTGATTAGATGGATGTTTCCACTGCATTTATGAAGAAGTCTTCATGGCGTCCAATAAAGTCCAGCAAGCGCCATGACCGTCTTCTACAGTTGATTCAGCAGGCAGGTGTAAGTGCATCTACAAACACAATGAAGACTTTTGGAGGATGTTGTCAAGAAGGGAAGCAAAGAAGCCACTTCTCTCCAGGAAAAACATTGGCGACAGACTGATATTCTGTAAAAGGTACAGGGATTGGATTGCTGAGGACTGGTATAAAGTAATTTTCTCCGATGAACCCCCTTTCCGATTGTTTGAGGCATCCAAAAAAAAACGTGTCTGTAGGAGAAAAGGTAAGCGATACCATCATTTCTACCTAAGTGCCCGATCCACAAAGCACTTACCTAGAAATTTTGGGCTGTGTAACTTAAATTCCGCCGTCACAAGGCGTTCCTATTCAAATGGGGGCGATTCCCATTTAAATTAGGCGCGCTCCCACGCCGGCCGTACTGCGCATGCTCGTGACGTCATTCTCCCGACGTGCATAGCGGGAAATTACGTTACGACGAGCTTTGTGGATTGCGACGGGTCAATAAAGTTGCGTCGGGGGAAAAAAAAGATACGGCGGGAATTTTTTTTTTTTTAATTTTTAAAAAAATCGCGTCGCTGGACAGAAAGGTCTGCTTTTACATGGTGTACTAACTTTACACCATGTAAAAGCAGCCCTAATTTTGCGTATGCAACTTAATACTTACGGAGAAAAAACTAAGCTGAAAAGCTTTGTGGATCTCCGTAAGTGCTAATTTGCATACCCGAGGCGGCATTTCGACACAAAATGCCCCCAGCGGCGGATGCGGTACTGCATCCTAAGATCCGGCAGTGTAAGTCAGTTACACATGCCGGATCTTCTGCCTAACTATGGAAAACTGATTCTGTGGATCAGTTCCATAGTTAGGAACAGGGATACGACGGCGTTACAGCAATTACGCCGTCGTATCCCTTTTGTGGATTTGGCCCCTAAACTTTGGGTCCATGGCAAGGAAACTCCCCAGACTTTAATCCCATTGAGAACTTGTGGTCAATCCTCAAGAAGCGGGTGAATAAAAAATAAATAAAACTTCTGACAAACTCCAAGCACTGATTATGCAAGAATGGGCCCAGAAGTTGATTGACAGCATGCCAGGGTGAATTGCAGAGGTCCTGAAAAAAAAGTGTCAACGCTGCAAATATTAACTCTTTGCATAAACTTCATGCCATTGTCAATAAAAGCCTTTGACACTCATGAAATGCTTGTAATTATACTTCAGTATACCATAGTAACATCTGACAAAAAGCTTTGTGAAAATTAATATTTGTGTCATTCTCAAAACTCTTGGCCACGGCTGTAAATGTTGCATTGAAGCTTACTTAGACATGTAACATAGCTCACTCAGACACAGATGAAAGAATAAAAAACAATGGCTGCCCGTTTAGGAGTGAACAAGTCATCAAAATCGGCAAACAATATATTAAAGGTGGAGGTGCTAGTGATGTTCAGTAAATCATTTCAAATTAATTGCAAATATAAATAGTATAGCAAGCTAGAAAGTCCATATGTAATGAATCCCAACACCAAAATGTGATGCTCAAAAAATAAACTTCTAGTTCTTCACCACGAGTGCTCAATAGATGTGTGGCCACTCACTAGAAAATGATGACCCCTTTTTTACAGGAAGGTCAAACAGCACTTCTGGAATACCAATTGATTCCACTGACAGCACAGTTCCACTCCACTGGCCCCTCGAGATGAAACTAGGATGGGAAAAATGACTCCACAAGAGACATAGAGGAAGGTCTCACAGTGTAGTAATTTTATTAAGGTAAAAAATTAAACAACAAATGGTGATTACACTCACATGTTACAGTGTAACATGGTTACAGGTGTAATCAGTGTGCGCAAGTCGGCTAGTCAATGAAGGATGGCATGTAGTCCGCGTTTTTTCTAAGGGTAAATCCTGAGTGGGATGTAGGATCAGATCCTGGAATGGAAGGATGCTCTACTCTGACATATGTTTCACCGGGTTGGCGTCTTCAGGAAGTGGTAAACCTGGCGACACTCATCTCTGATCCTAACAGAGAGGTTTGCCTACACGCTCCAGTGTCAGAAACCCAGCCCGGACCTTGGTACTAATCCTTTCAAGAGACCCTGTAAAAGACCCACTGTATTCCCCTATCATGGAGTATATAAGGCTCCAATTAAAAGTAAGAAGACCTTCTACCATTTTAAAGTAAACCAATTGTACTTTTCGATAATCGCAATGCTCACTGGTGATACAATTAGCAGTACACTGATTAATTGATCAGTGAACTAATATGTGGGTCCTACATAAAAAAAGGAAAATAAATTTCACTTAGTTTAGGTTAGAATTTAATTTATGAATGTGAAGGCAGAGCATACTGTAAACGATGAGCTAAGTTCACAAAGCCATAGCAAGCCATTAAGATTTAAGTTTTGGATGGGTAAAATATGATTTTTGTTTGTTTTTTTATGGATTCCTGCACTTTGCATGGCATCTCTGCTCAGTCTTTTCTTTAATTAGATAAGACCAACAGACATTATTTGTAAAGTGCCATGTGAAAAGACCTGAGACAATGCGGCAGAGGACAATGCAGTAGAATGCATTCATTGTCAATTTACAGAACATCTCTCTGCCAAATGTCTGTACTGTATAGATGTTATTCCCAATGGTTTGGTGCAGCGTGATTTGGAAGGTAAAGGTGAAGGGGAACATCTGCTAACAGTGAATTAAGAAAGCACATGAGTTTGACAGTGTACAGTGAGATGTGTTCGCCAGTAATTACAAATAATATTTTAATATTGGTTATTTGATAATAAAAGTACAAGCTAAGCTATAAAATTACAAAGTGGTTTTCAACAAACAATATGCACAACAATTGAGCAAGTCCGTTCAAAACAAATTTGTACCGTTTGGGTGTAAGGCAGGGGTGTCCAAACTTTTTTCAAAGAGGGCCACATTTGATGAAGTGAACATGCGTGAGGGCCGACTATTTTGCCTGACATTCTTTGAACCATTAAAATTCGGTCTAAGTGTGTTCGTCCGAGCAACTAATACACTGCCCAACAAGAATTCTCTGACCTTTGTGGCTGTGTGTGGTGAAGAGATGAGCTTGGGCGTGTTATTTGGATATACTGTATACATTTCTTTTGTGGCCCCAACGAATCCCAGAGTGCTGCTCAGGACTAAGGATGAGCTTGGGCGCGTTATTTGGATATACCATTGTAACCAATGCAGCCTCACATGTGCCATGAATGCAGCCTCACATGTGCCATGAATGCAGCCTTACCATTGTCATCAGTGCAGCCTGATCGATGCCGATTTGCAGCCTCGGAGGGCAGAGGGAGGGAGGGGGCGGGACGAGTGCAGACAGATTACAAACAGGAGAATCTCTTGTTTACTCTGTGGCCTCTTTAATACAAAGTCCTGCCTCCTATGATAGACAGAACAGTCGTCCAATGGCATCCCAGGAGACGGGACTTTCAATACCGACGCTGCTGAGTAAACAGGAGATTCTCTTAAAGAGTCACTAAAGGAAAAAAAATGTTTTGCTGAAATTATTGGCCCTGATTCAGATACCTTCGCCTATCTTTAGGCGGGTGTAGCGTATCTCAGATACACTACGCCACCGTAAGATTGAGCAGCAAGTTGTGTATTCACATACAACTTGCGCTTAAACTTACGGCGGCGCAGTGTAACTGGACCGGCGTAAGCCCGCCTAATTCAAAATAGGCTGGTTGGGGGCGTGTACTATGTAAAATAGTACTGACCCCACGTTTTTGACGTTTTCAACGAACGGCGCATGCGCCGTCCGTGGACATATCCCAGTGCGCATGCTCCAAATGACGTCGGCAAATCGTCATGCTTTCGACGTGAACGTAAATTACGTCCAGCCGTATTCGCGAACGACTTACGCAAACGACAAAAAAAATTCAAAACTCGGCGCGGGAACGACGGCCATACTTAACATTAGCTATGCCTCATATAGCAGGGGTAACTATACGCCGGAAAAAGCCGAACGCAAACGATGTAAAAAAAAAGGGGCGTGTGGTCGTTCGTTTCTGAATCGGCGTAAATACTAATTTGCATATTCCTCGCGTAAAAATACGGAAGCGCCACCTAGCGGCCAGCTTGAAATTGCAGTCTAAGATACGACGGTGTAAGACACTTACACCTGTCGGATCTTAGGAATATCTATGCGTAACTGATTCTCTGAATCAGTCGCATAGATACGTCCGAGCGCACTCAGATATACGACGGCGTATCAGGAGATACGCCGTTGTATCTCTTTCTGAATCTGGCCCACTGTTTACAGGGTATAGAGACATGATAGTTAACTGATTCCTTTTTAAAATGATTAGAAATAGATAAAAAAACAATCATATAATGTGCCTACAGTTTAGTTTCATTTTTGCTGTTGTTTCCTGGTTCTCTGATGTACAGAGCCAGAGAGCCAATAGAGAGCAGTGAAGGTTTTGCAAAACGAAACTGGATTGGTGCTGAGGAGTTTTAGACACACAGTAATCACACCTCCTTGATTAGTCACCACAGTGAGAAATCTCCCAGTACTGTGGTGATCAGGAAACAGACAACCAGGAAGTGTCCAGAACAGAGAGGAATTACAGCAACATCAAAGCAATAACGAACAATGAGGACATGAAACCAGGACTGCAGTAAGGTAAAGGAAGCTATTTAGCTAAAAAAAAAAATCCTTTAGTGACCCTTTAATGTAATCTGATGGCGCTCGTCCTGCCCCCTCCCTGTCCCCTCCAGGGCAGCACCGATAAATACGGTATATGGGGGCCACAAACAATATATATCCAAATCCCCAGGGGAGCCATATTAAATCAACAGGGGGGCCGCATTTGGCCCGCGGGCCGGACTTTGGACATGCCTGGTGTAAGGCATGATCAAATCCTTATGCCGCGTACACACGGTCGTTTTTCATCATGTTTTTCCAACTTCATCATTAAAAAACATCATTTTTGAAAAATGATGAACAAAGCGCGGTGACGTACAACACGTACGACGGCTCTCTAAAGGGAAAGTTCTATTTGCCTTTGGGCTGTTTTTAGCTGATTCCTTGTTAGTAAAAGACGATTTGCGCTTTTTTGTCTGTTACAGTGTGATGAATGTGCTTACTCCATTATGAATAGTAGTTATACCTGAACGAGCGCTCCCATCTCATAACTTGCTTCTGGGCATGCGCGGGTTTAAAACGTTGTTTTTGCCCACACGCGATCATTTTTAACAACACGAAAAACTACATTTTTAAGAAGCCGAAAAATAATGTGAAGCCCACACACGATCATTTTAAATGACGTTTTTAAAAACTGCGTTTTTTTATTCATGCCGAAAAATGATCGTTTGTACGCAGCATAAGTCTTCATCGCTTTCTGGAACCCTGGTAGGGAGATTTTCCCTGATTTTCCCTGATGCCAGAATTTACAAAGTGGTTTTCAACAAACAATATGGCATAAAGAGTTGTTGAGCAAGTCCAGTCAAAACAAATTTGTACAGTTTGGGTGTAAGGCACGATCCAATCCTGTTTCCTCCCCGCTTTCTGGGACCCTGGTAGGGAGATTTTCCCAGACCCCAGACGGGCTGTGATGGGTTGAACTTGATTTTTGAGACACACTCCTAATGTTAACTGCCTGAGTAGTGGTCAGAATGCCACACTTAAAATCATGGTACTGGCACTGTCAAGTGGAGTTAGCCATAGTTCAAAGAACCCCTTGCAGTGTGAGTGCAGTGTGGCTGTGTACTGGATGGGGGATGTATAATGGATGGGGGGATGTATAATGGATGGGGGGATGTATAATGGATTGGGGGATGTATAATGGATGGGGGGATGTATAATGGATTGGGGGGATGTATAATGGATGGGGGGATGTGTACTGGATGGGGGGATGTATAATGGATGGGGGGATGTGTACTGGATGGGGGGGATGTATAATGGATGGGGGATGTGTACTGGATGGGGGGGGATGTATAATGGATGGGGGGATGTGTACTGGATGGGGGATGTATAATGGATGGGGAGGCTGTGTACTGGATGGGGGGGATATATAGTGGATGTGGGGGAATGTATAGTGCAGGGGGGCTGTGTACTGGATAGGGGGATGTGTACTGGATGAGGGGCTGTGTACTGGATGGGGGATGTATAATGGACAGGGGCTGTATACTGGGGAGGGGGGCTGTATAATGGATGGGGATGTATAATGGATAGGGGGATGTGTACTTGATGGGGGGGATGTGTACTGGGGAGAAGGCTGTGAATTTTTTTTCCCTTAAACCCCCCTCTTAAAATTAGCGTGCGTGTTATAAGCCTGTGCGTGTTATACGCCGATAAATACGGTATTTAAGCAACAGACAGCATGGATTCATGAAAGACAGAAGTTGTCAGACAAACCTGATTTCTTTTTATGAAGAAGTAAGTAAAACCTTGGACAGAGGGGTGGCAATGGAGGTGGTATACCTGGATTTTGCAAAAGCGTTCGATACAATTCCCCACACAGGATCATCATCTCAGATTAGAGAAATGTCTCTCTTCAATAGAAAACTGGATGACTAAGAGTTATCTCAAACTCAATAGTGCTAAAACAGAACTCTTTATCTTCGATGCCAGTCGGAAGAAACCACCGACAACAAACTGGACACCGTCTCCCATCCTGGGACAAATCATCGCCCCTAGCTCCAAAGTCAAAAGCCTGGGAGTCACGTTTGACACCTTCATGACAATGGACGCACAAATAGGGTCAGTAGTCAGCGGGGCGCACCATTTGATGCGCCTACTACGCAGACTTATTCCATTTATCCCCAAAGAAGACGTAGCAGTCGTGGTGGGATCTATCGTGAATTCCAGACTGGACTATGCAAATGCCCTTTACCTCGGGCTACCCAAGTACCAAATCGCTCGTCTTCAAGTCGTACAGAATACGGCCGCTAGACTGGTGACTGGGAAAAAATCTTGGGAATCAATCTCACCTTCACTGAGATCCCTTCACTGGCTGCCAGTGAAAGACAGAATTGCATTCAAAGCACTCTGCCTGACACATAAGTGCATCCATGGGAAGGCTCCTAGATATCTATGCGACAAGATCAAACCGCACAATTGCAACCGCATTCTGCGATCCACCGACCAAAATCTGGTCAAGGTTCCTAAAACCAAATACAAGTCCAAAGGAGAAAGAAGGTTTGCTTTCCAGGGCCCCAGGCTTTGGAATGCTTTACCAACCAGCATTCGGTTGGAGCAAAACCACCTGTCTTTCAGAAGGCAGATCAAAACCCTGCTTTTCTGAAAGGCATGAGACACAAACAACAAGCGCCCAGAGGCGATTCAGTTCGCATGTGCCGCGCTATATAAGTTTTTCATTCATTTCATTCATTCATTCATTCATTCACACACGCCTCATGTGTAAGGTAAAGTCTACAGGATTGGAAATATCAGTTTGTAAATGGATAGAAAACTGGCTAAAAGACAGAATTCAGAGAGTTGTGGTTAATGATTCTTACTCTGAATGGTCTAAGGTTATTATCAGTGGTGTATCCCAAGGTTTAGTGTCGGGACCCTTACTTTTTAATATCTTTATAAATGATATTGGGTCTGAGATCAAAAGTAACATTTCTGTCTTTGCAGATGACACCAAGCTATGCAGTGGAATAACGTCCTTAGATGATGTCTCCAATTTACAAGCTGACCTCAATGCTCTGTCTAATTGGGCGACTAAGATGAGGTTTAATGTTGACAAATGTAAAGATATGCACTTGGGGGCTAAGAATATGCATGCGTCATACATACTAGGGGGAGTAAAACTGGAGGGATCCGTAGTGGAGAAGGATCTGGGGGTTTTGGTAGATCATAAGCTCAATAATGGCATGCAATGCCAAGCTGCGGTTTCCAAAGCGAGCAAAGTCCTTTCTTGTAATAAGAGAGGTATGGACTCCAGAGAGAGAGATATAATTTTGCCCCTGTATAAATCATTAGTAAGACCTCATCTGGAATATGAAGTTCAGTTTTGGGCACCAGTTCTCAAGAAGGATATTGGGGAACTAGAGAAAGTGCAGAGAAGGGCAACCAAACTGATAAGAGGCATGGAGGAGCTCAGCTATGAGGAAAGATTAGAGGAACTGAATTTATTCACTCTTGAGAAGAGGAGAATAAGGGGAGATATAATCAACATGTACAAATATATAAGGGGTCCATATAGTGAACTTGGTGTTGAGTTATTCACTTTACGGTCAACACAAAGGACAAGGGGGCACTCTTTACGTCTAGAGGAAAAGAGATTTCACCTCCAAATATGGAAAGGTTTCTTCACAGTAAGCTGTGAAAATGTGGAATGGACTCCCTGCAGAGGTGGTTCTGGCCAGCTCAGTAAAGTGCTTTAAGAAAGGCCTGGATACTTTCCTAGATGTACATAATATAACTGGGTACTAACATTTATAGGTAAAGTTGATCAGAGGAAAATCCGATTGCCTCTCGGGGGATCAGGAGGGAATTTTTTCCCCTGCTGTAACAAATTGAATCTCATGCTCTGCTGGGTTTTTTGCCTTCCTCTGGATCAACTGTGGGTATAGAATTGGGTAAATGTGATTGTACGATATTATTATTATTATTTTATTTCTTATGGTTGAACTTGATGGGCTTGTGTCTTTTTTCAACCTGACTAACTATGTAACTATAACTATTAAAGTGTTTTATTACTGCACTTAGAAGCGCCTTCTTCTTTGCTTTGTTTTTCCTATAGAGTGTGCTTCCCTCTTCTGAAGTGCTGCTGTGGTGCATTAATCACATCTTAAAGCAGGGTTCCACATGCGATTTTTTTTTTAAAAGTCAGCAGCTACAAACACTGTAGCTGCTGACTTTTAATAAAGACACTTACCTGTCCTAGGTGCCTGTGATGTCGGCCCCACCTTGATCACTCGATCACTCAAACCTGGAAGCTCCCGACACCGCCATTCTTACTAAGGGAAACAGGCAGTGGAGCCTTCGGGCTTCACTGCCCGTCTCCTACTGCACATGCGCGTGTCTCGCAGCGTTTTTGTGAATGGGCGCGCCCAATTCCCCAGAAGACAATGTGGTGAGGACGAGGAAGAAGACCTGCCGCGGTATGGGAAGAGACAGATTAGGAACTTCCGCATAGCAACCGCCATTTCTGGTAAGTAAAAAAACATTTCTTTTCAATTTTTTGAAAGTGGAACTCCACTTTAAGAGGTAATTAAGTACTGTTTGGTAAAGTGTGTTATTCACAGTGTCCTATTCTCTACACTCCACAAAAGGTAAGGCTTGAGGTGTCTTTGTTCTTTAGGTTCAGATGGCTGAAAGTAATGCCACCCCACTAGAAAGAAACTATTCCGGAGACAGTCAGCACATTGTCTTCCGGGACTGGGGCTTACACTAAAGCTGCTTGCTCTTGCGGTTGCCAGTGGCCTGCATATTGGATGCAGCATTGGAAGGTCCAGTGCCTGGTGACCAGGACTGCTGATAAGCCAGTACAGCCATAACCCATCAGTTCAAAAGGGAGGCCCAGGAACCTGCTGAGCAGGAGGGCCGGCTGTACTGACTTGTTCCTGACACCTCTTGTGGCTCCCCCTGCAGTAATGCCAGCTTTTCCTTCTCTCCCTCTATGGCTGTACAGCAGGGGGATTGGTTTTAGTATCTGTTCCTCACCCCCTTTTCCATCACTCAGATCATCACCATTTCTCTGCTATTCGGGCCCCCCCTTTCACCTGCTATCCGGGCCTCTCTGGGTGCCCTTTGCCTCACAGCACTGCTGACTTCCCACCTCTTCCCTCCCTCCTGCTGGCAGATGAGGGCACACATGGGAGTCGTTTCAGGATAGGGACCTGATTCACAGAACCTTACTTATTAACTCAATACAGTTTTATCTTTGAGATTTAGCAGGGGTTTGTTGTGTTTGTGTTCACTAATAATGGTTTTAGAGTAGTTTTAGTAAAAATTTTAGTTGATATTTTTTGGGGGGGAGAAGGGCCCTGTCAGGCAGCCTGTACAGGGCCTCATGATTTTTAACAGCAGCCCTGCTGGTGACATGCCTGGTTACTGCAGTCCCATCAGGCATGGTCCTTGAGAGCCCTGGATGGTGGGATACTTGAATATATATCCTCTTGGTGTGTCCAGGAGTCTAGGGCATGATATGATCCCAAGAGATTGTGGAAAATGGAGCTAAAGTAGCCATGCCCCTCACTGAGGAAAGCATGCAAGGGGACACACTGCTACAGTTCTTTCACTCCTTCTTTGCCATGTTTCAGCTACCGAGGCAGGACCTGCAGCCTCCTTGTGCACCCCACCCCCAGTCAGTTACCAGCCCCGCACTTACCCCATCTATGACGTGCAGGCAGCGCTTCGCGACAGGCATCAGCTTCCCCTGCGTCTCCTTTTCGGTATCATGGTGGCCATGCGTCTTCTCCCTCCTCCTAGGCCAATAGGATCGCTTCTCCTTATGGCCAATCAGAAAACGGGTCTCAAGACTTCCTGATTGGCCGGGAGGAAAATCATTTTGACAATAGCGAATATTCATTTGTTATTGTCACACACCTGGGTGGGCTCAGGGAGCAGTGCTCTCTGAGCCCCCGAGCCCACCCTTTTTTGAAGCCTATTAGAGTCTCTGGCAATAATCACATGATTCAAAAATAAATAAAGAAAACCACACTGGAATCCATGCGTCCATGTAGATTAGGGGGTCGGACGCATGGATAAGGGGGCGGCGCCCCTGCATTAAGGCCCGCCACTGGTGCAGGCTTTTCCTTAGCTGGGAGAAGTAGTTAATCAGTTCAGTACCAGCCTGTATACCCCTGTATTACTGGATGTTGTGTTTGACTGACAAATACTTAATTTTCATTTGGTGATTTTTAATAACCACTGGGTTTTAAAAAATAAAACAGTTATGAGGATGGATGAGGATGGATCCCCTATCCATCCTCATATTCTAGGTTCAGATTCAGAATACTTTAATAAACCCAAAGGGAAATTATGTGATCTGTACATTAACCCCTTCACCTCCTCCTACCCTTGTGCATAACCTATAATGTTGCTGATTCTAGAGAACCATTCTGAAGATCCATGAATTAATCAACTCAATACCGGCATGTTCTTAATTTCTCAAAAAAACTGAGATCACCATGTGGTGTCTATCCTTCCAAAAAAATAGTTCTTTGGAGGTGTTCACACTTCTTTGCCATTTTTTATTTGCTATGTTTGATAGAAGAAAGAAAGGGCAACTGTTTTATTTTTTAAAACCCAGTGGTTATTAAAAATCACCAAATGAAAATTAAGTATTTGTCAGTCAAACACAACATCCAGTAATACAGGGGTATACAGGCTGGTACTGAACTGATTAACTACTTCTCCCAGCTAAGGAAAAGCCTGCACCAGTGGCGGGCCTTAATGCAGGGGCGCCGCCCCCTTATCCATGCGTCCGACCCCCTAATCTACATGGACGCATGGATTCCAGTGTGGTTTTCTTTATTTATTTTTGAATCATGTGATTATTGCCAGAGACTCTAATAGGCTTCAAAAAAGGGTGGGCTCGGGGGCTCAGAGAGCACTGCTCCCTGAGCCCACCCAGGTGTGTGACAATAACAAATGAATATTCGCTATTGTCAAAATGATTTTCCTCCCGGCCAATCAGGAAGTCTTGAGACCCGTTTTCTGATTGGCCATAAGGAGAAGCGATCCTATTGGCCTAGGAGGAGGGAGAAGACGCATGGCCACCATGATGCCGAAAAGGAGACGCAGGGGAAGCTGATGCCTGTCGCGAAGCGCTGCCTGCACGTCATAGATGGGGTAAGTGCGGGGCTGGTAACTGACTGGGGGTGGGGTGCACAAGGAGGCTGCAGGTCCTGCCTCGGTAGCTGAAACATGGCAAAGAAGGAGTGAAAGAACTGTAGCAGTGTGTCCCCTTGCATGCTTTCCTCAGTGAGGGGCATGGCTACTTTAGCTCCATTTTCCACAATCTCAGTCGGCTAATGTTCATATGTGCAGGATAAGAGAGGTGCACCACACATATGCGTTATTGGACTGCCCATGTTTCTGTGCAGAGAGCGTGCTTGCTGTATGCTCCCAGCACTGAGTCTGAGACTGAACTGTGAAAAACAGCTCTTGGTCCCTTCTAACGTCTGGTAGCTGGCAGGACCGGCGTCCAATCCAGTCACCACCATGATGGCCAAATACTGCGGTCCTTCCTTCAATCGATCCTCCCCCACCTCAAATCTACTGCTATTTGTACTCACAACAGTTGTTCAATCATTAGATTCTCCTTTCTCTTTTGTAAGAGGACAAGATGGACTCTCCAATGTAAACAGTACACTATTTACATATGTGAAAGGTGTAAATGTCCATCACAATAATCACATGGTACAGAGCGGCTCAGATAGGCTACGTACACTGTGTTTGGGAACTGATCCATCCAATGAAAGCTGTTCACAACCACTAAGGCCGGGTACTAACGAGCAAACATGTACGATGAAAGCGGTCCGTCGGACCGTTTTTACCGTACATGCCTGCCAGAGGGCTTCTGTACGATGGTTGTACTAACCATCGTACAGAAGTCCGCGCGTAAACACTACGTAGGGCGTGTCCGTGTCGTCGCCGCGACGATGACGCGGCGATGACGCGGCGACGTGGGCGGGCCTGCCATTTAAAGGCTTCCACGCATGCGTCAAAGTCATTCGACGCATGCGAGGGACGGCGGGCGCTCGGACATGTACGGTAGGTCTGTACTGACGACCGTACATGTCCGAGCGGGCAGGATTCCAGCGGACGGTTTTAAAACACGTCCAGGAATATTTGCCCGCTGGGAAAAGGCAAATGTTTGCTGGAATTCGGCCCGCTCGCGCCTACACACGACCGAACATGTATGCTGAAACTGGCCCGCGGACCAGTTTCAGCATACATGTTTGGTCGTGTGTACGGGGCATGACAGGCACACTGGCTGTATGTGGGCACTCCAGAAATAGATGTCCACTTCCCCACCATTTTTTTAGTAGCCCATGCCTTGCAAAATGACGATGCACTGCACAAGGGAGTCTTCTTGCAAGATTGGGATACTGAGCATTCTCCTAGCTCTCACTGCAAGGGTGGTGATGTTACCCTTCTCTAGGTGAAAGGTCTTGGGTGTAAGGTCTTAATAAGCTGGGGGTGGGGGGGGGGGGGGTTTACAGGTTTTATTTTTCATTTATGTCCGCATATTGGCATGGGAGACATTTAGGAAAGAAAATAGGTGGACTTTGCATTTGTAGTGCAAGATCCACTTTAATTATATAAAAATATATTTTAAATGCCCTCTGATTATGTTCTGAACACAGTAAAATATATTCATATTTTTTCTCTCTTGCATCTGCTGTAGGCATGCTCATGAGTTTTCCAAAACAATCTGTACGTCAGATTATTATCCATCATCATAATTCAAAAGTTTCAGAATAATTGAATTTCTATACAGTTTAGTTTTGTCTCATTTGTATCTGTCCCCTGCAGCATGGTTATAAAAATCACACAGTTCAATGTGCAAGAACATGCAAGTGGAAAATTAAAGCGGGCACTGAACATCTTGGCTTGTTAGAGAGGTAGGTGATGACAGATTTATTAGATGATCCACAGCAATTGGTGCAGCATCCATCTGGGGTCTAGCCATTATGTTTGTTTTCTGTCTCATCCTATGTATTGATGTTTTTCAAATAAAAGATAAAACAAGAATCTTTGCGATGCTGGATGGTTCCAAGAATAAGCATACACCTAGGTTTTTTGCATTAGAGAGAGCAAGAGAGGAGGGGAAGGGGAAAGTGAGAGAGAAAAGGGAAAGGAAGAGAAGGTGGGGAAAGGGAGAGAGAAGGGAAAGAGAGAAAGGGCAGTAGAGAGAGAGAGAGAGAGAGAGAGGGGGGGGAGAGAGAGAGAGAGAGAGAGAGAGAGAGAGAGAGAGTGGAGGCAGAAAGAAATAGAGAGAGAGATGGAAAGAGAGATAGGGGAGAGAGAGTGGGCAAAGGGAGAGAGAGAGAGAGAGAGAGAGAGAGAGAGAGAGAGAGAGAGAGAGAGGGGAAAGAGCGAAACAGGGGGAGAGACAGTGGGGAAAGGGAGAAAGAGAAAAAGGGGAGAGAGAGAGGAGGAGAGGGGGCAAAGAGAGAGGGAGGGGAATCGAGAGAGAGAGAGGGGGGGAAATAGAGAGGGGATAGGGGAAAGGGAGAAAGAGAGAGATGGGGAAAGATAGGGGAGAGGGGGAAAATAGAGAGGGGGCAGAGAGAGAAAGCAATAGGAAAAGAGAGAGGGGGTGAGAGAGAAGGGAAATGGAGAAAGAGAGAAAGGGGAGAAAGACAAAGAGAGGGGGGTGGAAGGAAAAGAGTGAGACAGAGAGTGGGGGAGGGGGAGAAAGAGAAGAGAGAGAGAGATAGGGAAAGCGAGGGGGGAGAGAATGGAGAAAGAGAGAGGGGGGAGAGAGGATGGAAGAGAGAGAGAGAAGGGCAAGAGAGAGGGGGAAGAGAGAGAAAGGGGAGGAGAGAAGAGGGCAATAATATATTGGGACAGCAGCCCAAAATCATACCACCATAAAGCTTTACTCACTAGCAAGGACCAAGCCAAACCATGCATCCTGCACCAATTCATCAGAGAGAGAGAATGAAAGAGAGAGAGAGAGAGAGAGAGAAAGAGAGAGAAGGGGACCCGGGAGAGAGAGAAATATGGTGGTAGAATTACAGTACATAGCACCATAGCACAAGCATCAAGAAGTACAGTATGCCTGTAATGCTCCATAGCAGGTTTGCATTAGAGCTATATACTTTATATATACAGTACTGTGCAAAAGTTTTAGTCAGGTGTGAAGAAATGCTGTAAAGTAAGAATGCTTTCGAAAATATATATTTAAATAGTTTATAAAAATGCTAAATGGGTGAACAGAATAAAAATCTAAATCAAATCAATATTTTGTGTGACCCTTTGGCTTCAAACCAGCATCAATTCTTATGCCGCGTACACACGATCATTTTTCGGCATGAAAGAAAACATTGTTTTTCAGCATGTCCAAAAAATGACGTTTTTCCAACTTCATCATTAAAAACGATGTTGCCCACACACCATAGTTTTTCAAAAATGATGAACAAAGCGCGGTGACGTACAACACGTACAACGGCACTCTAAAGGGGAAGTTCTATTCGCCTTTGGGCTGCTTTAGCTGATTCCTTGTTAGTAAAAGACGATTCGCGCTTTTTTGTCTGTTACAGCGTGATGAATGTGCTTACATTATGAACGGTAGTTTTACCAGAACGAGCGCTCCTATTTTAGCCCACACACGATCATTTTTTACAACCCGAAAAACTACATTTTTTAAAACGACTTTAAAAAATGCAGCATGTTCGAATTTTTTTTTGTCGTTTTTCAGAAACTGAAAAACTATGTGCAGCCCACACACGATCATTTTAAATGACGTTTTTAAAAATGACGTTTTCTTTCATGCCGAAAAATGATCGCGTGTACGCGACATTACACTTGCACACTTTGTACACTTGCACAAAGTCTGAGATTTTTCAGGGTTTGGGTCAGGTGTATGATTAACCATTTATACCAAGCAGGTGCCAATGATCATCAATTTCATATGTAGGTCAAAACACGGTCATTAACTGAAACAGAAACAGCTGTGTAGGAGGTTTAGAACTAGGTGAGAAACAGCTACGAAGGTGAAGTTGTGAAAGACAGTTTCATGTCACAGGTCATACACCATAGCAAGACTGAACACAACAACAAGACACAAGGTACTGCATCAGTACTGCATCAGCAAGGTCTCCCCCAGGTAAAGATTTCAAAGCAGACTGGGATTTGAACTACTGTTCAAAGCACAAAGAAATAGGCGATGTTGAGCACTGGCCAAGGAAACCAAGCCTACTTTCCTTCGACATCGGAACAGAACTGGCGGAAACCAGTGGGACCCAGGTACACCCATCTACTGCCGGAGAAGTCTGTCTGAAAATGGGCTTCATGAAAGCATTGTGGCCAAAAAGCCATATCTCTGATGTGAAAACAAGACAATCGCTTTGATTTAGCTACACACAAAAACATCGCAACTGGGGTGCAGAAAAATGGCAGCAGGTGCTCTGGACTGATGAGTCAAAAATTTAAATATTTGGCTGTAGCAGGAGGCAGTTTATTTGCCAAAGGGCCAGAGAGCGGTACATTAATGAGTGTCTGCGGGCAACAATGAGGCATGGTGGAGAATTCTTGCAAGTTTGGGGCTTCATTTCTGCAACTGGAGTTGGAGATTTGATCAGGATTGATGGTGTCCTCAATGCTGAGAACTACAGGCATATACTTATTCATCATGCTATACCATCAAGAAGGTGTGAGATTGGCCTAAAATTTATTCTTCAGTAGGACAATGACCCCAAACTTTATTACTCTATATAACAATTTATTCTGTAATTAGTCTAATTTATAAAGTGATAAAAAAATTGCAATTTTGGTATAACACATGGCAAAGCTGTTAAACAAAAAAGCATAAAAACACAAAAGAGCAAACATTTAAAAAAAGGTAAATTAAATAAATAGATACATGCATACAAAAAAAAAAGAAAAATTAATAGCTAAATGGAGTTGCACCAAAAATGCAAGTGTTGTATTTTTGATGCATTTTTCCCCCTTTAAAAACAATGTATATAGCTGGTTACTAAGAAGCAGGCCGGGAAGCCAGCCGCCACTTCTCTAACAACTGATGAGTCATCATGTGATGTCATGCAAAAAAAGGTGATTATACTGCGCTGCTTAAAACACACTAATTAATAAGACCAGCTGCTCACACTGCTAACAAAGACACATTAGCTGGAACAAACAGAAACAAAATTGTGTAGCGCTATGGCAAATTAATATCTATAATGGTAGTTCCTCATGGGAACAATGGGAACATAAATAAAGTAACAAATGCAATAAAAAAGTTCTCGTGAAAGATAAAGTCCAATGGTTGTAAACACAAAGTCCATATATCTGTAGACACCACGTGCAAAATGAGGGAACTTGATTAGAATCCCATCAAGACAAATTGTGTAGTGAGTGATCACCGCCACCAGTGGTAGGCTTACCGAAGATGGTGGACCTGAAATGACGTACGTCAATCAAGTCATAACAAGCTTCAAGTACCAGACAGGGTACACAAAGTAGCAATCACCAAGAAACTTTCTAGAAGTAATCAATCAGTGTATGATCATAAATGGATAACCTTGGATCTTTGCAGCTCAGCAAGGGGTTAAATAGTTGAAAGAAAATGGAAAGAGAAGGGCCACATAGTGTAAACCGGTATAAAACTGGGTATTTATTGTAAAAAGATAGCAAGTGCACTCACATGTATCTGGATAAAACTCGCATATTCTATAGTATGAGGCGGCAGTGGAGGCGCCTCCACAGGGTACAGGCGCCTCCACTGCCGCCTCATACTATAGAATATGCGAGTTTTATCCAGATACATGTGAGTGCACTTGCTATCTTTTTACAATAAATACCCAGTTTTATACCGGTTTACACTATGTGGCCCTTCTCTTTCCATTTTCTTTCAACTATTTAACCCCT
Source organism: Rana temporaria (assembly GCF_905171775.1). Taxonomy (NCBI): domain Eukaryota; kingdom Metazoa; phylum Chordata; class Amphibia; order Anura; family Ranidae; genus Rana; species Rana temporaria. The sequence goes on from NC_053492.1 coordinate 63,309,291, forward strand.
TGCTGAGCTGCAAAGATCCAAGGTTATCCATTTATGATCATACACTGATTGATTACTTCTAGAAAGTTTCTTGGTGATTGCTACTTTGTGTACCCTGTCTGGTACTTGAAGCTTGTTATGACTTGATTGACGTACGTCATTTCAGGTCCACCATCTTCGGTAAGCCTCCATTTACTACCACTGGTGGCGGTGATCACTCACTACACAATTTGTCTCGATGGGATTCTAATCAAGTTCCCTCATTTTGCACGTGGTGTCTACAGATATATGGACTTTGTGTTTACAACCATTGGACTTTATCTTTCACGAGAACTTTTTTATTGCATTTGTTACTTTATTTATGTTCCCATTGTTCCCATGAGGAACTACCATTATAGATATTAATTTGCCATGTGATGTCATGCAACTGGTGGTGATGTCACAAAGGGGCGGGGTCGCCAGGTGACGTCACCGGGTGGCCCTGCCCCTCACCTTTTTAAGAACTGTCAGACGGAGGAGCGGGCAGTCGACATTTAGCCTTCAACGAGTGCGGAACTGTTTTGGATATGGATTTACAGCTACATAGTTAGTCAGGTTGAAAAATTACACAAGTCCACAAAGTTCAACCAATAAAAGAGAAAAATAATATCATACAATCCCATATACACAATCTTGTACACACAGTTGATCCAGAGGAAAGCGAAAAACCCCAGCAAAGCATGATTCAATTTGATCCAGCAGGAGAGAAATATTCCTTCCTGATCCCCTGAGATGCAATCGTATATTCCCTTGAGAAACTTTACCTAAAAATGTTAGTATCCTGTTATATTTAGGAAATAATCCAGGCCTTTTTTAAAGCAATCTACTCTACTGAGCTGGCCAGAACCACCTCTGGAGGGAGTCTATTCCACATTTTCACATCTCTTACTACGAAGAAACCCTTCTGAATTTGAGGGGAACCCCACGTCTTTTTTTTCCTCACAATTTTTTTTTTTAACCTGCAATTATTTTTACATTCAGCTGTCAGCTGGGAACCATGCTGACGGATGATGACTTATTGGTTCTTAAAGCTGAGTTCCACCCTTTTAAAAGTCAGCAGGTACAAAAAGTGTAGCTGCTGACTTTTAATAAACAGTCACTCACCTGTCCCACGGTCCAGCGATGCAGGTGCCACGAAGCCTCTTTCCTCTCCGCAAGCCACGCTGTGTATTGTGAATGGCCGGGCAATCTTTTGGGACCTGTGACGTGTCCTAGAAGATTGCAGGGAGGATGGGGGGAGAGGTGAACTTCCTTCCAGAGCAGCGGTGCCAGGGGAGGAAGTGGAAGCTGGGTGCCTTTCAAAACTGGGTACCCGCCCCCCCATAAAAAAATGACATGTCAAATGTGGCCTGTCAAGGGGTCACCAGTACCTAAACTCCGCTTTAAGGACGTGGCCGCCGGAACAAGCTATATACAGTGTTTTTAAAGGGAAAAACAAAAACACAAAACTGCATGCAAAAATGCAGCAAAGACGTGGGATTAAAAATGCGAAATGCACAAAACGTACCTGAAAAATGCATCATGATAGATGTGAACCTAGGCTTAAGGTGCAGATGAGACTGATGAAGCACCTATGTCTACCTCAGAGCTTGATTGGCTCAGAATACTGACCCTCTCCCAATATGGCCTGTACACTTCAGGGGATCCAAAAACAAAAAATAAAATCAGGAACTGATGAAATTGCATTTTAAAAAATATATATTTTTTTCAATTAATAGGGTGGCGATTTTATACTGGCAGAGTTTGGCTTTAAGTTAAGGTGATCAGGTTTTTTAAGTGAAATCTGGGGACATATTTTTTCTTTACTAGTAATGGCAACAATCAGCGACTCTCTGCCCGTCGCCGCCCTCATCACAGCCTCTCAAGTCTTACTCTTCGGGCCCAGCTACTACTGGATGGGGAGCGGAGGAAGATCACTCTGCCAGGGAAGGCAAGGAGAAAGGCAGGTGGCTGGCCAGGATTTGAGCCAAGGCAGAAGAACATGCGAGCGAAGCTGAATGGGCATGCGCCCGAAACTGAAGAAATATTCCCTCCGGTCCGACCAGCACATCATCATCAGAAAGGGGCACAGATAATGGGAAAAATACAACCCCCCTAAGCTTGTAGGAACGGCGGAGCGGGGGGGGGGGGGTGTAATTCTATTTTTTTTATTTTAATTCTGCACTGACTGTCTTTGAAATTGCCCTTGCCCCTTATTAAATCCAATCTGGGGACAAAACCAGGGACAGACTTGGTCCGGGAACAGTGTCCTCAATCAGGGGACTGTCCATTGAAACTGGGGATGTCTGGTCACCTTACTTTGAGTGAGTCCAAAAATACACAATAAAACTGTGAGCAATTACAAATAATTGCAAGTGAGAAAAAAGTGAGAAAAAAACAAGCACACAGCAATAAGATATATTGTTCACTATGCCCTTCCAATATTATTGAACATGCTGCAGAATTCTGAGGCTGCAGGTTGGTTTCACTCTACAAATTACCCAGGAAACATTTTTCAAGGTCATTGGAAAGTCAAACGATGTTCGCTCCCCATCACTGCTTTGATCTAGTTTTTCATCCTTCAGGAGTTTGAGGACAGAATACAGTAAAAATAAACTGCTTCCAAGTCACAGAGCTGAGAGCAAATTAGCCAAAATAAAATGTAGGACAGCTACGACCTGAACGCAGGAAGAACTGACTCAGGAGCTTTCCATTTAACTTTATTACTAGAGGGTCAATAAAGTCTTGACTTTACATAAGGCTAAATCCATGCAGCTATTAAAGAAAACAAAACACCAAATAATTCTGTAATGTCATCAATAAAAATTCTTAAATGTATTTTTTAAAACCAATTAGTAAAATTAATAAATAAGTAAAATCATATATGCTGTTATTAATCTTTTTTAACTGCCTGTACAGAGAAAAGAAGGAGCAGGTACACCTGCAGCACTTACTCCCGCAGGAGCCGCTGGTGATGATGGGGCTTCTGTCCTGCCATGACTCTTAAAGCTACTTGGTCCCCACTGACACCTATATATAGGCAGAAGGCCACTTACACCTGTGTAACTTAAGCGTTGGTATTCTGGCAATCTATAACAGTACACAGGAAATAGACCACACAGCTGTTGGTGGATTAAATGGATGTATTAAAGTAATGCAGTTAAACAATGCATAAATCAATGAACAGGAAACCAAACAGGTTTAAATATGCATTACTAGGGGCGTGGCCGCGGCATGAGAGAGTGAGGACGCGCTCTCTGTGAGCTCCGTGCGACCCGCGCTGATACAGGCACCTACGGCAGCTTCCCGGGGGGGATTCTCACACCGAACGATGCCCGCGAAGCGCAAGCCCTCCCCGCAACCTCAGCGGACACCTCGGGGGAGCTCCGGTCTGCTGGATACCTACTTTGGAGCCGGCGGCGAAACGGCAAGTACCGCCAAGATGGCGCCCGGGTCCCACGCTGCTAGGCCTGAGGCCAGGCAGACCTCGCCTATAGCTTCCCCACACGTGCAGGCTCCTACCCAGCCTCGCTCCCCATCCACCTCCGGCTCAGAAAGCATTGATGAGCAGGGGAGCGGAGCGGATCCCTGGGGAGATAAAGACATCCGTTCTCACATACTCTCCCTCCCCACTAAGGCTGACCTGGAGCGTTTTGTTCACAAGGTGGAGAAGGCCCTAAGGCAGGACATTGCAGATCTGCAGGTAGACACTGCTCATTTAGGGGGCAGAGTGGAAACTCTGGAAACACAGTGGGAAGAAACAACCCCAGCCCTGCAAGCACTCACTGAACACTGTAAAATGCAGGATCGCAGGCTTGAGGCCCTGCTGGATCAAATGGACGATTTTGAAAATAGAAGCCGCAGGGTGAATATTCGCATCAGAGGCCTGCCTGAAGCGACAGGCCCGAGGGAGATTGTCCCCACCTTACAGGGGGTATTTAAACAAATCCTAGGCCGCCAAGCCCCTGACTTCATTGAAATAGATCGAGCACACCGTGCCCTGCGCCCTCCCTCGGACGACCCAGACAAACCCCGGGACATTATTTGTAAGCTGCACAAATACTCCCTCAAGGAGCGCATTATGACCCAGGTCAGAGGTGTCCGGCATGTGGACTTCGATGGCGCACGACTAACCTTCTTCCCAGACCTTTCCAGGCGCACGCTGATGCAACGCCGGGCCCTCAAACCCCTTCTAGGGGCTCTCCAGGATGCCCAGCTGACCTACCGTTGGGGCTTTCCATTTAGCCTGTCAGCTACTAAGGACGGTCAGTCACATACGCTTCGTACCAAAGAGGACCTACCCCGATTCCTGGAATCCCTGGGGCTCCCTCGTGTAGATGTCCCGGACTGGAGGGCCTCGCCGGACATACCTTTGCCTAGCCGCCCTGGGCAGTGGCAACCGGTTCGCCGCCGCAACCGCCGTCGTGGCCCCAGGAGGGGCCCACCGGGCCATACTCCGCTCCCTCATTCCCCGCAAGGAGAGGCATGAATTGTGAATTGTGACCTTTGAAGTTCCTGGCTCCTGTAATGCCTCCTTCTGTTCTCCTTGACGTTTTGGTTTTGGTTATATGTTGGCATTGCCGGATGAACTATGGCTTCTATAATTTCTTTTTTTTTTCTATAGGTTCCTGAACTGCCAGGTTCTCCTTTTTCTTGAAGCTGACAATACTGAATGGTATCCCCCCCGGATTGCCGTTATACTAGTCTCCCCTGGGCTCAGGGGTAGACGATGCTTTCAATGATGCCAGCGGGTCGCTGGACGGACTTGCACTCTGTGCCTCGTCACTAACCCCCCATTAGGCCGACTCCTTTGGAGTTATGCTCCCTTTGTGGGGACAACCTCTGCTCGCTGATCCCCGCCGCTGTTCCCTTTCTGGGGAGCGGAGGGGATCCCCGACCAGCGGTGTAATTGCACTAAGTTGTGCCCGTTGGGCACTGTGTTATTTTTGGATGTTTTCTTTTTTGCTCTTTAATGATTGTTTTTCCTTTATCCCTCACCCACCCCATGTGTTTTTGGTACTAAGCATCTGTTCTAACCGTGCTCTATCTCCTAGGCTCCATCGAAGTTCGGTGAGTTCTATGTGCTCCTGTTGGCTGATGGGGTTGTGTGAGCGGTCCCTCCCGTGTCCAGTCCTAGATCATCTGCGATGGCTGATATGAAAGTCGTATCATACAACGTTCGTGGCCTGGGCTCTCTTTTTCTACAGGAGACACATTTCCGCACTGACTCGGTCCCCCGCCTTCCCACTCACCTTTACCCTCAGTGGTTCCTTGGCAATTCCCCCCGAGCTAAATCGGGGGGGGTGGCTATTGCGATCCACAAAAATTGCCCATTCATCATTGAGGATCAAAAACTAGACCCTGGTGGTCGCTTTGCCTTTGTCAAAGGTACCATCTCTGGCCGTAAATATACACTCGCTACGCTCTATGCTCCGAACAGCGGACAGATTTCCTTTCTAGACTCTGTACTGGAGACATTGTCCACCTTCCGGGATGGACACCTCATCCTGGGGGGAGACTTTAACGTATGCCCGAACCCCCAGGTAGACACATCCTCAGGCCGCTCGGGGCATTCGTTTGCCTTTTTAAAGCGCTTCCGGAAGGCTCTTCAGGCCCACCATTTGGTGGACTGTTGGAGACTGCTCCGCCCGAATGACAGGGACTACAGCTACTTTTCAGCTACGCACGACGTGTATACCCGCATAGATCTTCTATTGATGGATCAGTTCTCCCTTGACTCATTGGCCGGGGCCTCCATTGGCTCCATTACTATTTCCGACCACGCGCCGGTGTCCGTCTCCCTGCGTCCCCTTTCGGTGGAGGCACGGACTTGGTCATGGCGCTTGAACGATGGCATCCTTGATGATGCTGTTGCTCAGAAGCGAGTCTCAGATACTATCTCCATGTACTTCACAGAGAATACGGTTGGCGAGGTGGGCATGGGATCTGTCTGGGAGGGCCACAAGGCGGTGGTGCGGGGAGAGCTGATCTCACAAGGGGCTAGGCTTAAGAAGGCTAGGGAGGGTGAACTACAGACTCTGCTGGCTAAGCTTCACACGGCGGAACTTACCCATAAAAAAAAGGCCACCCCAGAGCTGGCGGTGGAGCTGGCCTCTCTCCGCCGGGATCTGGCAGATATACTGGACTCTAAGATCAGGGCACGGCTCCGATACCTGACCCATAAATTTTATGAGTTCGGCAACAAATGCTGGCTAGGGCCCTCAGGGGTCAACGGGACGCGGGCCACGTACACAAATTGAAGTCTGCGACGGGTACGCCTGTTGTCCATTCATCCAAGATAGCGGCGGCGTTTCGGGACTTCTATGCTCAGCTTTACAACCTCCCGGACACGCTGCCGGGAGTTTCTGATACACAGCGGGCTGCTAGAATACACCAATACCTGGCAGAGGCGCAATTCCCACAGTTAGAAGCGTCGGTGGGTAAGCAACTTGATGCCCCTATCACGGTCGCTGAGATTCGGGCGGTGGTAAAGGATCTCCCTAATGGGAAAAGCCCTGGCCCCGACGGTTACACCAATACTTACTATAAAAAATATGGGGAGGAACTGTCGAGGCCTATGTGCGCGTATTTTACGGCGTTGGCGTCAGGCACAGCTATGCCTCCGGAGGCACTGCTGGCCCATATCTCGGTCTTACCAAAGGAGGGGAAGGACCACGCCCTGCCGGGTAGCTATAGGCCTATATCGCTCCTGAACACCGACATTAAGATTCTGGCCAAAATATTGGCCAATAGGCTTAAGCCGGTACTCCCGTCTGTGGTACACCCGGACCAAACGGGCTTTATCATGGGCAGGGAGGCGAGGGACAATGCGAATAGGGCACTCCAGCTGATCCACTGGGTAGAATCGCAAACAGCCCCACAACCATGTCTTTTGCTTTCGACTGATGCCGAGAAGGCATTTGACCGGGTGGATTGGACATATATGACTATAGTTTTGACCAAGCTTGGTCTGGGTCCCAATATGCTGGCATGGATATCCTCCCTGTATAGCTCTCCGTCCGCCAGAGTCAAGGTTAACGGCCTGCTATCAGACCCTTTTCCGATTAACAATGGGACGCGGCAGGGTTGCCCGCTGTCACCCCTTGTGTTTGCTTTGACGCTTGAACCGCTGCTCAGCCGGATTCGCCTCAATAGCAACATCAGGGGGTTAAAGGTCGGCCCCAGGGAACACAAGTTGTCCGCCTATGCGGACGACGTATTGTTTTATGTGTCTGAACCTCTGGTGTCATTGCCCAACATTATGGCAGAACTGGCGGAATTTAACCTTCTATCTAATTTCAAGATAAACTACGCCAAATCGGAGATCCTATCACTGACCATTCCCCCGGGACTGCGTGCGCAGCTGCAAGCTGCGTTCTCATTCACATGGTGTCAATCGTCACTGAAGTATCTAGGAGTTCATCTACCAGCGAGCTGCGCTCGGTTGTATGAATATAACTACGCCCCACTGCTCTCGACCATCAGGGTGGACTTGGGAAGGTGGGATAAGGCGGCCTTCTCGTGGATGGGCCGGGTCAGTGTGTTGAAAATGAATGTGCTCCCCAGAATTTTGTTTTTCCTACAGATGGTTCCGATTGCTCTGCCCAGGGCCTTCTTCTCAAGCCTCAATAGCCTATTCATCCAATATATCTGGAGTGGGAAATGTCCTCGGCTGGCTCTCCGCATTCTGCAACGCCCTAAGTCGGCGGGTGGGCTGGGAGTCCCAGTGGTGAGGAGATATTATGAAGCAATAGCCCTTCAGCGCATTCTGGACTGGAACCATAGTGTCCAGCACAAGATGTGGGTGCCTCTAGATAAGTACCTGGCAGGGCGTAACCTGTCCCACGCTCCGTGGGTGCCCGGGGAGCATAGGGGGTTGTCTGGACTGGTTTCCCCTTTTGCTGTCCATGCCCTGGCGATCTGGGATGCCCTAAACAAGTCGGGGGAGTTGGCTTTGCCTACCTCTCCGCTGGCGCCCCTGGGGGGCTTCCCCTGGTTTACTCCGGGGGAACACCCATCCTTTTTCCGGACGTGGACGGCGGATGGGGAGTCCAGGTGTGGGAGGTTTGTCCAGGATGGGGGTCTGTTGCCTCTGGCCACGCTGAGGGAACAATATGGCCCCTTCCTAATGGATGAGTGGCGCTATCGGCAACTTAGTCATTTTCTCGCCTCTCTGCCCCAGGTAGTCAGGTCACCCACACAAGCGTCCCCTTTTGAACGCCTCTGCATGTCCCCGGCGGCTGTCCCTCACGCCATCTCTGAGTTATATGCCTTGATCTATTCCCTGCGGGAGGACGGGAAGCCAAGGTTCATACGGGAATGGGAGAGAGACCTGCAACACAACTTTACTCAGCCTCAGCTGGACCACATGTACCAGCTCACACATTCGAGCACGGTTGACACAAAGATGCAAGAAAATAGCTATAAGGTGCTCACCAGATGGTACAGGGTCCCAACCAGGCTCACTCAGATATACCCTTCCCTATCAGATGCATGCTGGCGGGAGTGTGGCCAACGGGGCACTTTCCTGCATATTTGGTGGGAGTGTCCCAAGCTGCGCCCCTTTTGGCAAGATGTCCATGCCCAGATTAAACTCATTCTGGACGTGGTACTTCCGGACTCCCCATTGGAGTCCCTGCTCCACTTCCCCACCATCCCAGTCAGCCTTTATCGCAAGTCTGCACTGCCCCATCTGCTCAATGCGGCCAGGCGGCTGATTCCAATACATTGGAAGACACCTCAGGTACCGTCCCGCTCCGAGTGGGTGGATATGGTAAACAAAATTATGGAAGCAGAGAAGTGGATGGCGCAGTGCAAAGATAAATATGACAAATTCTACTTGATATGGGCGACCTGGATACACTATACGGGCCCTGAGGAGCTGCCTGGGCTTGGGCCCCCCCAGGGGGTGAACCCCTCTGGTAGGGGGCCCTACGCTGTTGGAGGAGGTGCCGCTGATGACCCTAATGAAACAGTGGACTGATGTAGCCATAGTAGAGATGTTACAGTCTATCTAGTGTCTCTTTGTTGTGGATGCACATGTACCGAAACCCCCCCCCCTTTTTTGTTGTTCCTTTTGTTTTGTTATGTATGTGACCCTCTCCTACCCCCCCCCTTCTTCTCTCTGCTTTCCCATTGCACGTTAACCCGAAGCTCGGAGGCTTGTTCAGATAATTCTAGCGGGTAGAGGGGCATCCCTCCCCTAGGGGGGTGCTTCAGTGGTGCGGGCGGGGTGATCCATAATGGAATTAGCTTATAATATACCCTGTATATGATGCTCCTTATTCCCCCAGCCGTGCGCCCTGGCATGGGCATGCCCTAGAAGATATGTTTTAGCAGTATGTTACGCTCGAATGCCCGAGATAAGATCCGTTTTGATGTGCACTGCAATATGATGGTTGTACTTCTTGTACTTCAATTATCAGGCCATGTTGGCCATCCGTCTGTATGTTTGTTTTTCCTGTGAAAAAAAAACCTTTTTGAAAATAAAGATTATATAAAAAAAAAATATGCATTACTATATAATTGAGCGATTGTCTGTGGTTCAGCAATAAATTTAACTGTAGCAATATTAAGTCAAACTATAACTGGTGCAAACAGTGTTAAAGTCTTGGCATCAACGAATACAATAAATTAAATGTCCTCGTATGCACACATACAGCCCCAATAGCAGGTGGAACTAAGAGTTACTGATGGAGGGGAACTCCTGGAGGTGATTGTCAAGTACCTGGCACATAATTATCAGTGTTGGCCGGTATTCGATGGGACCCTTCTTTAGGTGTGCACATGCAGTTGTCCAGCAGATGCAGCAGGTGGCTAATGGGCTGATAAACAAGGTGCAAAAAATGGAAAAAGTGCGCTTATCTATAACAATAATAAAAACAGCTGCAAACTCAAAATGTTTATACAAACAAAAGATACTATGAAAAGAAGGAATGGAGTTGCGCTAAAAAAACGTGACTTTATCAAAAAATAGTGAACACTATAAAGTCCCAAAAGAAGAAGAAAAATCTTCTTTATTCCAATATCAACTCTGTGAAAGTTCTGTGCATAATCAGATAATCATGTGGAATCACAACGTGTGGAAAGATCTGGATCAATGTTCCCTGAGAGTGCTGACCCTTACCAGATATTCAGATCCAAAGGATCAAGCCAAGCGGATTAGCCACACACCTGGGCTGCATAGGAGATCAGGATCTTGATAAGGTCTTCCCAGCAGTGGATCAGTGGAACATCCAGAAAGCAAAAAAAATAAAACTAGATAGTGTGACATTGTCAGGTAATCACACACAGAAATTCCCCCTGTGACTGGCAGACGGACAGTGTGACATGCAAACCACCACCTAAAAACACACTGACCCTTACCAGAGATCTGGGTATAAACAAATCGAAAACACACGGGGGATATGGGCAGCCACTGGAAATGAATTCTCCCACAGACAATCCTCGGATTCACCAAAGTGTATTAGACAATCCGCGGTCTCTCTCCTGTCTCCTTCGTTTGACATGTGCCCGCACATGTCAAACGAAGGAGACAGGAGAGAGACCGCGGATTGTCTAATACACTTTGGTGAATCCGAGGATTGTCTGTGGGAGAATTCATTTCCAGTGGCTGCCCATATCCCCCGTGTGTTTTCGATTTGTTTATACCCAGATCTCTGGTAAGGGTCAGTGTGTTTTTAGGTGGTGGTTTGCATGTCACACTGTCCGTCTGCCAGTCACAGGGGGAATTTCTGTGTGTGATTACCTGACAATATCACACTATCTAGTTTTATTTTTTTTGCTTTCTGGATGTTCCACTGATCCACTGCTGGGAAGACCTTATCAAGATCCTGATCTCCTATGCAGCCCAGGTGTGTGGCTAATCCGCTTGGCTTGATCCTTTGGATCTGAATATCTGGTAAGGGTCAGCACTCTCAGGGAACATTGATCCAGATCTTTCCACACGTTGTGATTCCACATGATTATCTGATTATGCACAGAACTTTCACAGAGTTGATATTGGAATAAAGAAGATTTTTCTTCTTCTTTTGGGACTTTATAGTGTTCACTATTTTCTGATAAACAAGGTGGGTCTCTCCTGCATTAGCTGTGTCAGTGCTGAGATAAGCATGGATGTTTAGCTCACCCCTCCTGGTACACAGGATCACTTGGTAATCTGCAGTCCTCTGAAATCAGGTCACACAAGTCTCTCTGCTCAGATTCTCACAAGGCTCACAGGTCTTAGCCCTCTGGTCCCTTATTCTAGGCAAACAGGCACACACAGGTCCTCTCTCTTAGGCTCTCCATACAAGGTTCTGTTTGACTGTTTCTTTGATGTGGCTGCTCAGCTTGGCTTCTCTTTGGCAAAAGCTTGTGTAGTGGACTGCTACTGTTGGGCAGGCGCTGCATTAAATTTGGAGGGGAGTCTGAATGTTAGTTGACTCAGACACATATCATTTTGACTAAATTTGGCCTCTGTTTCAGCCATGGCTGAGCTGGGAGTAACCACTGTTGTTCGCCTGGGTGTGTTGTTATCACACCAGGCCAAAGGGTGGCAGCAGCTCAGTCTGGGTGATATTGGGTGTCCCCCTCGGCAGCCAATCAGTGGGGGTTGATTGTGCCGCTGTGCATGCTGGAAGGGATACTTAAGGAACAGACATAGTTGGACCGAGGTCATCGGTCATTGGCCTGTCGTTCCACCACCTCGTGGCCCTCCTGGCCGGGGGTGCGTGCTCCTGGCTCCAGGACCACGTTGGTCTGGGGTTGTGATCTGTTTGAGTAGGCCCAGTAGTCAGACTGGGTCTGCGCTGTCAAGGTGATCCTGTGCTGTCTGTCCTGGAGGGAGGAAGCCGCTTCATGAAAGACCTATCTTGGAGAGAACCAAGCAAGAGGCTGTTATCTCGGGAGAGGCCTGGAAACTTCATCTAAGGATGCACCATATATTGAGAGGCTTGATGATGATCGCCTATCAGACTTGAGTTCTACAGAAGTTAATCTGGAGAGATCCGGGTGCTGAATCCTGTGTTAGGGGATTCTGGACCGAAAGTATCTCCATTCAAAGGAAGGTCTGTGGCAGAGACTGTACTTTGTTCCATGCGCCATTCTGGCTGCTAGGCCAGTGAGAGGGACCTAACTGGGTGCGCAAAACCCACTCTGTTTAGAGTGGTGACGAAAGCTGTGTTGCTGGAAGCAGGAGTGTTTCCGGATTGAAATTACGCACCTGAACCTATCTACTTGTTTACCCTTCCACCTCTTCAACCACTTCTTCTTTCTTACCAAGTTCTGCAAAATAAATCTTAGAAAAGAAGTGTGAAGTGTGGACATTGAACTTTTTCAACTCTCATCTACTACCCTGGACGGTGAGGAGAAAGAGGTAACATGCCGCCCGACAATACTCAGCAGATCCTTTAGGGGTAGTGCTACACTCACAAAGACTCACATGTCTCTTCTCATCTGTATGCAGGGATTGGTGCCCCTTGTAGTCCAAGCCCCTATTCAGTTCCATTGTGCAGCCTTCTTTAGGAACTATATGTCCCATGATCCTCTTGTGCTTTCCATGGATTGGTCCACTGACTCTGCTGTCAGAAGGGGGGCGGGGAGTGTGAAAGAGCAAGCTGAGGATTACCACAGAGTGCAAGAGCAGAGAACTGGCTGCATGCACACAGCCTAGTGCTCCTGTCACACCATGCAGTATCCTGGCAGAGGAAAGGGGGTGAGGGAGGGAGGGGAGGAATCTGCACACAGCCCGCAGCCATCCCTGGCTTATTATAGCCCTATTATAGTTAAAAAAGTGGCCTTTACTACTGCTTTAAAGCTTATATATTGCTTGTTATCTTTTGCCGTTAAGAGGCTGAGCATGTTCTTGCCCTCTCTCCTGCCCAGTTTTTTTAAAGGGGAAGAGCAGAGAGAGGTGACTGACAGTCACCACACTCTGCTCAGAGCAGGCTGAGAACTGAGCAATCAGCGGTCATGTGATCGCTCAGTTCTTGGACTTAGATTCGGTGGGGAACAGCTGGAGCATCACATGGAGGCAAGTAGATGTGTTTTTTTTATTATAACCCCACATATCTCTTTTAAGAATAGTCTAGAGCCCTAACTCTCTTGCCCGTCACAGACAGTGTCATATGTGCAGCTGTTCTCCCTCTCCTTGGCAGTAAGGAGAGGAGGAGAGGATGAGACAACACAGGACCCTTGTAAGGCTGTGCTGCAGCCACTGTAAGCTAGGTGAGAGTCTACCCACCTCCCCAGGACATCAGAGCACATTGATTGGCTGCTGTGCAGCCTGGGCGGAAGAGGACTGCTAGGAACCACCCGGAACTATGGAAAATGTAGTGTAGCGCATGGTTACTTTTCAGAACCGGTGCTAGTGTAAATTTAGAGGGGGTCAGAGAGTTAAGTGACTCTAACCATGTTTGGCTGTGCTGTGGGTTCATGCTGCCATGTCTGGGGTGCTGATCGAACCCCAGGCCGACAGGTGGCAGCAGTGGAGTCAAGAATTTGAATGCTTTTTCCCAGCAGCCTATGAGGAGGAGGGTTTCCTCGCTGTGCATGCTGGGGAAGGGTATTTATGGGGCAGACGCCATTTGCTTGGGTCTTCTTCCCGTGTGGCGCCCACCTTCAGGGTATCCATACCATGGCACCCTGGCAAAATGGCCTTCCGGGCCGGGGTGTGCGTGCTACGCGGTGTTCCTGGTTCCGGGACCACGTTGGTCCAGAACATTTGAGCTGTGGCTGGGGCCCAGTGATTGACTGGGTCCCCAATCTGATGAGGTTCTGAGCGTTAGTCCTGTTAGAGGAAGCTGTTCAGTGGAAAGTCTGCCTGAGGAGTGCCAAGAGAGGCTGGTGTTCCAAGAGGGTCCTGAACATCCACCGGGGACCAAGGTAACCGGGTACTGAGAGGCTGGACGTGGGTCGCCTATCAGTCGGTAACCTAACCAAAACTACCTGAAGGAGATCCAGGTGTGGAATCTGCTAAAGAGGATTCCGGACCACTATTGTCTACATTGTTTAAACCATAGGTAGGGTCTGTGGCAGAGATGTATGCCCAAGTTCCGACATTCTCGCTGCCAGGCTGGTGAGAGAGGCCTGTCCAGGTGCGCTACACCAATTCCGGCTGGAGTGGTGAAGTAGAAGTTGTCGTTGGAAGCAGGACTGTTACCCTATCATATACACCTGAATCTGCCATTTCCTTATTTCTTCTATTTCTCTACTCTTCACTAGTGTTGCTCACGAATATTCGCATTGCGAATATTCGGCTCGAATATAGCATATTCGAGAAATCGCGCTATATTTCGAATTTCGCGGTGAATATTCGCAATTCCGAATATTCGCATTTTTTCAATTTGATTTTTAAAACAGATCACATCCTATCGACGTCTAAAAGCATTGCTGGTATGATTAGAGACCCTGGGCAGAGTAGCTAAGCTGAGGCGATCCTTTTATGTTGCCAAATTGAAAAAAAAAATATTGCGATTTTTCGCTATTGCGAATGCGAAAATAATTGCGAATTTTCGATAACTGTGGTAGGAGAACTCTGATTGTCTCTGATGCAAAAGGGGGGGGGGCTTTGTGTATGTGTATGTTATGAATATTTGTATGTTTGATATTATTATTTTTTGTAAGAAGGAAAAAATTGCGCATACCTTAAAAAAGGGGAGAATACAGCAGCAACTCAAAAATGTTATACAACATAAATTAATACAAGACAGAAAATGGAGTCGCTCTACAAGAATAAAAAATATGTCTAGTGACAAGACATGTGGGCAAATTATAAAATAAGCAAGCGCAAATAACTTGTGAAATACACAGTGAAACAAATATATAAAGAAATATAGTCCCAATAATAGAAAAATAATCTTTCATAAAAATGTCTTTGATATGTGAAGTGAAAAAAAGTCCAAAGCATGCAGCATGAACGTGTTCAATCTTTAAGGTGTTTGATTGACAAACGGCTGTGACAGATGGATAGAGTAAAGAATCACCACCAATGCAAAACACTTTTTATTTTCTATTGTAAAATATCAAGAATATTCTGAGCCAATCAGAGTGCTCCTTCTGCATTTGCCGAATATTCGCAATTATTTTGTATTGTAAAATATCAAGAATATTCTGAGCCAATCAGAGTGCTCCTTCTGCATTTGCCGAATATTCGCAATTATTTTGTATTGTAAAATATCAAGAATATTCTGAGCCAATCAGAGTGCTCCTTCTGCATTTGCCGAATATTCGCAATTATTTTGTATTGTAAAATATCAAGAATATTCTGAGCCAATCAGAGTGCTCCTTCTGCATTTGCCGAATATTCGCAATTATTTTGTATTGTAAAATATCACGAATATTCTGAGCCAATCAGAGTGCTCCTACAGCATTTGTCGAAATTGCGCAATAAATATCGCATTCGCATGTTGCGATATTTCGATAAAATATCACGAATATTCTGAGCCAATCAGAGCGCTCCTCCAGCATTTCTCGAAATTGCGCAATAAATATCGCATTCGCATGTTGCGATATTTCGATAAAATATCACGAATATTCTGAGCCAATCAGAGTGCTCCTACCGCAGTTATCAAAAAAATCGCAATTATTTTCGCATTCGCAATAGCGAAAAATCGCAATAATTTCATTTCGATAAAATATCACGAATATTCGAATTTAGCGAATATATCTCGAATATTCGAATATATATTCGAGATATATCGCGAAATCGAATATGGCATATTCTGCTCAACACTACTCTTCACCAAGTTCTACCGTTTTTACCCGGCTGGGTAATAAAAAGCACATAAAAAGACATGTGGACATTCCATTTACTGCAACATGAGGTAACATGCCACCCAAAACAAACCAGCAGCTCCTTCGGGGGTAAGTGCTACAGTAGAATCCAGAAAAAGTTTGCTAATAAACCACAGACTCGATGGGCTGCAAGTCCCAGCAGTGACAGGGGTCTGAGAAAGGAAAAAGGGGGAGAGCGAGCATGGGTTTTGAGCAGTTTTTTGGAGGACAGTGAAAGGTGAATATTAAAGTGAACTGTTGTGTTGGAGAGCTGTGCCTGGAGGGCTCACCATGGTGTTGGAAATACAGAGAAAGATTCTACTGCCACATCAACACAGAGATCACAGCTGATGACACCATGTGCAGACAGAGAGTGAGAGGAGGCAAAATCACAGATTTTTTGGTGGAGAGAAGCTGAAGGTCACAGCTTTTTCGCCCATTGCCTAAAGAGACAGTGTCACCTATTTTTTGGATACAGTTTGGGCACTTCCAACCGGTATTGTAAAACCTACTCAAAGCTGAGAACTCCAACACCAGAACTTTGGGATCCAATGATCATAAAAACAGTGGCCAGTGGAAGGGGTATGAATAGATTAATGTCAATTTAGTTCTGAATGCCGCGTACACACCATCACTTTATGTGATGAAAAAAAACGACGTTTTTAAAAACATCACTTTAAATGACCGTGTGTGGGGGAAAACGTTGTTTTATGTCTTGTGAAAAACGACAAAAAAAAATTGAAGCATGCTTCAATTTTATGTTTCGTTTTTAAAAACGTCGATTTTTACTTCACAGAAATTGACCGTGTGTAGCAAAAAACGACGTTAAAAAAGAAGTTTTTACACCCGCGTATGCCCAGAAGCTAGTTATGAAGCGAGCTTCAATGGAAAAACGTGGTGAACGTAACCTCGCTTTGCTAGAGCATTGTGAAAAAACGATGGTGTGTAGGCAACTTCGTCTTTGAAAATTGAAGTTTCCAAAACGTCATTTTTTACTTCACAGAAAATGTCGTTTTTTTTCATCACATAAAGTGATGGTGTGTACGTGGCATAAGTATCACCCCTTTGTAGGGATCTCCCTGGTTTTAGTTCTTAGGGTCAGAGACATTTGCCCTGCAGTTTATAGTGTTATACAATATTGGTATCAGTTATTGTTCACTATTATTGCTACTTAATTTATCATGTTCCTACATGTGTTGCACAAATAATATTCCCTCTTTAGCCTTGGTGTACCGGAAACAGTGACATTGCCAGGAAGGTCGTTGACATCCAGAGTCAATGGACCCAAACATCAAGGCTCCTTTGGGGGTAAGCCCTACATAGGTATACATAAATATTTGAATGGCCATAGCCTGGCCACATTTCCACTTTAAATGCCAACACTAAAGAATAACAAAGCCAGCCCTCCCTAAGGCTGGCCATATGCTCTAAGATGGCCACACTAAACAGCGTAGATGGCCAAATCTCTCCTGCCAGCTATATTATTCAGACAGTCACATCCGTAACTGTCTGGATACCCAAACAATGGCTGCATCTTATTGGGTAATTCTCAGCCCAGCTCCACGGTTGGTTGGCCCTACACTTACTACCTCCCTGACCAATCAGGTCTCAGGACAAGCTTCCTTATAGGCTGGAAGGAGAATTAGGAATACTCGCTATTGTCACACAAATGGGTGGGCCCGGGGCGCAGTTCTCTGCGCCCTGAGCCCACCCTTTTTTGAAGCAAATTTGGAGCCTCAAGCTCTAATTGTGTGCTTAAAAAAAACCATTGGAATGCATGCGTCCGGCGCCCTGCATGTAGATTAGGGGCTGGACGCATGGATTAGGGTGGTGGCGCCCCTGCACCCCATATGGACAGGCAGCCACTGCCCAGCTCCTTTCATTTTCATATCAGGAGATGCCTGGTGGGAGGATGCCAACTGGGCCACCCGCAGCCCAAATTTCTGACACTTCATCAAGAATTTGACAAAATTCACTCCATGTATGCCCAGCTTTACTCTATCCAAACCTCATTATTCGTACATTTTAATGCCATATTTTCCCTTTTTGAACATGGAGTATCAACTCCAGAGAAAAATATTTAGCTTGCAGTGCTCCAGCACCACTTTGAGTAACATTTAACTTGTAAGTAATGAACTGATTATAACACCCATTATAGCAGAAGTTTTTCACCGAATGATAACCTTTTGAACTTAAATGCACTCATTCGGAAATAAACATTGCACAACCTCGACTGAATGTATTGCGGACACCATAATGTTTAAAGACTTCATAAAGTTTTAATGGAAAGAACTGCGGGAAGCAAGTGTCACCGTCAGCAGGGAATTCCCAGTGCTGTATGTCGGTAAAGACACCATAGAGGTAAATACAATTAATACTTTTACACTGGATTAACTTCCACCATTCCATCCATGAAACGTTCCCGGAATTCTTCTTGAATATTGCTTAGACTTCAAATGATCATTAGGGAAAAATTATTTTTAGAAGGATTATGTGCACAGACTCATTTAATGGCATCAAAGGGTGATAATAATTTAGATAAGGATAGTGACGGTTTAAACACCAATATTAAATCTCAGTCCTATTTTTTTTATCAGATAATGAATCATGTGTCTATATTAGTGAATTCAATTCAGTGGTAGAGAACAAATTTATTAAGCTAGCCAAAGAACGGCAGAAAAGACAGTCCAAACTAAAATCTAGACATGGAAAAATGATCTGAATAAAATACCGTTATGATCACTGCTACTGATAAACCTGATTCCCGAAGCAGTAGTCATAATGAACAGGGAACATTATATTCAGGAAAAAACATTGCTTTGGAACCAGAATGAGTGTATTAAAGCTGAAGTCCAGCCAAAACAGCTAAACACAACGATAAAATACATATAAGGTAACGAACAGTTTTACCTGTATTTTTCTCCTTCCTTCATTCCTTAGATTGCATTTTAAAAATCTATTTAATGCTGTATTTAGAAAATGCAGAATTGCATCCAGTTGTGCTTTCTGCCTGGAGTACAGCTTTAAACGCATTGTACATTTTTAAATGTTTTTATTTTAACTAGATGTAGCGCCTGGCTATTTTCAGAGCCGGTGCTATTTTAAATTTAGGGGAAAGTTCAGAGAAATAGATGGCTCTGAACTAGTTTATTTGTTACATTTGGGGTCTCTGTTCTAGCTTGGCTGTGCTGTGTGCTATCCGGGGGCTACAGTCACCCCCGGACAGCAGGTGGCAGCAGTGGGATCAAGTGTGTTTGAGTGTCACTCCTCAGCGGCCAGTCAGAGGTTGGGCCACCTCGCTGTGCATGCTGGGGAGGGATATAAAGGGGGCAGACACCATTGCCTCGAGGTTCTTCCTCGTGTGGCGCCCACCATTGGGGTAGCCATTTCACGACACCCCCCGCAAATGGCCCTCCTGGCCGGGGTGTGTGTGTGTCGCAGAGTTCCTGGTTCCGGGACCACGTTGGCCCGGAGCAATTGATCTGCTGTGCGGATTCAGTGATCGACTGGGTCCCCAATCTAAAGGGGGTCTTGAGCTTTCCGTCCAGTTGGAGGAGGCTAACCGATGAGAAGTCTGACTGAAGGATACAAAGCACGAGGCTGGTGTTCCAGGAGAGGCCTGTCCATTCATCGGAGGACAACCTTGGTGCCTCACTGTGTCCATGACTAGAATTGTCTCTCACCAAACTTTTAATAACACAAAATCAGCAAAAGCAGCCCAAAGGGTGGCGCCATCTGAATGGAACTTCCACTTTATAGTGCCCTTGTCTGTGTTGTACGTCACTGTGCTTTGCGCAAGCATTTTTTTTTTCATGATCGTGTGTATGCAAGGCAGACTTGACAATAATCACGTCGAGAAAAACATAGTTTTTTTTCTAGGACATTAAAAATGGTCGCGTGTACACGGCTTTAGCCGAGGGGGGCATTTTCAGCACAAAAAAAAGGGCTGAAAAACTTGGCTTGAACTCGAGTATATACGGTATGTATGTTTGCAACATTTGATATGAGTTGTTAAAGCAGAGCTCCACCCTAAAGTGGAACTCGCGCTGATCGGAACCCGCCCCCCCTCCGGTGTCACATTTGACACCTTTCAGGGGGGAGGGGGGTGCAGATACCTGTCTAAAGACAGGTATTTGCACCCACTTCCGGGCCACACGTCTCGGGCAAAAGACAGGTTTCTCCCGACTTCCCGTCTGTCCCCCGTTGTGTGCTGGGAACACTTGGCTCCCAGCACACAGCGTGTGAGCCAATCGGCGGGCGCAGCACGACTCGCGCATGCGCCGTAGGGAACCGGGTAGTGAAGCCGGAGCGCTTCACTTCCTGGTTCCCTCACTGAGGATGGCGGGGGGAGCAGCAGGGTGACGAGCTATCGCTCATCCTCTGCTGCGGACGGCGCTGGACTCCAGGACAGGTAAGTGTCCTAATATTAAAAGTCAACAGCTGCAGTATTTGTAGCTGCTAGCTTTTAATATATTTTTTTTAATGGCACATCCGCTTTAACTGACTTTTTCATAAAAATAAGCGCTACACTTTCTCATATTCAAGTGTAAGTTTAATAGCTGTAATAAATGTTGTGTTTTTTACAAACGAGATTACGCTATGTGGCCATTTTCTGTTCTTATCTTTATACATTATTGAATAACACGTGGGGCAAGTTCTTGTACACCCTCCATGGGGACCGCATGATTTTATTTCTACGGTGATTCAGAAGCTACGAGATACATCCAAAGAGGATCCTCCAGCTTTGTCTTGATTGGTTATATTAACCTATGCCTGTCAGGCTCATGGAGACGTGAGCCTAACAGGTCCATCCTATTTAGTAAGCTCACACTTTTACCAGTGGTGTGTTTATATTTCACACAAAGGATCATGTTTTATGAGTGCAAGAGTCACTGGGAGACCATCGATGTTCCTCTGTTGAACCATCTTATTGGCACTTGGTGGACTTCATGTCTATTTATTCACAGACTTGTTAATGCTTGTTACATTCAATTTTGAAGGACTTTCATGTCATTCTTATTGTTCATGCCACAGTGAGCACATCACTTTTTCTTGGTACACATTTGTATCACTATATATATATATATATATATATATATATATATATATATATATACTGAATTTAATTTTCATTCATTTTAATTTGTATAAGCGCTAAATACAGCAATGCACTGCGATCTCGCATTATGTTGCGTTCGGCAAATTTCCCGCGAACACCCCATAATATTCACTGTTCCGCGAATGGGCGAACACCCGATGTTCGAGTCGAACATCAAGCTCATCGCTAGGTCCTACAGCTAGCCTGCCACTATTTGCTAAATGAATGGGCAGCTTCTTGTTTCAGGTAACACACCGTATAATGCATTCTTCTCCATTTCCTCTGTGTTGCATCAAAAATGTTTGAGTGCAAATGATATGAAGCACTGCATGATGAGTGCTCCGTTACTTGCACTTCCTGTTTGTGTCTCTGTCATAACGAATTACTGTTTAGCTCTCACCTGCAGAACACTAGACTGAGAGACCCAGTGATTGTAAAATATGTAGTTTCTTTACAGGAAGTGTCAGTTCTTAGACCGCAAACAGAGGTCATCCGTTAACTAGTGCAGTGCCATGCTGAATGTCTCATGATTGGACACAAAAAGAAACATCTGACATGGGAATGTGTAGATTTACTTTACTATAGGCTGTGCATACAGGGCAACATATGACATGATCATTGCACATCTTATGCAAGTGAGAAACACAGAAGGATTTATTTGCTAAAACTGGAGAGTGCAAAATCTGGTGACGCTCTGCATAGAAACCAATCAGCTTCCAGACTTTTTGTTTTTGTCAAAGCCTAATTTAACAAGCTAATTGTGCACGCTTCAGTTTTAGTAAATCAACCCCAAGGGACAGGTAGGAAGGTTTATAATACCTTTAAAGGAGTTGTAAAGTCAGAAGGTTTTTTATGCATTCTGTGCATTAAGACAAAAAAAACCTTCTGTGTGTAGCAGCCTCCCCTCAGCCCCCCTAATACTTACCTCAGCCTCTCTCCAGCAATGCCCACGAGTGTCTTAGCCGTCCAGGACTCTCCTCCTCATTGACTGAGACACAGCAGCGGCGCCATTGGCTCCTATAGCTGTCAATCAAATTATGTTAGCCATTCAGGGGAGAGAGGGGGTGGCTCCATGTCAAGGCTCAGGCTCAGGTGCCCCCATAGCAAGCTGCTGGCTGAGGGGGCACTCAACAGGAGGGAGGGGCTAGGAGCAGCAAAGAGGGACCCGAGAAGAGGATGATCCGGGCTGCTCTCTGCAAAACCAACTGCACAGAGGAAGTAAGTATAACATGTTTGTTATTTATTTTAATTTTTTTAAAGACTTTAAAATCACTTTGCGCTACCAGGGAATATATTAATTAAGCATACAAAAGAAGTATAAAAAAAAAATATATATATATATATATATATATATATATATATATATATATATATATATATATATATATTATAAATAAAGGAAAACTAATATAGCTTTGTATTAAGTAGAGATGTCCACGATGGAAACATTTGTTTTGTTTTGTTTTGGTTTCACTCCTTCAGTAAATCCTTTGGTTTTGTCATAACCATTATGTTAAAATGATTTTTTTCTGAAAATTTTTATTATTTCACGAGAAGATATATTCGTTGTTCCGAATCTTTTCATATTTTTGAAAGTTCTGTTATTCTTTTGTTATTTTGAAAGATTTGCTATATTCATTTTTATGTATTAATTCATTATTTGGGGAGATTATTTATGCAATTTATGCACTGGAGATTTAGTCATCACTGTTAGCCCAAACCACAAAGAGAATATAATGAGCTAATTGGATGATATTGACTGGAGTCACGTGCAGCCAGAAGTAACTAACGGAACTAAATACATTTTGGATTTGTTTGTTATATTATGATTCAGGGATTCTGATGGATCCACCTCCATCCAACCCAAACACAATAAGTAGGAATCATCATCTTATTTTACACCTTACTGTATGTTTCCATTTCAAATGCAAAATGTAAATGCAAAAATAATTATTATTATCCAAGAGTCAAAGACTACAGTACATGCCACTCTTATCCAAATAAAACAAATAAATAGGAATTAATACGTATTTATTCATTATGCTCTTAATGTGTATTTCCCCATTTCCAACTGACTTTGTTGGGCCTTGCACATACAAATTAAATTAATGGTCTCTCAAATTCAACCCCAATACAAAAATAATTGTATTTGATTAGTCACGCTACGCTCACTAAAATAAAAACAAATGGATCCAAATCAATTTGGATCATTTGTTGTTATTATGTTATTTCGGATGCTTCAGACATTATCAAATGGCCCAAACTATCATACTGTATCATGTCATCCTAATTAAAGCAATGAATACAAATGCATTTGTTGTTTTTGTTATAATTTATTTTGGATTAGTTGAAATTTGTTACTATTGTGATTCAGAGACTCACATCCGAATCTCAGAATCATGCAAATGTTGTCCAAATTTTGATTTGTAACTAAACTAATCGCACATGTCTAATATTAAGTCTGAATGCCTGTTCACACCAAAAGCAGTGTGGAAAACCCATGTTCCTAATTTTTGTGGACAGTCTACTAAGTGGAATGGTACCAGCTGATTGGAGAAAAGCCAATGTTGTGATGGAGTTGATAAAATGACTATTGTGTCTATGATTATCCCTCTCTTTTAACCACTCAAATACTGTTATTTTCTTTCCTATCTTTTATTATTTTTATTATTTATTTTCTTTCCTGTTGCGATATGTGTGTATGTATATGTATATGTATATATATATATATATGTGTATGTGTGTGTGTGTGTATATATATATATATATATATATATATATATATATATATATGTGTGTGTGTTTTGGTATTCGTGTAACAAGACAGCAGTATATATCCTTACTCAAAACTGACAAACAGATGTCTCTCCCAATACCCACTCCCCCCCTCCCACCGAACAAAGGGAAAATGGCCCCCATGTCCAGGAATGTGAAGCCTCGTGGTCAAGAATAAACGTCTCAAGAGAAGACTATAAATGGATGAGCCAATCATATACACACATATGTGATGACGATTGCTTATGTCTCTTTATCTATAAAGAGCTGTAACCTGAATAAAGGGTTTCCCGTTGAGACCAGGGAAAAATCCATTACAATGTAGCTCAAATATTTAAAAAAGGGCCAAGATATATTCCTGGGAACTGCAGACCAGTTAGCCTAACATCAATAGTTTGTAAGCTCTTGGAGAGGATGATAAGGGACTATATACAAGATTTTAGTAATGAAAACGGTATCATTAGCAGTAATCAGCATGGATTCATGAAGAATCGTTCTTGCCAGACCAATCACTTAACCTTCTATGAGGAGGTGAGCTGCCATTTAGATAAAACAAGACCCGCAGACGTGGTGTATCTGGGTTTTGCAAAGGCATTCAATACAGCACCCTATAAACGCTTACTGCACAAATTATCTGTCGGCATAGACCATAGGGTAAGTACATTAATTGAAAACTGGCTATGGGGGGGGGGGCGAGTTCAGAGGGTGGTGATAAATGGGGATTCTGTCCTGGGACCAATCCTGTTTAATTTTTTTCAGAAATGATCTGGAGGGTGGGATAAACAGCTCAATCTCAGTATTTGCAGACAATACGAAGCTAAGCAGGGCAATAACTTCTACACAGGATGTAGAAACCTTGCAAGAAGATCTGCAAAAATTAATGGGGTGGGCAACCACATGGCAAATGAGGTTTAATATTGAAAAATGTAAAATAATACATTTGGGTGTCAAAAATATGAATGCAATTTACTCGCTAGGGGGAGAACCTCTGGGGGAATCTAGGATGGAAAAGGACCTGGGGGTCCTAGTTGATGACAATCTCAGCAATGGCATGAAATGTCATGCTGCTGCAAGCAAGGCCAACATAATAAAAGGGGATTAACTCCAGAGAAAAAACAATAATTCTCCCACTCTACAAGACTTTGGTCCAGCCGCACCTAGAGTATGCAGTCCATTTCTGGGAGCCAGTCCTCAGGAGGGATGTGCTGGAACTGGAGAGGGTCCACAGAAGGGCAAAAAAGCAAATTAAGGGACTAGAGCAGGGGTCTCCAAACTTTCTAAGCAAGGGGCCAATGTATTGTGCTTCAGGATTTAGGGGGGCCAGACTGTTGCCAGTGAAAGTAGAAAATGCTCCTCAGTGCCCTATCGTTGGTATTAATGGGGGGAATAGTGCCCTATTTATGGTGTCAGTAAGTGAAATGGTGCCCTATCATTGGTGTCTGTCTGTGGAAAAGTGCCCCAAGGGCCACATAAAGGCAAGCAAAGTGTCACATCTGCCCCCCCCCCCGGCCATAGTTTGGAGACCACTGGACTAGAGGACCTTGCTGAGATCCTAAGTCAAGATAGTAGAGCTTCAGACAATGCATCCTGTGTATGGAGAAATTATGCAAATAATCCACGTTGTACTTTTAGGTAAGTGCTATTTTTACATTACATATATTAGTTAACAAAATGCAGCTAAGCATCCCTAGGGTCTTAACTGGTTGCCAACATTTTAGAGATTCATTTTCTATTAATTAACGATTATTATATTTGGAAGTTTTTCTTTCAGAGGAGAAGATGCCATTAGACAAATTGGAAGATTCGACCTAACCAATAATCATGTGGTGAGCTTGCTTCTAGCAGATACAGCAGGTAACGCTTGGCAAAAACCAACAGTAAAAGTATCAGTAATGCAATTACTAATAACAAATGTAAGCAAACCATCTACTGACTTATCCCCTGTTCACTCTGGTGTGACTTGTCATGCATTTTGACAAATCAAAGTCGCATTAAAAGTCGCACCCCATTTCTGAAACCGTTCATATTGGTGCAACTCCGACTTACACCGGTTTTGAAAAGGTTCCTGCACTATTTTAGGAACTTTTTATGTGCAATTTGTATTGACATCTGTGCATGAAGTCGTGCAGATGTCGGCGGGGAAAGCCATCTCCACCAGGAGAAGACAGTGATTATTGTTAGCAGCTTTAACAGCCGCTAGCGATAGTCTCAAGTAAATCCAGCGGACTGGTTGTACCCAATTTAATTCAAATTGGTATATTCAGCCTGCCCACACATGTTCAAATCTCGGCCAGTTCTTGCCAGTCAAGTTCCTCCACCCCAAACTCACTCATCATTATGGACCTTGCGTTGTGCACTGGTGAAGGGGGGATTATGGTGTGGGGGTTGTTTTTCAGGGGTTTGGGCTTGGTCCCTTAGTTCCAGTGAAAGGAACTCTTAAGACATCAGCATGCAAAGACATTTTGGACAATTTCATGCTTCCAACTTTGTGGGAACAATTTGGGAATGGCCCCTTCCTGTTCCAAAATGACTGTGCACCAGTGCACAAAGCAAGGTCCATAAAGACATGGATGAGTGAGTTTGGGCTGGAGGAAGTTGACTGGCCTGCACAGAGTCCTGACCTCAACCCGATAGAACACCTTTGTGATGAATTTGAGCGGAAACTGCAAGCCAGGCCTTCTCGTCCACATCAGTGCTCAGGCTCACAAATGTGCTTCTGGAAGAATGATCAAACATTCCCATAGACACACTCCTAAGCCTTGTGGACAGCCTTCCCAGAAGAGTTGAAGCTGTTATAGTTGCAAACGGTGGGCCAACTCAATATTGAACCCTATGGACTAAGACTGGGATGCTGTTAAAGTTCATGTGTGTGTAAAGGCAGGTGTCCCAATACTTTTGACAACTTAGGCCCTGTACACACGAGAGGATCTATCCGCTGGAATTTATCTGCGGATCAGTTCCAGCGGATAGATCCGCTGGTGTGTACAACCCAGCGGATATTTTTCCGCGGATTTTTCTCGGGCCAACCGATTTCCAGCGGATAAAAATTTCTTAGCATGCTAAGAAATCTATCCGCTGGAATCGGCTCCAGCGGATCGATCCGGTGGTCTGTACAGACTCACCGGATCGATCCGTCCGAAACCATCCCTCGCATGCGTCGTAATGATTCGACGCATGCGTGGAATTGCTTATATGACAGCGTCGCGCACGTCGCCGCGTCATCATCGTGGCGACGGCGCGACACGTCACCGCGGTGTGAATTCGGCGCTGATTTTGATCCGATGGAGGATTTATCCGCGGAAACGGTCCGGAGGACCGTATCCGCGGATAAATCCTCTCGTGTGTACTAGGCAATAGTGTAATAGAATTAATGACAGTTTCACTTTAAAAAGTGTTGTATTAAACTTCACTCTTTATTTTCACAGAGGCCATTTAGAAGTGATGTGAAGTCCATTAACCAAAAGCAAAAGTTTAGGGCTGTACACGGAAAAGCGAGTAGGACTTTTGTCACTAGAAATATATGTGACTCCTTAAGCTATTAATGCAGGTTTCAGTCAGCGCAGTCTCAAGAGAAACAATCTCATTTAAAACTTGGCAGCTAGGTTCAGAATTCTTCAGTTTCCAAGGGTGCCATAATTTACAATAGACCAAAAGAATATGAAAATAGTAAGCCTCCATATAAAACTAGATTAAGTAAAAGAGGCGAAACTCTGTAAACATTTTTTTTTTTTTTTTTTTTACCTTTATTTAAAAAAAAATTGGTTTATTTTATAGTTCTGCAGTGTTGTAAAACTAGCAACAAGGATTTTCAATGACTCATTGCCAAAGCACACCAGTGGCGAATAACACTGTTTGTACTGCTGTAGGTTATTGAGTGATATCTATGACAAATTAGGGGGGTCTATTTATAAAAGTTGGGTAAATAAAAGCATATTTGCATGTTTTATTTTCCAATAACAAAATATGTAGTGTGCTGCTACCCTCATTAAAATAATTTTGCATAAAAAGCTTTTAATGATCAAGTGATATACAAATAATGATGTGTGGGCAGGGCCTACTGTGACCTGCACGTGTGGGTTCCTTTTGAACAGAGTACGTTCTTCAACGCCCCAAAACCAGGTGGTGACTGCGGTCATGAAAAATCCAACATTAAGGCTACTTTCACACTGGGGCGTCGCAGGCATTGGCGGTAAAGCGGTGCTATTAGGGTTAAAAAGGTTTAAAGCGGAGCTCTGTCGTGCAAAAAATATTAAAAGCCAGCAGCTACAAATACTGCAGCTGTTGACTTTTAATATTAGGACACTTACCTGTCCTGGAGTCCAGTGATGTCGGCAGCAGAGGACGAGAAGACGAGCTGCCCCCACCACCATCCTCGGTGAGGGAACCAGGAAGTGAAACATTGCGGCTTCACTGCCCGGTTCCCTACGGCGCATGTGCGAGTCACGCTGTACTCACTGGTCCCCGCTGTGTTCTGGGATCTATGTGTTTCCCAGAACACAACGGGGGGAACGGGATCTGACGTTCTGCCCACATTTAACCCGCAGACTGTGTGGCCAGAAGTGGGTGCAAATACCTGTCTTAGACAGGTATCTGAACCCCCCCTCCACCCTGAAAGGTGCCAAAATGTGACACCGGAGGAGGGTTTCCGATGAGCGGAAGTTCCACTTTAGGGTGGAGCTCCGCTTCAAGGGTTCGGAGACGCTGCCCATTGATCTTAATGGGCAGGGGCGCTTTAGGAGCGGTGTAGTCACTGCTCATACAGCACCTCAAAGATGCAGCTGGCAGGACTTTTTTGAGCGTCCTGCCAATGCACCGGATCAGCGATCACAGCAGTTGGCCTCCTCCTCCATGGTCACTGTCCCAGTAATCCAATCCACCCTGTACTCCCGAGGAGGTTCAGTTGGTGGCTCCACTTGGAACAAATAACTCCGGCATTTCTTGCACCTGGCAAAGGGCAAAAGACGGACGGCCAGTTCCCAACAGCATGGGCATGACAGTCCGAGGGCCTCCACGCTACCGCTGGAAAACAGGACAAACGTCCCCTGGGTCCGCATTCGAATTCCGGTATCTGTCAGGGGGACTCCAGCAGTAGCAGACATCGCGTTGACTCCCGGCACAGACATCGGGGGTCGCAGCTTTCCAAATGGCGTTGATGGCACAGACATTTTCACAAAACCTTCTCTCGTGGGGGGGCAATCACTCTGTCCTTTGGCGCCAAACTCAGTCTGCGTCTCATGCAGGGGTGGGTGACTCCTCCCACCTGAGTTATTTTTCTCACACGTGGCAGGCGCACATGGCTTCGCCGCACGTGCGCCCAGCTTTCATGGCGACGTTAATGCTTTCCTCTCCAGGCACAATTTAACACACGACAATTCCTTGAATTAATGACGGATTAAACTTCTGAATTCGGGTATTTCGAGGTAACAGCCTATTCCGGACGAGCCCCCACGTGTAGCACTACCCCCGGAGGAGCTGATGGTTGTTTTGGGTGGCATGATTATCTCATGACTCCCCCGAATTCCTAGGGGTGAATGATGCGTATTGTATTTGGTAGAAGTAAAAGGAATGTCCGCAAGAGGTGCTCTTTGCAGTGCTCTTTATTACCCAGCTGGGTAAAAACAATAAACTTGTGGTGAGAAAAGTAAAGTTGAAGAAGAAAAGAGAACAGCAGATTCATTCATTGATAATAGAGAAACAGTCCTGCTCCCAAGCGTAACACTTCTATGCGCCACTCCTGCCTGAGTGGGTTTAGTGTACCCGGACAGGCCTCTCTCACTGACCTGGCAGCCGGAGTATCACTCGAACATTTGTAGGATAAAGTCCCTGCCACAGACCCTCCTTGGTGAACTTGAACTTGAGGAAAAGTCTCTGCCACAGACCCTCCTTAGTGAACTTCAGGGAGACACCTCTGCCACAGGCCCTCTCTGACTTGTAGTTACGGAGGCAATCCTCCTTAGATAAATTACGCCTGGAACTCCTTCAACTTGTCGCTCAGGTACCGACTGACAGGTGATCAATCCTTCAGTGTCTGGCTACCTTGATCCCCAGTGGTTTGTCAAGGCCCTTTTGGATCGCCAGCCTCTCAATGGCGCTCCTCAGACAGACTCCCCACCGAACAGCAATACAGCTTGGGATCCTCAAAGGAGGGAACCCAGTTGCACACTGGGTTCCCGTCGCTGCTCAGATGCTCTGGGCCAACATGGTCCCGGAACCAGGAACACCGCGTGGCACCCACGCCCCGGCCAGGTAGGCCATAACACCGGGACGCCGTGATGTGGTCACCCTAAAGGTGGGTGCCACACTCGAAGAGGAAGACCCAAAACCAATGGCGTCTGCCTCATAAATACCCCTCCCCAGCATGCATAGCGAGGCCAAACCCTCCTGATTGGCTGCTGGGAAAGAGCACCCAAACCATGACTCCACTGCTGCCACCTGCAGCACCGGGGTTGGAAGAACATCCCCAGTGCAACAGAATAGCCTACAGCACAGCCAAGACAGAGACCCTGTTTTGCACTTAACAATTTGGATCAGAGTTTAACTACACTCTGATCTCCCTCTAAATTTAACTAGCACCGGTACCATAAGTACACAGGCGCTACATATAAAATCATTTTTAAGTAATTTTCAATAAATGATTATACAAGTTTTAATTTTGTCTTATTAATACGGTGCCCATAAAGTCCCATATTTTTGGATTTTTTGTTTCTCATGTCGTTCAGGGATGAGGCACAGGATACTATTAGATGTCTACAGTAGCCACCCCGTGTTGACATCATTTGGTAACATTTTCTTCTCCCTAAACTAACTACTGTAGTGTGGCTGCTCAGGCATACCTAATGAGGTCAGAGTCTATCTTGGCGCAGCAGTCCCAGTACCTTCAGCCACAAGCAGGAACAAAACCAACCAATAGGGTACTAGGCAAAAAAGGCCCTGGATCTCAGCTTTCCCCCGTTTTATAGCACTACTGTAGGTGGGCTGACTGGGACCAAAAAGCCTGGGAACTGAGCTTACAACGGTTAACCCTTATCCCTGGCCTGGGCCACCCACTAACTCACTAAAAACCACATATTTTAACCTGCCTACAGGTGAAGAAGCTGTACATAATACTAACAAATCAACACTGCGAACACTAAGACAAAATCATATTAAATTCAACAAGCGTATTAATATGTAAAATGCATCTCAAAGTTCTCATATAAAGTGTTAGATACCCAACATTCTGTGATCAATCCACAAATACGTGTGCACAATAAAATAATAGAGTCCCAATTCAGGTGAATACACAAGGTGTGGATTAAATTACACACTGTGAAGTGCATCCCGATCACCAGTGCCTCTAAACTGCTCACCTTCATAATATGACCTCTACAAGGAAATGAGGTCTAACACACTTGTATCCCCACAGGGATGAAATACTGCTCAGTCATCGAGAGCAAGACTTTTTTATAGGTCTTCCAGAGCTAGAATTCCTCTACATAATACTCATCACCTCACACACATCCATATGAAAGAAAAAAAAAAACGTATAGTATTCTCGAATGTTAAACCACTCCAATATACACTATTGGCCAGATTCACGTACGGCGGCTTAAAGTTGTGCGGGCGTAGCGTATGTAATTTACGTTACGCCGCCGCAAGTTAGAGAGGCAAGTGCTGTATTCACAAAGCACTTGCATCCTAAGTTACGGCGGCGTAGCGTAAATGTGCCGGCGTAAACGCGCCTAATTCAAATTGTGAAGAGGTGGGCGTGTTTTATGTAAATAAAGCATGACCCCACGTAAATGATGTTGTGAACGAACGGCGCATGCGCCGTCCGTGGACGTATCCCAGTGCGCATGCTCCAAATCACGTCGCAAATAGTCAATGCTTTCGACGTGATTGTAACCTACTCCCAGCCCTATTCTGAATCGACTTACGCAAACGACGCAAACAACGTAAAACAATTTGACGGCGGTTCCGACGTCCATACTTAACATTGGCTGCGCCATCTTTTTGGTGGTTTATCTTCACGCCTGAAAACGCCTTACGTAAACGGCGTATCTTTACTGCGACGGGCGAGCGAATGTTCGTTAATAGGCGTATCTCGCTGATTTACATATTCTAGGCGTAAATCAGCGTGCACGCCCCTAGCGGCCAGCGTAAATAGACAGCTAAGATACGACGGCGTAGGAAGACTTACGCCGCTAGTATCTTAGCAACATTTAAGCGTATCTCAGTTTGAGCATACGCTTAAATGTAGGACGGCGCGGATTCAGAGTTACGACGGCGTATCTACTGATACGCCGGCGTAACTATACCTGAATCTGCCTATATATTGTTAAAGTATTGGGACACCTGCCTTTACACGCATGTGAAATTTGCTTTTGGTTAATGGGCTTCATATCACTTCTTTATAGCCTCTGTAAAAATAAAGAGTGATTAAACATCACTCTTTATTTACAACACTTGTTTAAAGTGAACCTGCCATTGATTTTTATTATACATGTATATGTACACTATATTAGCAAAATTATTGGGACTTAGTGCGTAGGGTCCAATATTGAGTTGACCCACCCTATGTAGCTATAACAGCTTTTTTTTTGTTTTTGTTTCATAAAGTTTTATTAGGTGAATATGAAGTCAAACATAACATCAAATAGATACATCATATAACTGCATATTTTAACAATAATGATACAGAACCGGAAAAGTGATGACACAAGTTACAATCATATGTAAAGATACAGTCATCAATCGGAAAATATTTCTTCTAGGAAGGTTGTCTCCAAGGTTTAGGAGGGTGTCTATGTGGATGTTTGACCATTCTTCCAGAAGAGCATTTGTAAAGTCTGGCACTGATGTTGGACAAGAAGGCCTGGCTCGCAGTCTCCACTCTAATCCATCCCAAAGGTGTTATATCGGGTTGAGGTCAGTCAAGTTCCTCTACCCCAAGCACGCTCATTCATGTCCTTATGGACTTTGCTTAGTGCACTGATCTAAATCATTTGATGAAGGGTGAATTATGGTGTGTGGTTGTTTTTCAGGGATTGGGCTTAGCCCCTTAGTTCCAGTGAAGGGAACTCTTAAGGCGTCAGCATATCAAGACATTTTGGACAATTTCATGCTCCCAACTTTGTGGGGACAGTTTTTAGATGGCCCCTTCCTGTTCCAACATGACTGCACCAGTGCACAAAGCAAGGTCCATAAAGACATGGATGAGCGAGTTTGGGATGCCATTAAAGTTCATTTGTGTGTTAAGGCAGGCATCCCAATACTTTTATCCCAATATAGTGTATGTCAACCAAATGGAGTGCACCAATAGCACAGCCCACCACTTTTCTAATGGATCCCAACAATTCATTAGCATAATGGTGTCATTAAAATTGCAGACTCAGCCCCTATGCACATTTCTTCCTGCAGCGGTTTCACAAGAAATTAAGTGAGAAAAAATCTGCAATGGGGTACTGACAAAAATAAAATCTGACAGGGTATCTAGCCTATACCTACTCTATTACAGAAAATAATTGTATTTGATGACATCAGCACATCTCTCTACATAATTGTATTTGATGACATCAGCACATCTCTCTACATAATTGTATTTGAGTGTAGTGTATTGTGGGGGACACACCATCAAGAGGTTTGTTCAGGATTCGCTGCACTCTTTCAGGTTGGGCAAAGGGCATCTAGTGGAAAGGAATTACTGCAGGAGACAGCTCCCGCGAGGAGGTGAGTAGTGCAACCAGAGATTTTTTTTTAACCCTGCGGGGGGGGGGGCCATTGTTGTAAAGTTTTGCCCAGAGCTTGGTGTTAATGAATTATTTTCAGGAGGTAACAGACAATCTGAGATTACAAATGCTTACCAGAAACAGTTTACAGAAAGTCTAGACTTAGTGGTAGACCTAAAACCACTGTACAGCTTGACTGAAGCCATACAAGTATTACTTTTCCTCAAAGACTGTCTGACAACACAAACTTCCCATCGATCCTGTCTGACAGATATAGATTTGTGGTTACTGCTTCCACTTTTGCATTATTAACCAACATTGTATTTAATTTCCCTGCAGCTGTGTCTTAAAGTATGACAGCACAGTTTAAATTGATAAAGACCTTTGCTAAAGACACAGTTAGTGATGGGAGTTAACAATCCTTTCCACTTCATTCAGAAACCACCATATTAAAAAGAGTCTGACCATTTTTAATTATGCAGTTCACCCATAACTTCAATGCAAGCTTTGATCTTTCTTAATAAAATGATTTATATTTTCTCTCTCCAAGTGTCCATAAAAGCAGACAGTCTGACTTTCAGTTGAGGGTCAAACTTAAAGCGGAGTTCCGGCCACAATTTCACTTTTTAAATATAAATACCCCTGTAATACACAAGCTTAATGTATTCTAGTAAAGTTAGTCTGTAAACTAAGGTCCGTTTTGTTAGGTTGTTACAGCATTTAGACACTTTATAAAATAGAAATTGACTGGGGCCATCTTAAGTGTGGGCATCATGAAGCCAGACTGTATGACTTCCTGGATTTCAGCCTTGCAGATCTTGCACATGCTCAGTGCTGCACAAGCAGTGTAATAGGTTTAGGATCAGGTTTCAGCACCTGTACTGTCCAAGTCACATGATTCTTCGAGACTGGGGAGTGCACAGACTCCTGGAAAGTTACACCCACTACATTCCCAGGAGTCTGTGCAGTGTAGGTTAGGAAGCTTAAGCACCTAGGTGCAGGAAGAGGGAAGATTAACTATTCTGCCTAGCAACAAAACTTTAAAAGCATCTAAAAAAAAAAAAAAAATTCTTAAAGGACTAATGACATTTTTTTAAAACTACTGATGTAATGTTATATTTATGGGTGGAACTCCACTTTAAGAGTAAATCCTTTAGTGTTTGCTGCTTTTTCACCAACCAAACATAGGGGTGGGTGGTTTTTCACTGAGCTGTGTTGCGTTACTTGTAGCAAGCTCAGCAGTGGGGCCTCGTACACACGACCGAGGAACTCAACGGGCGAAACACATCGTTTTGCTCGTCGAGTTCCTTGTGAAGCCATCGAGAAAGTCGACAAGCCAATTTTCTCCATTCCCGTCAAGGAAATAGAGAACATGCTCTCTTTTTGGCTCGTCGAGTTTCTCGACAGTTTCCTCGACGAAAATGTACACACGACCGGCTTCCTCTGCAAAAAATATCTCCCAGCAAGTTCCTTGCTGTTTTTTGCCGAGAAACTCGGTCGTGTATATGAGGCCTAAGATGTGTTGTCAGACAAGAATATCTAGATTAGAAAACTAGCTGAAAAAAATATTTTTTTTTACAGTTCACACTTACATATTTCACCTGTGAATTTAGCGTTCTGCCTTCACTTCCATTTAACCACTTTAGCTCTTGTATTTGTATACTCCTGTAGGGAACTGCTGCCCTCTACCGTTTGACTTTGTAAATGCCTGTAAATAAATTATGTATGCACTTCCTTCCCCTGGTTGTTAGCTTTGAAACCTTTGAAGTGGAGACAGAGAGAGAAAGTCTCAGCCACATGTCCTTCCAATGCTGCTTAATCCTGAGCCAAAATAAATTATTATACACTACTAGTGAGGGACTAAAGTGCAGAGTAGTTAGGCTGACTCCAGTGCCACACCACAGTTCTTGCTAATGAGAAGCTCCCTTCCAAGTTGATTGGACAACAGTTGGAGGATCTCCCTAGGATTGCAGATTTTGTTTTCAGGTCTCCAACAAAAAGACAGATGTAGCATCAGGGGCCACTGCAACTTGACTTTGCTGCAATATTCATCTGGAGGCATGGGTGTAGCATCAGGGGTTGCAGGGGTCACAATCGCAACCCCACCACTAGCTCCAGAGAGCCCCAGCAGCCTCCCTGTTATATTATCATATCCTCCATGAAGTCCAGCTCTGATCTGCCCAAGGGCCCCACAGCCACGCTCCAGTACTGGGCTTCCACTTTGACTTCCACGGTCCATACCCCTTTGTTCTCATTGGCTGGGGACAAGCTGTGAGCCATTTTCTTAATGGAGAGGAACACAGGGTGAGAACAGCCCAGGGGTCAGGTCAACTTTTGCATTGGGGCCCACAAGCTTCAAGCTATGCCTCTGTCTGGAGGTATCTCTATTAATATCTATAGAAACCTGGGTATATGTACACAATTTAAGCAGGATTCATATCAGGCTCTTTGCTGATAATACCTGTTTGTACATTGGATGTATGCACTGTTATTAACCACCTCAATACAGGGCACTTTCACCCCCTTCCTGCCCAGGCCATTTTTCATCTTTCAGCGCTGTCACACTTTGAATGACAATTGCGCGGTCATGCAACTCTATACACAAATGACATTTTTATATTTTCCCCACAAATAGAGCTTTCTTTTGGTGGTATTTGATCGCATCTGCGTTTTTTATTTCTTGCGCTATAAACAAAAGAATAGTTACAAGTTTTTAAAAAAAACACAATATTTTTTACTTTTTGCTATAATAAATATAATTTTTTTTAAAAAACTATTTTTCTCCTCGGTTTAGGCCGATATGTATCCTTCTACGTATTTTTGGTAAAAAAAAATCAAAGTTGCAATAAGCGTATATTGATTGGTTTGTTCAAAAGTTATAGCATCTACAAAATAGGAGATAGATTTATAGCATTTTTATTTTTTTACTAGTTTATTTTTTGACTGTGATAATTCAGCCTACATATCGGACACTTTTGACACATTTTTGGGACCATTCACATTTATACAGCGATCCGTGCTATAAAAATGCACTAATTACTGTGTAAATGTGACTGGCAGGGAAGGGGTTAACACTATGGGGCGATCAAGAGGTTCCCTAGGGAGTGATTCTAACTGTAGTGGGAGGGGACTCACAAGGGGAGAAGACCGATCGGTGTTGCTCTGTACAAGGAACACACCATCGGTCTGCTCTGACCTAATAGGACGTAGATCTGTGTGTTTACACACACACAGATCCACGGTCCTGCTCCCTTCCTGGGCAATCGCGGGTGCCTAGCGGACATCACGGCCACCGGGCACGTGCATCGGGTCCCTAGTGACGTGGCAGGCGCATGTCCCCTAGTGGCCCGGGAAGGCGAGGACGTCATATGATGCCTGCCCAGAACAGGAGCCGCACCGCCCAGCCGTCATTTGGCGGCTGGTGGGCGGAAAGTGGTTAATCTATTCTTATACAGAGCTTGTATTGTTTCTATACTGGTGTGCATCAATATGCTTATGGTTAAAGTAAAATTATTGTGCAACATTTTTTTTCACATTATGGATAGAGTTAGGGAGGGTTATAACCGCTATAATGTTTACTTCTGCCATCTTCGTCCCGATGTGATTTACCTTCACTTTCTGTTCCATAGCCAAAAATCCCAGCAAATTAAGGGAATTCCTTGTGGACCCCCAGATCACCAGAAGTTGTGTCCCCATTGGAAGATTTCACCTCCATTACTTTTCTGACGACGAGTCGACCCAAAATTTTTGATTTGATTTTACTTTCACTTTCAATGATAATGGTAAACAGGACAAATAGAGAGGATGATTCCCCCTAACAGGGACACAAACAGCAAAACAAAAAATGACAGGTGTTCTAATCCATTTCCACTCTATCAAAAACTAAAAAAACATTTATACTTTAATGTTATTTGATGGTTGCAGTAGTTCTTCTGCTTTAAACTACAGTGAAACCTTGAATTGTGAGCATAATTTGTTCCAGAAACATGCTTGTAATCCAAAGCACTCGTATATCAAAGCGACTTTACCCATAAGAAATAATGGAATCTCAGATGATTCGTTCTACAACTATTTATTCATAAGTCCTTCAGTTTATAGTCCATATAAAAAGATTAAAATGATGTGATAGATTGTGTAATCATATGTCCATCCACAAATGGAAGCCTCCACAAGGGGATTAGAAGAAAAATCCAGCAGGAGCTCCAGAATATAAGGCCGTTTTCATCGGACATGTCTGCTGGGAGGTTTTGGTCTGATGTGTGTACACACCATCAGACCAAAATCCCCGCGAACAGAGAACGCGGTGACGTAGAAGACACCGACGTTCTCTAACACGGAAGTTCAATGCTTCCACGCATGCGTCGAATCAATTCGACACATGCGCGGGATTTCGGGCCGCTGGTTATACGTCATAACCAGCGGACATGTCCGATGAGGCGTACTAACCATCGGACATGTCCGACGGACAGCTTTCCAGCGGACAAGTTTCTTAGCATGCTAAGAAACTTTTGCCCGCTGGAAACCTGTCCGCTAGGCCAGGAAACCTGTCCGCTAGGCCGTACACACGGTCGGACATGTCCGCGGAAACTGGTCTGCGGACCAGTTTCAGAAGACATGTTCGGTCGTGTGTACGAGGCCTAAGAGAGAAGAGAGGCACCTCTAAGTGTAGCAATATGGTTACATTTAATCAAGGTACAACATTTAGCCGGCGGTGCGGAGGTCAGCTTTACCCCCTTTGCCTGTATACTTAGATGTGCCTGTTTTAATCATCAACCATGTGAGTTGCTAAATGTTGTACCTTCATTAAATGTAATCATATTGTTACACATTGTGACATGAATACTACTTGAATATCAAGACATTGCTCGTTTATCAAGTCAACATTTATAAAAAAAAATGGCTTGTCTTGCAAAATGCTCTCAGACCAAGTTACTCTCAAACAAAGGTTTTACTGTACTTTGTTTAGATTAAAGCGGAGGTTCTTCTGCGATTTTTTTTTGGTGCATTCAATGGGGTTTCACAATACAAAGTTAAACTTACTTGTTTGGCGTGTTCAAATATCCCTTGTCCGTTTTCATGGCAAATAAGAACTTTTAAAATCAGTTCCTGACAGTTTCCATTTTGCTTGTGGGCATTGTGAAGCCTACAAGCAATCATTTCCTGGAAGCGGCGAATGCTCATCTCCCAGCATTCACCGCTGTATCTTGTGCCTGCGCAGTGTTTACGGCAAGTAGCCGCATCGATAGAACACCGCCCCATGAGAAAACCATTCACCTCATCCGCCCATCATAAAGCACTATCCATCATGGAACCATATTGATAGAACCCCGCCCCTATGAGAAAAGCATTGGCTGTATAAAACGAGCGAGCAGCGTGTATAACCAATGAGCGGCGTGTATAACCAATGAGCGGCGTGTATAACCAATGAGCAGCGTGTCTAACCAATGAGCGACGAGCGGCATCTCCAGCTGACGAACTGTTCATACTCTGGGATTTCTATCGGATTCAATTGCGCCTTTGCAGACCATCCTGGAACCTATCCGATAGCAGAACCAGCTCGATAGAACAACGGCGTTCCGCATTATCTCCTGGGAAACATGACACTGTGCTCCCAGGAGACATTGCGGCAAGTTCCCATCTGACATTGCGGTGCTGGGGAAAGGAGTAGGGACGCCTACTCCCGTGGGAGGGAAAGTCCGGAAGTGGCAGCTAAAAACGAAAATCTACGGTATTTAAACTATAATTTTTTTTGATGTGGCTATTTAACTTGGTGATAGTGTTCTGCTTGTGCAGGGGTGTAGTTGTTTTTTTTGGGTGGAACTACACTTTAATGATTCATTTCCCAGAAAGGAAATTCACTGCCAATTGTATTATTAAACCCACTCTACCACTTAGTGAAGGTTCTGGTTCTCTTATTTACCTACAGGTTTAGCACAATGTCCTGTTTAGTGAAGGCCATTTCTCATAATCCCCCTCAAAAAGAGGGCTAAACTCCTAATGGACCAGAGAAATGTTTGCATTTCCACTATGGACCTGTTTATATGGCGATGATTTATGATTAAAGCGGTGGTTCACCCTCCTTAACATCATTCTAGCATTTAGACAAAATTGAGAGTATAGCCTCATATAAAAAATAGTATGTAAAAGTAATGTACCATCATCCCAGTTAATTGCGAAAAAAGGGGGGGGCATGGGGGGAGGGGGAACAGTTGCTGAGGCTGAACCCACAACAGCCCACACAGTTGAGTAGAAGCGGGACTATCTCGGTACAGATGAAACAATATAAAACAGGAATAAATAAAAAAGGATTTATTATTAAAATAGACAAAACAAATATATATATATATCAACAGTTGGTCAAGGTCGACTAGTTTCGCGGAGGTTCACCGCTTCATCAGGAAACCAATCTGTGAATTATATAATAGAATAAACACATATAATACATTCCAGCAATACAATATGTAATGTACAAGGGAATAACAACTTACCACATGAGTGAACTGATACGGCACAGAACCAGGGTGCCCAGAGGATGGTTCCCCCCACGGCGGGCATGGGGGTATTGGTAGTGGAAATCTGAATATGGGCATAACAGTATAATGAATATATATATATATATATATAAACCAGGTTGGTTGGGTTGGTTGGGAGGGAGGGAGGGGGGTGGGGGATGTATTGATAGGTAGGGAACAGGCAGAATTAGGTAAAGGCTGACTGGTAGAGGATAGGATAAAGAAAAAAAGAAAAAAAAGAGAAAAAAAAAGGGAAGATGAATAATGGGGGGGGGGAAGGGGGAGGCAAAAAATGGAATGGGGGGGGGGAATAAAAACAGGGAAGGAAAGGGCTAGGATGGGATGGGAGGCGGAGGATGAGGTGAGAGAAAGGAAAATTGGATGGGAATTGTGCCAAAAATAATGCTTACCACGGTAGTTACATCCGTGGAATTTGAAAGCCGAGCCATGGTGGAAGATGGAATAGTCTCGGTACAATTAGGCAGCAGGCTGGTTACAGGAGCGTGGCAATGTAAGGGGATCAATGGTGGTGCAATGTTAAAATGAAGTCCAAGAATACTGGTGAGAACCAGTGTTGTGTCATCCATGGAAGTACCCAAAACGGAGACAATGCACTGTAG
Source organism: Rana temporaria (assembly GCF_905171775.1). Classification (NCBI taxonomy): domain Eukaryota; kingdom Metazoa; phylum Chordata; class Amphibia; order Anura; family Ranidae; genus Rana; species Rana temporaria. The sequence continues at coordinate 63,349,753 of NC_053492.1, forward strand.
TGCATGGACAGAACCATTAAAACAAGGGACTGCACGTACATCCATAAGGATCCCCAAGGTTGCCGTTGGACTCCAGACCTGTCACTGCCCAGACCGAGAGCCACAAGAGGCGAGATCCACTCGACTCATCCAGGGGCCTGGCGGCCCTTAAATGAGCTACCCCAACCCGGAGACATCACCGACGCTGCCGTTTGGCGGCGCCGTGACGTCACCGGGTCAGTTTCCCCTCACTGCACAGGTGCGCAATTAGCTCTCCTGTGCAAGCGCGCTCCACCTGGGCCAGTGGGCTGGACGCCCAGCCGGGGGAGCAAGAGAGAGTGGGGGGGGGGGAAACACACCCCCTCCAGGGGAAACACATGTCCGCCGCAGTGGGGAAGCGCGGGCACCCAGGGACCGCACACAATGCACTCAAGGGGTAATATGATAACAAGAATAAAAAACATTGATAATACAGTAAAAAACAAGGGGGTAAATATAATAAGTGGGGGTATGAATCCCACAGACATGATTGCTAATTTATGGTGACCTAGAATATTGATCAATAATGACAGCTGCCATTGCAAAAAAGAACCTGCAAGAGGGCGGGGGATAAATAAAAAGAAACATGTGATTTAGTGCAATTGGGTGGTGGAGATAAAAAATAATAAAGTGAAAATTAAGAAACTGGGGAGGCTAAGCCTCATGGGACAACCAAGACTGATATCCCCTATTGCACAGAACCCAGGATGTGCTTAAATTGGAGCCATAATAATTTAATCATAATAATTAGATAATTATAGTGTCTTGTGGTGAATGTTAATTGAATAAGTGAAGGTGATAAGAATAGAAAAGGTGAAAGAGAGAACGGTTGTTTAGGTGTAAATACAAAACTAACCGAAGTGATACATTGTGAATAGTCCCAGAATTGGGACAAAGTGATACAAAAGTATATTTATATAATGCCCATAGTTGTTTAAGATAACAAGGTAGCTAAGTTGGAATGCAGTAGGTTGGTATATATGAAGAGAATTAAAAAATGGTATAGGAAAGGATCACCAATAAATTACACCTGTAGACATCATTCTAGCATTACATTCGGCATCGTAGCGCGAGCTACAGTATGCCGGTCTTACATTTTTTATCCCCGTACTCACTGTGCTATTGCACATTGAAGATTCCGACTCCCGCGGGGAATGGGCGTGCCTATGGAGAGGGAGGATGATTGACGGCCGGCTCTGGCACGTCACGCTCCCCGAAGACAGCCGGAGTAGGTCTCGGCTCTTCACGGCGCCTGCGCACAGGCTATGCGCAGGCGCCGTGAAGAGCCAAGCCTATTTCGGCTATTTCCGGAGAAGCGTGACGTGCCAGGGCCGGCCGTCAATCACCTTCTTTCACCATAGGAACGCCCATTCCCCGGAATCTTCAATGTGGAATAGCACAGTGAGTACGGGGTTAAAAAATGTAAGACCGGCATACTGTAGCTCGCGCTACGATGCCGAATGTAATGCTAGAATAAACATTTTTTTTTTTTTTTTTTTAATAGGGTGAACCCCCGCTTTAACTAAGATAAAGTAATATATACATTTTTTGAGGCAGGGGAATAGTTTTGCACAAATTATTTTATTTCTTTGAAATCTATAGACAAAAATAAAAGGTAAGTACACGTGTTCTTTGTTTTGAGTAGTATTATTTTCAAAAACAACTAGTTTATATAAAAATACAGCCATGACCAAAAGTTTTGAGAATGACACAAATATACATTTTTCACAACGTCTGCTGCTTCTGTGTTTTTAGATCTTTTTGTCAGATGTTACTATGCTATGCTGAAGTATATTTACAAGCATTTCATAAGTGTCAAAGGCTTTTATTGGCAATCACATTAAGTTTATGCATAGTCAATATTTGCAGTGTTGACCCTTCTTTCTTAAGACCTCTGCAATTTGCCTTGGCATGCTGTCAATCAACTTCTGGGCCACATCCTGACTGATGGCAGCCCATTCTTGCATAATCAATGTTCTGAGTTTGACAGATTTGTGTTTTTTTTTGTTTACCTGTCTCTTGAGGATTGACAAGTTCTCTATGGGATTAGGTGTAGCTGGCCAGCTAGAACCTGTCCTAGGTCACTAATATAACCTAAATGTAGTGCACATGTTTATATGTGAGAGACAAAAGCAGAGTTATTCACTGTGTTTTTATGCTTGGATGTCATATAATAGTTGTATGTTGTGTTCACAGAAGCAAAAGAAAAAATATGCCTTTAAGAATCATTTATTTATATGACAGTAAAAGTAAGCTTAATTATACAGTAGAATGTATACCAGAAAGTATACAGTTAAAGCGGGGGTTCACCCTATTAATAAAAAAATTTTTTTTTTTCCCTCTAGCATAAAATGAGGCATAGTAGCGCGAGCTACAGTATGCCTGTCTTTATTTTTTTAGCCCCGTACTCACTGTGCACTCGTAGATACAAGATTACGACTCCCAGCGGGGAATGGGCGTTTCTATGGAGAGAGAAGGTGATTGACGGCCGGCTCTGGCACGTCACGCTTCTCCGGAAATAGCCAAAATAGGACTTGGCGCTTCACGGCGCCTGCGTATAGTCTGTGCGCAGGCGCCGTGAAGAGCCGAGACCTGTTCCGGCTGTCTTCAGGGAGCGTGATGTGCCAGAGCCGTCCGTCAATCACCTTCCCTCTCCATAGGAACGCCCATTCCCAGCGGGGAGTCGTAATCTTGTATCTACGAGTGCACAGTGAGTACGGGGCTAAAAAAATAAAGACAGGCATACTGTAGCTCCCGCTACTATGCCTCATTTTATGCTAAAAAGTTGTTATGGAGGGTGAACCACCGCTTTAAGTCTTTGTGACTCATCAGGAGTCTTGACTAATCAGAGCCAGCTTGACACTCAGCAAGAGTCTTGACCAATCACAGCCAGCCTTGCATCCATTTCTGTCTGGGAAACTCCCCAGCACACTAGCTGGAAAATCATTCCACCACAGAGAGAGAACAGAACAGACATACAGATCCAGAGTCCAGTTTATGGAAGCAAGGGGCCAAATAGGTATTTCATACAGTTATATATATGTTCCTATTGTAAATAATGTGATTAGAACTGTATACTGAACTAGTTATGTGTTCACTTGTAGTTCCACCAAACCTATCAAACCCAGCAAACTCAACAAACTTTCATCAAACCAAACCAAGTTGCAAACCCCAGAGTTATACCTTTCAGAGAAACTAGAGAATGCTTTAATAACTTACAGAGTGAGAGAGTATAAATACTGAAGAAAGAAATATATCCACCATTTTATGTTAAATGACAAGATTGAATATTTGAACCGCCATTTTTGTTATACTTTATTCAACACGTGTTTTTGTACATGGACTGTCTGCTGCAAAGCAGCAGTGTTATATATAAAGAAAAGTGAAGTTAATAAAGAAGTTATTTTAAGCATTTGGTGTGCTCTTTAAACCTAGTGCTTCCATAGAACGGCGCTAGAGGAATTTCAGAGTAATAGACAGTCTTGTTGGACTGAAAGGTCAGAGATATCACAATTCTTCTAATGCCACAGCGCATAAGGCACTTCATAGTGCTGCGCCTGCCACATTAGGGTCTGGGGAATTTCCTGGCCATGGACCCAAAATTCCAATGTTTTCTTCCCCAAGCCACTTAGCTATCACTTTGCCTTATGGCAAGGTGCTCCATCATGCTGAAAAAGGCATTGTTCATCACCAAACTGTTCTTGGATGGTTGGGAGAAGTTGCTCTTGGAGGATGTTTTTGTACCAATCTTTATTTATGGCTGTGTTCTTAGGCAAAATTGTTGGCTGAGAAGCAATCCCACACATGAATCGTCTCCGGATGCTTTACTGTTGGCATGACACAGGACTGATGGTAGTGCTCACCTTTTCTTCTCTGGACAAGGTTTTTTCCGGATGCCCCAAAAAATCAGGGGATTCATTACAGATTTTTTTCCCCCCAAAGTCCTCAGCAGTGCAATCCTTGTAACTTTTTCAGTCTGTCAGGCCTCGTACACATGACCGATTTTCTCGGCAAAAACCAGCAAGAAACTTGCTGGGAGATATTTTTAGCCGAGGAAACCGCTCGTGTGTACATTTTCGTCGAGGAAACTGTCGAGAAACTCGACGAGCCAAAAAGAGAGCATGTTCTCTATTTCCTTGACGGGAATAGAGAAAATTGGCTTGTCAAGTTTCTCGACGGCTTCACAAGGAACTCGACGAGGAAAACGATGTGTTTCGCCCGTCGAGTTTCTCGGTCGTGTGTACGAGGCCTGAGTCTGTCTCTGATGTTTTTCCTGGAGAGAAGAGGTGTCTTTGCTTCTTTTCTTGACATCAGGCCATCCTCCAAAAGTCTTCTCCTCATTGTGCGTTCAGATGCATTCACATCTGCCTGCTGCCATTCCTGAGCAAGCTCTGCACTTGTGGTGCACCTATCGCACAGCTGAATCAACTGTCGGTCTGGTGCTTGCTGGACTTTATTGGACGTCCTAAAGCCTTCTTCACAAATGCAGTGGGAATGTTTTTTATATGATTAGGTTCATTTCCGTGGCAAAGAGGAACTTTGCAACTAATTGTAATTAATCTGATCACTCTTTATAACATTCTGGAGTATTTGCAAATTGCCATCATAAAAACTGAGGCGGCAGACTTTGTAAAAATTTATATTTGTGTCATTCTCAAAACTTTTGGTCACGGCTGTACACTTTCTTCCATAATGTGCCAAATTTAAAATACACTGTGCTCCTTTTCACAACTGAACTCAACATGCAGAATCCTATTGTGTGTAATTGCTTTTAAAAGCACATTTTCTTGTAAGCTCTATGCCTGGAGCTCAAAAAAAATCATATGAGCTATTTTATTTTCACCCCAAACACTTCAATCGGCGCTCCTGTAAACATACAAAACGCACTTTTTTTTAAGCCAAAGAACTCTTCTTCTCCTCTAGAACTGCACTCCTTCCCTTGCCCAACTAAAAAAAAAAATACATGCAAAAACGCTTACACAAAGCTTGTAATACACTTTAACCCCCTCCCAAAAAAAATAAAGAAAAATGCTTCAAAATCACCAGGAAAAAAATATTGGAAAAAAATAGCTAAAAAAGAAAAGAGGAAAAAGTTAATTACGATTGATTCGGGTAAACTAAGGGTTTATAGAGTGTAAATAGAGTATAATAAAAAATATATTTTAGTTAAAAAAAAAATTACCTGGGAATAGATTTTGCAATAGATTTTTATTCAAAGATTAAACAAAATTCTTAGGAAACAAATAGTATCAAACAAATATAAAAAGGTGTCAAGTACCTATCTAACACCTCTGATTCGAGGCCCCTGGTAGAGCAGACAGGAGGCGCGGCAGTGCAGAGTCACATGAGTGACTGGTAGGGTTGCTAGAAGCGATGCTGGACTGGAACTTCTGGTGGAATAGTGGAGGAACACAGACACAGCGGTGGGTCCAGGAACAGCAGGCAGGCTGGAAGCTGGAAATGTCTGGTACTTGGATGCCACAGACCAACAATCAGATGCAGCAGCTGGAGGAATAGATGCTCCGTGAGGAATGGAACAGAGACAGGAAAAAGCAGGCAGGGTCATATACTGGCAGGCAGATCAGTTTTCAATCCAAATACCACAGTGGCATTTTGACATCTCCAGACCACATAAATTGTAATAACCCATTGGGAATCGACCCACAAAATTCTCCACAAATGGTTCTACACCCCCTAGAGACTCTCGCAGATCTACCCAAACTAATCCTCGCAATGCTCGTGACAGTGAGGGTCTATTGGCTCTCTGGCGCATGTGTGGTGGAAGTACCAACTGCTTAGAGACTTTTGGACTAACATATTCCTTCTACTGTAAAACATAACTAATACTCCTTGTATACCAGATGCCAAGTTAGTACTTTTAGGAGTAGGCATTAACACGTGGCCTTCTAAACTGCACACCATAATTACTCATGTTTTATATGCTGCTAGGCTCTCTATCGCTCGGAAATGGAAGGATAAGGAACCTCCCACATTTTATTCTGCTATTCAAATTTTAAATGACCATGCTCATTTGGAATATATGTTTGCGAAAGCCCACTTCACACACTCTAAATTTCAAAATATGTGAAATCCTTGGTTACTAAACTCCAATTGCACTATTGAAATGTTAATTGATCTAATCCAAACACTAAGGGCCAGATTCTCATCTAGCGGCGTATCTTTGCGGCGGCGTAATGTATTCGATTTACGTTACGCCTCCGCAACTTAGATGGGCAAGTGCTGTATTCTCAAAGCACTTGCTCCGTAAGTTGCGGCGGCGTAGCGTAAATCGGCCGGCGTAAGCCCGCCTAATTCAAATTTGGAACAGGGGTGCGTGTTTTATGTAAATGTTCTGTGACCCGACATGATTGACGTTTTTCACGAACGGCGCATGCGCCGTCCGTGGAAATCTCCCAGTGTGCATTGCTCCTAATACACCGCAAGGACATATTGGTTTTGACGTGAATGTAAATTACGTCCAGCCCCATTCACGCACGAGTTACGCAAACAACGTAAAATGTTCACATTTCGTCGCGGGAAGGACGGCCATACTTAACATTGGTACGCCGCACTTACGCCACCATATAACAGGGGTAACTATAGGGGATAGTTTTATGGCATTTTTATTAATTTTTTTTTTTACTAGTAATGGTATGATCAACGATTTTTATCATGACTGCGACATTATGGCGGACATATCGGACACTTTTGACGCTATTTTGGGACCAGTCACATTTATATAGCAATCAGTGCAATAAAAATGCACTGATTACTGTATAAATGTGACTGGCAGGGAAGGGGTTAACCACTAGGGGACTAGGAAGGGGTTAAGTGTGTCCTAGGGAATGATTCTAACTGTTAGGGGGCGTGGCTACGAGTGACACTCACTGATCGCTGTTTCCGGTGACAGGAAGCATACGATCAGTTACAGTGTCACTAGGCAGAACGGGGAGATACTTGTTTACACTTTCCTCTCTCCGTTCTGCAGCTCTGTGACTCGATCGCGGGACACCAGCGGACATCGAGTCTGCGGGTCCCGAGGGCATGGTCATGGAGCTCGCGGCAGGCGCACAGCGGGATATTCAAAGTGATAGCCCAAAAATATATATTTCCCAGCCGTGACATTCTGCCGACGTACCTGTATATAGTCGTGAGTCGGTCGTTAACCAGTTAAGTGATGTCATATAAGCACAGCAGTGCAGTGCGAATCACATTCAATGTCTGTGATCGCACATGTCTGAACCCAGCCTAAAACAGTGTTGGGACTTCTTTCCTTGCATTTCTTGTGGGTACTGTAGCCCACTCAAATGAATAGGCTGCAGCACCCAGGACATGTGCCCGTAAATGCACATATGTGAACCTAGCCCTAGTTATCAGCATGTACATTACAATGGAGTAATTCTACAACTTTTAGATTGTCTGAAAACATCATGATATAAATGGCAGTTCACCTTTTAATTACACCCAGCAAAAGCAATATTGTTGGGATAAGTAAAATAAGTTTTTGTTTTCCTAGTTAGGAACTTTTGTTTTATACGAGAACAAGATGTCCTTTAACCAGGAGAACATTGAATTAGACCTCCCCTGATATAATTGTATGTGATAGTCGCTGATTATTTTCATCAACACTCTATAAGAAGATGAAAAGATTCAATTGGAAATAGAACTTTCGAGGCAAGCACAGATGACTCATTTAAATCATCAGCTGGCAGTGCCTGTTGTTCCAATCAAACACGGGCAATTGAAAACAAACAAGGCTGACAATGTTTGCAATGCTGGAATAATATGTTGCCGTGTTTCATGCTGTCATTATCATCCCTCTGTTGTGAATGTTTATCGGCTGAGAGCAGCCTGATATTAAGAAATGGAGAGGAGGAAAGGATCAGATGTACATGCTGGCTTTGGCCGGTCCAGGGTCTGTATGAGAAGACAAAATAACAACTGCCGATAAAACAAGGGACAGTCTCAGGCTTTTGAGCAACTGACGTTTTTTGTCTTTGGAATTGTATTTTGTTACAGACCACCGGTCAAGCAGAAGTATCTTTATCTGTGTAATATTGTCAATGTTTATACATTTCTTTTTTTTATAGAGAAACAATAAAAGGTTGATTTACTAACAGAAAATAGGCTTAGCCTAGTGAAAGTGGTGAAAACTCACTTTGCAAATGTAGAGCTTACCGCTACAGGAGGCACCAGATATGATGGGTTCTCTGTTCTGCCACTACTCTTTAAGCTGTTTAGGCCTTACTGACACACCTGTGTAACGTTAGTATCTTTCCATTGGCTGACACTCTCCCAACTAATTTAATTCAAAATACTAACAATAACTTACAAAGCTATCTACAACTTGGGCCTCAGCAACATCAATTCCCTAGTCTCTAAATACCAACCAAATTGTTCTCTTCATTCCTCCTAAGACTGCTTTCTAGCTCCCTCGTCACCTTCTACCATGCTTGCCTTCAGGACTTTTCAAGAGCCTCTCCCATCCTTTGGAACGCCTTACCCCAATCTGTCCAACTATCTCTAACTCTATTCACTTTTAGGCAATTCCTGAAAACATTTCTCTTGAGAGAAGCCTATCCTGCCTCTACCTAACAACTGTACTTATTTTCTTTATCAGCTCATCCCCCACAAGTTACTGTATTACCTTTTGTATCACTTGACCCTCCATTCTAGATTGTAAACTCTAACGAGCAGGGCCCTATGATTCCCCTGTATTTAATTGTATTGTAACTGTACTATTTGCCCTAATATTGTAAAGCTATATAAATCCTGTATAATAATAATAATAATAATAATAATAATAATAGTATGTTATCACTCAATAATAATGTGCAGAAAATAGGCCACAAGCAATTGGATAGTAGACTGAAAGGATGTTTTATGGCAATGCAGGTAAACAAAGTATGAATCAATAAACAGGCTAGGCATGTGCATTTCGTTTCGTTCCGAATCGAAATTCAGACAAATTTTTCATTATTCGGACATTCGGGTGCATACGAATATATATATATATACCGTATTTTCCGGCGTATAAGACGACTGGGCATATAAGACGACCCCCTAATTTTCCAGAAAAAAAATTGGTTTTGGGATATACTCACTGTATAAGACTACCCCCTTCTTACTAGTCTTTCTGGAAGCTGAGGTGTAGCCAGAACCGCTGACAGAAACAGGCTTTTTCAAATCTCACTGTGCCATTACATTACATGCCTCAATGTGCCACTGTGCCATTACATTACATTCCTCACTGTGCCATCACTTGCCCCTCACTGTACCATCACTTGCCCCTCACTGTACCATCACTTGCCCCTCACTGTACCATCACTTGCCCCTCACTGTACCATCACTTGCCTCTCACTGTGCCATCACTTGCCCCTCACTGTGCCATCACTTGCCCCTCTCTGTGCCATCACTTGCCCCCACTGTGCCTGAACTTGTTGCCCCCCAGTGCAATCACTGCAAACACTCACGTTTTTGCAGGCGGTGACAGTCTCCGTGCTGCGAGCGCGAGCGTCAATGATTTGAAAGCCGCGCCTTCTCTTCACAGTGTTCTGTGATAGGCAGAACACAAATTTTCCCAGCAGCGCCTCTGTTCTGTTTTCCGCCTATCACGGACGTCTTCTCATCTCGTCCGAGGATGAGAAGGCATCTGTGATAGGAGGAACACAGAACAGAGGCGCTGCTGGGAAGATTTGTGTTCCTCCTATCACAGAACACTCTGAGGAGAAGGAGCGTCTTTTAAATCATTCACGCTCGCGCTCGCAGCACGGAGACTGTCACCACTGGAAAAAAAAGTGAGCACGGAGACCGTACCCGGCGTATAAGACGACCCCCGACTTTGGATGCATGTTTTTGCATCCAGAATATCGTCTTATACGCCGGAAAATACGGTATATATAATTACATTTATATATATAACCATCTTCTGAAATTCGAAATTCATATAGAACGAACTCAAATTCGAATAGAAAAATATTAGAATAGAGTAGAATAAAATATATTTGTAAATGTATATTATATATATATATATATATATATATATATATATATATATATATATATATATATATATATATATATATAATTATTATTCTACTCTTCTAATATTTTTCTATTCGAATTTGAGTTTATTCTATATGAATTTCGAATTTCAGAAAATGGAAAATAGATAGAAGATAGATAGAAGAAGCCAGGTCATATTCCATTGTATTTGATTACATTCTATTAAATTCCATTCTGCTCTTTACTATTCTTTGATTTTCATTCTATTGTTTTATTATTTTATATTCTATTTTATTGTATTCTTTTTAAGAAATCGATTTATATTTTTTAGATTTTGATTCAAATTTGCTTTCAATTTGCATTCGAATTTGTCTTCGAATCGAATTGTTTTCTAATTCGATTCGAATAGAATTTGTTTTCGAATCCGATCGAAATATTATTGAATCCAGTCGAAATATTTTCGAATTCGACCGGATTTTTCAAATTCGGTCGAAAACGAACGAATTCCGAAAACGAATTTAACACATGTAACGAATCTAATGCCCCGTACACACCATCACTTTATGTGATGAAAAAAAATGACGTTTTTAAAAACGTCACTTTAATTGACCGTGTGTGGGGGAAAACGTCGTTTTATGTCTTCTAAAAAACGACCAAAAAAAATTGAAGCATGCTTCAATTTTATGTGTCGTTTTTCAAAACGTCAACTTTTACTTCACAGAAATTGACCGTGTGTAGCAAAAAACGTCGTTTAAAACGACGTTTTTTCACCCGCGCATGCCCAGAAGCTACTTATGAAGCGAGCTTCAATGGAAAAACATGGTGGAACCTAACCTCGCTTTGCTAGAACATTGTGATAAAAACGATGGTGTGTAGGCAACTTCGTCTTTGAAAATTGAAGTTTCAAAAACGTAATTTTTTACTTCACAGAAAATGTCGTTTTTTTTCATCACATAAAGTGATGGTGTGTAAGGGGCATTACTTAACAAAATTAATTAAATAAGGAATTAAAACGAAACGAAACAAAACAAATTGTTCCCTTTTGCACATGCCTAAAACAGGCAATTGAACAGGTTTAAAGGTGCTGTACTAGATAATGTAAACACTGACCCATAAGATGACCATTAATTGAACTGTAATGGGGCTAAACCAAATTATTATTAATGCAACAGGGTTCAAAGATTAGACACTAACTAACCCAAAAAATTAAGGTCCACGTGTGCACTCTAGGCAGCATACAGCCCCAATAGCGGGTGGGCTTATACGTTACTGAAAAACGGGTACCTCAGGAGTTGACTACAAGAACTTGGTGCCTAAATGTCAATATTAGCTGGCTATCATTGGGCCCCTTCTGTATGGTGGGTCATGTGTAGCTGTCCATTTAAGGGTGTGCAATGGATAGCTGATGGCTGCAGTAGCAGTCTCTATCATATAAAGAGTCTATGCATACTAGGTTCCAGCTCAGCAAGCAATCTCTCAGTGTCTCAGGTACCCCATGTGTTGGGGTTGCACCCTCTGTTGCCCACACTTCAGAAACTCTGGCACCAGTCTGTCCAGCATGTCTTCCTCCTGCAAAAGAGCCAGATTTCTCCAGAATTGCCTGGGAAAAGTCATATCTCCCTTCCTCTGCTATGCAAAGAATACTGGGTAGTTAAGTCCACAGCTAGCTCCATCAGTCTCCCTTCACCTGCACTGCACTATGCCCTTTAAGGACTACATTTCCCAGAATCAATTGCAGCCGCTGCATAGCAAGTCCTCTTGCTTCTGATTGGCTCAGATCCTCTGCTGCCAGTAGAAAACAGGAGCAGGAGTGAGCGGAAATTTCATACAGAGCCTGCTCTACTCATACAGCAGGGAAGTGAGGGGGAGAAGAACACAGCCTTCTCTGCTCAGACAACAAAGAAGTGGGGGTGGAGGGGTGAGAGGAACACAGCCTGCTATGTTCAGACAACAGGAAAGTGAGGGCTGAGAGGATCACAGCCTGCTCTGCTCAGACAGCATTGAAGGGGGGGGGGAGAAGAACACAGCCTGCTCTGCTCAGATAACAGGGAATGGGGAGAGGAAAACAGGCTTCTCTGCTTAGATAACAGGGAAGCAAGGGATGAGAGGACCACAGCCTGCTCTGCTCAGACAACAGGGAAGGGGGAGAGTAAAACAGCCTTCTCTGCTTAGATAACAGGGAAGCAAGGGATGAGAGGACCACAGCCTGCTCTGCTCAGACAACAGGGAAGTGAGGGGTGAGAGGAACACAGCCTGCTCTGCTCAGATAATAGGGAAGGGGGAGAGCAAAACAGCCTTCTCTGCTCAGACAACAGGGAAGCAAGGGGTGAGAGGACCACAGCCTGCTCTGCTCAGACAGCAGTGATGTGAGGGGTGAGAGGAACACAGCCTGCTCTGCTCAGACAACAGGGAAGCGAGGGGTGACAGCCAGCTGCCGCATAATGCACAGAAGCTCTGTGACTGCTCACAGTGGGAAGGGTAGGGGGAAGTAAGAGAGAGCTACACACAGCGTGCAGAGCACCCAACTACACAAAGAATACCCACTCACATGCAAAGACAATTTAAAAAAAAACAATATTTTTGCTTATATATGATTGAATGATGGAAGTCAACAGAGATTTATCTCATTTATTACCTTATGACAAAATTCCCTGGAAAAGAGAACAGACAATTTTCCTTTAGTAAATCAAATAGTGTACCATCCAGGTATGAAATGCTACACTTTGACCTCCATTATGTCGCCCTAGAGCCCCAGCAGCTAGTGTTAGTATTTTTCTGTCTACTTGCTTAGGAAATAATATTATTTAGACTGGCTTTTACTTTCTAAATGGTATGTTTATTTCTTTAATATATCATACATTTTTTGCACTGTCAACTCCCTTTTCTTTTTATGCATTTTCTTTCTCTTTTAAAATGCATCTTGTAGAGAGGAATATTAAATGTTGCCCCTGGGTCAGTGGGCTGGTGGTCCTGATTTGAGATGCTTCACCAGGTAGCCATTGCTCAGAGTGGGACCTACAGTCGCACATGATGGGAATTTTATAGCTACCTGCTCCCATAGGTTTACACAGTCTATAGAATTAGGCTGTGCACCCCAAAGTTCAAAGCCAGTAAATGGCATGTCGACTAGCCCCTTCCCTTGCAGCAGCGGAGGGGATGGGAGAGGAGAAGAGGGAAGCCAACAGCACTGGGGGGGGGGGCTCAACAGAGGGGGAATCAGCACCACACAGAGTGATTAGGGTGTGCCCACCTGGCACACCCCTTGCGCACACCTATGCCTACTCCCCAAACAGACTTATGAACACAGCGTCTAGCAAAGAGAAATATTTTGGCACTATTGTCTTTCAAAGCCCAGGTTTCAGACAAGTAAATGGAGCAATGACTGACAGTAATAGACATAATAAGCCACAAATCAAGACAAGCTGGACACAAATACAATCCAAACAATACACAGGAATAATCCAAAGCATGAACAGGCAGACAGTCAAAGTCAGACCTCTATCAAAGGCATGAGGAAATAGTCAAACCTGTGGATCAGGCTCAGGCATGACATTCTGACCTTGCTTTGAAGTACACTAATAAGGTCAGGTGTGCACAGCAGAGACCTAGGCTGCAGTACTGAATAAAGCCTGGTACACACGATCAGATTTTCTGCGGACAAAGCGTAGAACTTTTGTCCAAAGGGCGTTTATCTTGTTTTGCATACAAACGTCAAAGTATTGTGGACCAACTAGCACAAAACTACGTGGTTTTTCAGCTCTTTAGCGCCACCCTTTGGACAACTTCTGGTAATGTTGTGTTAGGGTTAGCATTACTACTGAGCATGCGTGTTTGTACTTTGGAGTTTTGTCCGAAGGACTTCTGTACACGTGATCAGATAATCCGACAACACACATTTGTTGTCGGAACATTTTAAAGCATGCTTTCCAACATTTGTTGGCCGGAAAATGCAACAATTGTTTGATGGAGCATACAAACGGTTGGATTTTCCAACAACAGCCTGCCTTCACACAATTCCCATCTGAAAATCCGATCGTGTATACGGGCCTTAACGAAAGCAGATGACTTATGCTAGGCCATACATGCGTTGAATTCCGAACAAATTTTCTTTCGTAAATATCAAAATTCGACCAACCATGCCTTCAATTTCACCTTCAATTTTTGCGGCCATGAATCTTCTTTTCTTTCCGGGAATTTTCTTTTCTTTCTGGGAATTTTCTTTTCTTGTGCTCATGCGCATTTCTTTTTCGAATATATTTCTCACACGATTCTCCCATTATTGATTAGAAAATCGTTTGTTTTTCAAAAAATTTCCGACATGCCCGATCACTCAAATTTAATGGCTGCATGAAAACTGGCCAATGCTTAATGGCCCATTAATGGTGCGAAATTCGAACATTAATTTTTAGATAAGATTTTTGAAAGAAAATTATTTCGGAATTTGACCCATGTATGGATGAATTAAGGTGTAAGGTAGATTGTTACACACTACACACCCAGGTAGAGTCATTCCACCCATCTGTTGTCCTACTGTATAGTCAAGCTCAGTACCTAATAACTTGTTAGGTTGGCAACACAGTGACAAAGAGTGATTGGCCAACATTGCTGGCCCTGCTTATCCCTCTGAGTTCTAGAATTTTATAGGAATTTACTGTAAAAACAGATTCTTACACTGACAGTATTTATAACAGTGTTTAAATGTCCATTTACTGATTTATGGTTAAATTCATAAAGTAATAAAGGGTCTTCTTTATATGTGCCTGGAACTCAGCAGTAATTACAGTATTAGAGATTGTCAATCAAAGCTGGTGACATCTTTGAGTGCTGAACCATTCTGGAATTGGCTCCACAGTTGAGACTTAATGGTGGTATCTCATATTTCCTGACCATGACATTTTTGCTACAAGCTATTCATTTTGATTTTCATGTTCCTTTTTGTATGATGTCCTCTAGGTGTTCCGTGACCTCGGAGCCTTTTAGAGCATTTTGCTGAGAAGTGACTTTGCCGACTGCATTTCATAGACCCCCTTGACAGATTTAGGGGAAGAAATGTATGACTGCAGACCTTTTCTTCCCGATGACACTTTAATTATGACATGTGACCTTTTCTTTAACAAACGGCCCACTGAAATCAATGAGCGTTCACTCTGTTAATAGGGTAATAAAATTAATTGCTTGTAGCTTTTTGAGATTGTCTCAAGAAATATATGTTTTTGTTCTCTCGTGCTCAATGTTTGGGTCAATTTACTGCGATATGATTTTAGGACATTTTCAAAACAAATGAATCTTCATTGTCAATGATCACTCCACACAACACTGATATTTCAGATGTATACCTAAAGGTATAACCAAATACAGGCATACCCCGGTTTTAAGTACACAATTGGGTTTATTTACTAAAGCTGGAAAGCAAAAAATCAGGCTCACTTCTGCATAAAAACCAATGAGCTTCCAGGTTTTATTACCAGTCTTAATTGAACAAGCTGGGGATAGAAGCTCATTGGTTTCTATGCAGAAGTGAGCCTGATTTTGCACTTTCCAGCTTTAGTAAATAAACCCAATTGTGTACTTAAAACCGGGGTATGCCTGTACTGGTTTCTTCTATATTTCAGCAGTATACAGCGAGAGAAAACTCTATTCAATTGGAGATATTTACAGAATCTGGTGCAGCTGTGCATGTTGACCAATCAAGTTCTAGCTTTAGCTTGTTCAATTAAGCTTTGACAATAAAACATGGAAGCTAATTGGTTACGGTCATGGGAACCACCATGACTAGGCCTCCTGGAGGGGTCTGGGGCCAGCCTCCTTCCTACCAACTATGGACCCAGGACTAAGGAGACCCCTCAATTGGGGTTACCAGGAACCTTTTCCCCAAGAGGGTTATATCACTTCCCTGGGTGCCTGGCTACCCGTTCCATGCAATTAGGACTGGAGAGACTGTTTCTGTGACTCCTTGTCATACTGTGCATAGTGGAACTATTATCCATGGAGACATGTTTTACGGGAAGGGGGTCAATTCCATTATATGTGGCTAAGAAACATTATTTTCTGTTACAGGTTTCCTGGTATCAACTATTTCTTGCTGTAATAAGATTTAGGTAAACAGCTCTCATTTTGTTTAATCACGTCCAGAGTTCAGACTGCTAGATGCCGGGAAGGAATCCATTGTTTTCTTGCGTTTAGCTCTTATCTGATGGTTTTCTGAATAAATTCAGAGCGTTTTGGCTGACTCTAAAAACTCACGTCTGGGCTATAGTCGAAAGACGGCTACAACGCGGGCCTAAATTGCCCTGCGGGTTGTGCGCAGCGCACTCTGTGTTCAGTGAGTCAATGATACTTGGCTGATCACAGATCAGAGTAAGGGCCGATCCTGGCTTCTGATTACCGGCTTCTGTCTGCGGTCCCGCACACGGACGCCCACTGCTGCTAAGCAGTGCCCACCAGTGCATATCAGTGCTTCCTAACAGTGCCCACCAGTGTCACCTATCAATGCCCACCAGAGCCACCTATCAGTGCCCATCAGTGCTGCCAATCAGTGCCACCTATAAAAAAATGTATGTGTCCTGCGCTTAAGATGATTGTATGAAAAAGGCTGCTGCCCCCCCTATTAAATTCCCCAAAGGGGAACCTGTGATAGAAGGAAAAAAGGTAAGTGGGGGTACTTGGCGCTACCTAACTGGGACACAATAGCTACAGGGACCTGCAAAGGGTTAACCGTGCTGTGTCCTAAGTTTAATTAAGTGATAATCCCTCACCATCTGTGTGAATAGATACCAGGGACCAAATGTGCACCTGTATAACTATAATACTATGGTGCCTGAATGTCTATTCATAAAGAGTGAGATGTCTAGTCATACCTCCTTAGGAGAATGTGGTGAATAAATAGAATGAAAATAAAATAAATTAAATAAGAAAAGTCCCGCCCTCCTCCTAGATCAGCTTGTGTGATAGGTGGAACAATGCGTCTATCACACAAGCTGATCTAGGAGGAGGGCGGGACTTTTCTCACAGTGCGGCCAAAGCTTTCACACTAAGCTCCGATACACACAGTGGGAGATGCCTGCTGTGTGTGAAGTGTAGAGGAGGAGGGAGGGGAGCGCAGCAGCCACACTGGCAGTGTGTGTGATAAATTCTCTCCTCTCTTCTCGTCCATTCCCATTTGCTTGTGACATCATCTGGGATGGACGATAAGAGAGGAAAGGCCGCCGGGGCAGCGTGACATGAGAGAGAACTTATCACAGATGCTTCCTGCATACTGGCTGCCAGGTAAACGCTGTGCCCCAATGTGCTCCAATATGCCCCAATGTGCTCCAATATGACCCGATGTGCTCCAATATGCCCCGATGTGTGCCAATATGCCCTGATGTGCACCAAGTGCTCCGTGCCCTGATGTGCCATGTGTCCTGATGTCCCGTGCCCTGATGTCCTGTGCCCCAGTCTGCTGTGCCTCAATGTCGTGTGCCCTGATGTGCTGTGCCCTGA
Source organism: Rana temporaria (assembly GCF_905171775.1). Classification (NCBI taxonomy): domain Eukaryota; kingdom Metazoa; phylum Chordata; class Amphibia; order Anura; family Ranidae; genus Rana; species Rana temporaria. Next base: position 63,367,258 of record NC_053492.1, read on the forward strand.
TGTACTGTGACCTGTGCCCTGATGTGCTGTGCCCTTTACCCTGATGTGGCCTGGTGTGCTGTACCCTGATGTGCTATGCCCTGATGTTCACTGTGCCCTCATGTGCCCTGATGTGCTGTGCCCTGTGCCCTGATGTGCACTGTACCCTGATGTGTTGTGCCCTGTGCGTGCGTGCGCACCGGGGGGGGGGGGGGACGGAAAAATGCACCTTCGCCTGAGTTGACAAAAATCCTTGCACCGGACCTGCTCCCGCTGCCATTCGTGGTAAGGGAGCCCGGCAGTGAAGCCTTTTCAGCTTCACAGACGTTTCGCTACTGTGCATGTACGAAGCTCGCTGCGCTTTTAAACTGGTCCGGCGGCAGAGGAAGGAGGAGGGAGGCCAAACTTCTAGGGGACCTCGCCACATCTCACCGCAGCAAGGTCTCCTTGAAGTGGGGATGGGTACCTGTCAAAAACAGGTACCCGTTCCCCCCTTCCCCCAAAAAGGTGCTACCGGAGAGGGGGAGGAAGCAAACAAAACATCAAATTTTGTTAGGTTTGGCTAATCCCAAAAGAACCCGTTTGCAGTACATTAGGAGTTTAAGCTAGGATCATGGTCAAACACGGTGAGCACACAAAGGTTTATGATTTTTACTTTGTGCTTATGAAACTTCATGCTGGTGTTGGTAAACCCTTAAAGCGGTAGTTAACTGCACCTTTTTTTTAAGCCCTGTAAGGTAAAGGCATAATGTGGGGTATACCATCCCTTCAGAGCGCAAGCACCAGTGACGTCACCGGCTGCATGCAGTGTGATTATCTCCTACAGTGCAAGTTTAGAAGATATTCATTGTACCTACAGGTAAGCCTTATTATAGGCTTATGCCGCGTACAGACGTTTTTTGTGATGAAAAAAAACGACGTTTTAAAAAACGTCATTTAAAATGATCGTGTGTGGGCAAAACGTTGTTTTATGTCTTCAAAAAAACGACCAAAAAAAAATTCGAACATGCTTAAAACGTCGTTTTTTGTTTCACAGAAATTGACCGTGTGTAGCAAAAAACGACGTTTAAAACAACGTTTTTAAACCCGGGCATGCCCAGAAGCTAGTTATGAAGTGAGCTTCAATGGAAAAAAGTGGTGAAACGTAACCTCGCTTTGCTAGAGCATTGTGAAAAAACGATGGTGTGTAGGCAACGTCGTTTTTGAAAATGATGTTTCAAAAACGTCGTTTTATTTCATGATTTAAAACGTCGGTTTTTTTCATCACAAAAAAACGACCGTCTGTACGCGGCATTACCTGTAGGTACAAGTGCCAGAATGTAGTCTTATTTCATTTATATATCCAACACCAAACTTTATTTTTTATATGTTAATTAATTATTCAGTTCCTCCATTTTTCACTAAATCTGTCAGCTGCTCACACTGTGTCTCCTGCAGAAACATCATTTTTCATTTATATGTCAGATATCAAAAACATTTTGGCACGACATTCATCAGCTGCAGGTGAAAAAGCGTTCTTTCAATGACAGGGAAAACATTTCTAATAGAAGAGATACCGATACTGCAGATGTTTATATGAATCACAATGCAAAATTATCCTTCAATCAAAATAAGGGAAAATATAGTCTAAGGCTGTTCTGCTAGACACCAGAATCAGACACTGCTTGCAACTGACACAGGCAGTCTACCTTCCTTGAAACCAGTTCAAGTGATCCTGGCATCAGGACAATTGGCCATACGTTTGGATCTGGACTCTGATCTTTGTAAACCACAGCAGAATGCAAATCCATTATTAATCACATAGCCCAAAATCTCACAATGTAGATTACAGTTTTCAGTCAGAAGCAGGTAAGATGTTTTAAATTATTGGTATAATTTGTACTGCTTCACCTCGAAAGAAGGGAGCAAGTTAAAACAAATTGCAACCCCAACATAAAGTAGGACTGTAGTAAGGCAAAGGACATTCAAATAGTTACATATTCCAAGCAAGCATTAAATACACTTTAAAGCAGAGTTCCACCCAAAAATGGGTAGGTGACCCCCCTGACATGCCACATTTGGCATGTATTTTTTTGGGGAGGGCAGCAGATACCCTCTTTTTAGGCTCTTTTTCCACTATTGCAACCTCAAAGTCGTGTGATTTACAATGCGATTTTTGACGTGATGTCATGCGACCGGTGAAAACCATTTAAGAACAAGTCGCACTGAAGTAGGAACAAAGTAGTGCAAGAACCTTTTTTTGGAGTCGCTGCGACTTGAGTCACACCAATCAGAACGGGGACTATTGAAATACATGGGTTTTGACTTGTCATGCGACTTCACATTTGTCAAGTCGCTCAACAACTCGCAGTAGTGGAAACAGAGCCTTAGAGGCATCCAGCTCCCACTTCCTCCCGGGGCTCCGTGGCGCCGAAAGGAAGTTCACCTCTCCCCTTTCCCTCCATGCAATCTTTTGGGACACGTCACAGGTCCCAGATGATTGCCCGGCCAATCACAACGTGCCCGTGTGGCTCGCGCAGTGTTGATCGCTCTGTGCTCAGTGTTAGAGCCGATGGGGGACAGATGCAGCACCGAAAAGCCTGTACATCTCTTTTAAAAGTCAGCAGCAACAGTATTTGTAGCTGCTGACATTTTTTTGGAGAAGGGGACTGAATATCCTCTTTAGGCTGCATTCACACCTGAACGCGGCGTATTTTACCGCGATTTGCCGCGACAAATTGCGGCGTTTTGTCCTGCGATTTTCCGCGACAAAACGCAACGTTTTTTTACCGCGTTTTTTGCTGGAGGGGTGATTTACACATTGTCGGCTATGGCCGAACGCCGAAGCCGCCTGAAAAAAAGGGTCAGGGACTTGTTTTGAGCTTCAGGCGTACAGCGTTTCGGCGTTCGGCGTGGAGATGTGAACCAGCTCCATAGCCGACAATGTTAAATCACCCCTCCAGCGTATTTCAGGCTGCAATAGCGTCGCGCTACAGGCGACAAAACGCCTAGGTGTGAATGGAGCCTTAAAGTCGGAGTAAACGCCCATGCATAGTTTGTAAATATAGGTAAACCTATAATAAGGCTTACCTATAGGTACTGTAAATATCTCCTAAACATGCACCGCAATGTCACCGGCACATTGGGCTCTGAAGGAACAGCCATGGCCGTTCCTTCAGAATCCTGTGCCGTAAACGGTGCACAGTAGTGACGTCATCGTGGCTCCGGCCAATTACACAGCCAGAGGACGCAAACCTGGAAGGTAGACGGGTGAAGGTGGAAGCCTTGTCAGCGGTGACAGCTTGTCGCTGGAATGCTTCATTCTAAGAAACGTTTCACATAATGTACTAGTATGCGATATATACTAGCACATTATGACATTACCTTGCAGGTTCCAGAAAAGAATAAGCCCACACAACGGTTTTCTATCACTTTAAAGAAACAAGTGAAATAAATGAGTTCCCTTCACACTGCAGCTAAAACGTCATTGCAGGTTTTGTGATGACCCTTTTTTACATTGCCAGCCTCCATGGTGACGATGATGAGTGATAGGGCTTGTTACATAATACAATATGAGACATTGCAGCCACACTGACAAGCAATTCAAACATAAGAGGAAAGCTCTGCACGGTAAAAGAGAGCCTTGCTCTTCACATCATTTACAAGCAATATACCTGTGCATGTGGTTGTAAGCAATACAGTTCTCAACAGTGATTTACTGTTTACAGCATCTGAAGGACATTTGAAGCGTTTAACATGTATATCACATAATTTGTCATCCCCTGCCAAATGCCAGATGATGTGCAGGCCAGGCTGCTAGGAAAACAGAAGGAAGTTATAGGCACATTTAAACCTTACTAAAGACCGCACTTCTGTTACTACCTTTATTATACAACAAAATCCATAAAACAGGGCAAACCAAAACAGCGATAGGAAAAAGATACTGGTATTGCTTTTCAGGATTACTATCGCTTACACAAAGAGAATCGCAGATCCTTTACTGTGCAGCAGCTGGGAGACATTCTGCAAAAGACACCAGCTCACATGTATACCAGGGCGCAGGGGCACCGTCCCCCTAATCTACATGTGGGGCACCAGACGCATGGATTTCAATGGGACTTTTTTTTTTAGAAGCACGTGATTAGAGACAGAAGCTCTAATAGGCTTCAAAAAAGGGTGGGTTCAGGGCGCAGGGGCACCGCGCCCTGAGCCCACCCTGTTGTGTGACAATAGCGAATTAACATTTACTATTGTTTTCCTGATTCTCCTCCCGGCCAATCAGGAAGTGGGTCCTGAGACCTGTCACCCAATTGGTCGAGAGGAGAAGCAATCCTATTGGCCACCAAGGAGGAGGAGGGAGGAGGCGCAGGGGAAACCTCTGTGAATCACCAGGAGGAGGAGACGCCACCCAGAGGATGCGCTGCCCATTACCTAGATGGGGTAAGTGCTTGGTTGACTGACCAACTGACTGACCAATGAAGAGCGGGTTCCATTGATGCATACACTATTATTCATTTCATTACTTTGAAGTTAAATACTGTAATAATGGAAGCTAGCTGCTGTTGCGGTACCTCTCTTCCCGAGCTCCAAAGTACACGAACCGCCACTAACCGCCGAAGTGCAATAGGTTCCAACCGGCAACCATCTCCATACACCGTCCTTAGTGACCAGTAACCCAATCCCCTCCAATAACGAGACCAAGCTCCATCATGAGGGTAAAACACGAACTGTTTACTGTGGGCTACCCGCCCGTATTTATGCAGGTCTCCCGCCTGGTGGACACTCCCCTAGGGGACCAGATGGGAGACTGAAATAACAGAACAACATGGGGACATTTCAAACATACATCCCCACCATTTCCCAGCATGCATCACAGTTTCCTCCCCTCTGCGCGGGAGACAGTTGGGACGAAATTCAATTATCTCCTCGGGCAGAGGCACATCGCCATGGAGTCAAAGTCTGTTATAGTTCGTTGGTATGCGGTTGACTCCAGGGGACGGCTATCTGGGTTAAGTCCAGTCGGGTTATTCAATTCTCCCGCACAGCGCCGTCGAAGGGGGGGGGGTCGACGACTTCATGTAAAACGGCAAAGCAGACGAACACAATATGTGCAGTATACGGATGGGTCCGTCACATGGCCCCCTCCTTGTGGAACACTCCGGCAGACCCGGCTTGACCCTTTGGCGGGTCAACTTGGGGATGACCGGACAGAGAAGGCGTAGAGACGTCTGTTTGCCGAGATAATCCATCCGCATTTCCATTCTGCTTACCGGGTCGGTAGCTGATGGTGAAATTGTAAGGCTGTAGTGCCAGACTCCACCTCAGCAGTCTGCCATTGTCTCCTGAGACCCGGTTAAGCCAAACTAGGGGGTTGTGGTCCGTAATGAGGGAAAATTCTTGTCCGTATAAATAAGGACTCAATTTCTTTAGTGCCCAGACCAGGGCTAAACACTCCTTCTCCACTGCCGCATAACTCACTTCCCTGGGTGGTAGTTTTCTGCTGAGATACGCGACAGGGTGCTCCCCTCCATCTTCCCCGACCTGGCTTAGCACAGCCCCCAGTCCATACATGGAAGCATCTGTATGGACGAGAAAACGTTTGTTAGGCACTGGGGCAGCCAGGACAGGGGCATTCACTAGAGCTTGCTTCAGGGCCCGAAACGCGGCTTCACAAGCTGGCGACCACAGGACCTGCTTAGGTAAGTTTTTCTTAGTCAGGTCCGTCAAGGGCTTGGCCACCGTACTGTAGTCGGGGACAAAACGTCGGTAATACCCTGCCGTCCCCAGGAAGGCTAGCACTTGGGTCTTGGTGATAGGTGTGGGCCAGTTAGCTACCGCCTCGACCTTAGCTGGCTCTGGTCGCTGGGTCCCACATCCTACCCTGTGACCCAAGTACTGCACTTCTGCCATGCCTAAATGGCACTTATCTGGCTTCAAGGTCAGGCCGGCGGCCCGAATCTTGTCCAGCACCACCCCCATGTGGACGAAATGGTCTTCCCAAGTCTCGCTGTAGACCGCAATGTCATCCAGGTACGCACACGCGAAGTCCTGGAAGCCATCGAGGAGTCTATCCACCATACGCTGAAAGGTAGCCGGAGCATTCTTCATTCCAAATGGCATAACCTTAAACTGGTATAGGCCAAATGGGGTGATGAAGGCCGACTTAGGGATAGCATCCTCGGCCAGGGGGATCTGCCAATAACCCTTGCACAGGTCAATGGTGGTCAGGTAGCGCCCCCTGGCAATGCGGTCTAATAATTCGTCTACCCGGGGCATCGGGTACGCGTCAGTGGTGGTCCGTTCGTTGAGCCGCCTGTAATCTACGCAGAACCGGGTGGTCCCATCTTTCTTAGGCACCAGAACTACAGGCGAGGCCCAAGGGCTGTCTGACGGCTCGATAACCCCCAGCCGAGTCATCTCCTGTATCTCCGTCCGCATTTTCTCTCGGACTGCTTCAGGGATACGGTATGGGGGTTGTCGTAGGGGGTTCTGTCCGGGCGTCTCGACTTTGTGCATAGCTAGTGTGGTGTACCCGGGTTCTTGGGAGAACGTCGCCTGCTTCTCCCACAGAAGCTGTCTTGCCTGTACCTTCTTTGCTGGGTTTAACCGGTCTCCTAGCTGCACAAGGCTCGTAAGGTCCGTCTGGGGATTCCTCTCTAACAAGTCAGGTAAAGGTAAGTTCTCGGGGTCATCCGTAGCTGGGGCACAGACTGCCGCAACATCTTCTGGTCGCTCCTGATACTCCTTTAACATGTTCACATGAAAGGATCGCTGGATCCCTTCATCTGAACAGCTGGCTATAAGGTAGGTAGTATCACATATCTGCGCTAATACTTTATACGGGCCCTGCCAAGATGCTTGCATCTTGTTTGCCTTCACAGGTTTGAGCACTAGAACCTTCTGCCCAACCTGGAAGACCCACTGTCGGGCGCCCCGATCGTACCACCGCTTCTGTCTCCCCTGGGCCGCCTGGAGATTTTCCCTTACCATCAGGGATAGTTTCTCCATGCGGTCCCGGAGTTCCAGGACATATGGTACTATGGGGGTCCCTTCTTGCTCCGTCTCCCCATCCCAGTGTCCTCTAATGAGATCTAGGGGTCCTCGGACCCTTCTCCCATAGAGTAACTCAAAGGGGGAGAACCCAGTAGATTCCTGGGGCACCTCTCTGTATGCAAATAGCAGATGAGGCAGGAATCGCTCCCAGTCTCTGCAAGTGTCAGTAAAGGTCCTCAGCATCTGTTTGAGGGTACCATTAAATCGCTCGCAGAGGCCGTTGGTCTGTGGGTGATACGGTGAGCTAAGCAGCGGTTTAATGCCGCACACCTTCCACAGTTGCTGGGTGAGCACAGCGGTAAACTGAGTTCCCTGATCAGAGAGAATCTCCTGAGGGAACCCGACCCTAGTGAATATCTTAACCAGGGCATCAGCTACTGTCTCTGCCTCGATATTAGACAGCGCTACTGCCTCTGGGTAACGTGTGGCATAGTCCACCACGGTAAGAATGTACTTCTTACCGGAGGGGCTAGCCCTGGCCAGTGGACCTACAAGGTCAACGGCTATGCGGGAAAAGGGCTCCCCAATGATAGGCATCGACTGAAGCCTAGCTTTTGGGTGATCTCCCCGCTTTCCTACCCGTTGACAGGTGTCGCACGTGCTACAATACATCCGCACGTCTCGGTTCAAATTGGGCCAGAAAAAGTTTTGAGTGATCCTATGAGCTGTGCGGTGGGAGCCTAGATGGCCCGCTAACGGCACATCGTGCCCAATCCGTAAAATCTCCTGCCGGTACTTGGCAGGTACCACTAGCTGTCGCTTGTGCGGAGGGGTGCTCCGTTTTTGGGACGGTCTCGGGATCCTGTACAGCCTATCCCCCACCCACTCGTAGTGCTCCCCATCTACTCCTTCCTCCCCTGAGTCGGCCCTGGCCCTGTACTTCGCTAACGTCGGGTCTTCCCTAGTCTCCCTTCCGTACATCTCTGGGGTATCCCAGCCTAAAGGGGCCGGATCTAACATACACGTCGGGGTAGAGGGTCTTACCTGGGTCGCAGCAGCAGGTGGGCCGGCTTCGGCGGCACGGGTCTGGGCCCGGGTCGTGACAGCGTCTACTGCAGCGGGGCCCATGGGAGTATAGGCTGAAAGGAGGGGGGCCAAGTCATTGCCAAGGAGGACATCGGCGGGTAAGTCTTTCATAACCCCCACGTTCACTTGTCTAGCGCCCACTCCCCAATCCAAATGTACCCGGGCAACGGGTAGTCGGAACACGGCACCTCCGGCTACTCGTACTGCGACCGTGTCCCCGGTATGTTGGTTCTCGGATACTAGGTGCTTCTGGAGTAAAGTCATGGTCGCACCGGTATCCCGTAGGCCACTGACCTCCTTCCCGTTGACCTTGACACACTGTCTGTGGTGCTGCCTGTTATCTCGGTGGGCCGCCTGAACGGGGTCGGCCTCATGCAGAATACCCCAGCATTCCTCTTCCTCCACACAGTGAGTTGCGGGGAGAGGTGGTCGTGGATTGGCCCCTGGGGGTCTCTTCCAGGACTGACTTTGGTTGGCATTGTTCATCGGGCACTCCGGTCGCTTGTGTCCCAGCTGATTGCATAGGTAGCACCTACTGGGTTGGGAGTATTCCCGAGAGTTAAACCGGGGTGAGCGGGGATACTGGGTCGACGGAGGGGGTGCTGAGGGCCGATTCATAGGGGGTTGGTAAATAGTAGCTGCTGGCTTGTATTCCACCCTGGCGGGAGCCTTGGTGGCTGAATTGTCCAATTTTCGGGCATCCGTATACTCATCCGCCAGGCGAGCTGCTTCATGGAGAGTGGAGGGTTTACGGTCCCTTACCCACTCTCTGACCCCTGTTGGTAATTTGTCGAAGCAATGTTCCAACAGAAACATCTGTAGCACCTCCTCTCCGGACACCGCCTGGCACCCCGCTATCCAGTGTGCGGCGGTGCGGTGCACCTTACATGCCCATTCAACGTAGGAGTCCCCAGTCGTTTTTACAGTGTCCCGTAACCTCCTTCGGTATGCCTCGGGTGTAATGGCATACCGGGAGAGTAGAGCTTCCCTGACGGCCACATAATCCCCGATCTCCTCGTCAGGGATGGCCCGAAAAGCCTCACTGGCCCGGCCGGATAACTTGCCAGACAATATAGGGATCCAGTCCTCCAGGGGTACCTTGTGCAGGGCACATTGCCGCTCAAAATCAGCAAGGTACCCATCGATCTCTCCTTCTGTCTCACTGAAGGCTTTAAATGCTGCAAACGGCACCTTCTTTCTTTCCCCCCGTGTCTGCTGTGACTGGGGCTGCTGCAGTGCCGCTTTGGCGTAGCAGGTTGGCCTCCACAGCGGCTTGGACTTGGGCGATAATTTCCGCAGATGGGTTGGGACCATAATGGGCCAGCCTAATTCTTACCGCCCGGTCAAATCTCTCTTCTTCGGGGGTTCTGTCGTCTGGGCTGAGTCCATTGGTTCCCTCTGCTGCTGGTACTCCATCCATTTCCAGCAATAATGTGATAATGTCCCCCTTTTTGAGGTTACTGGCCTGTCCGCCTCTTTGCACTAATAAATCCTTTAAGGTAGCTCTTCTCAGGTTTTGGTATTGCAATTCCATTTGGTCCTGGTTGTAGTGGTTTCTTTGGGCGCTGAGGTTCATCCCACCGCTGCCACCAGTTGTTGCGGTACCTCTCTTCCCGAGCTCCAAAGTACACGAACCGCCACTAACCGCCGAAGTGCAATAGGTTCCAACCGGCAACCATCTCCATACACCGTCCTTAGTGACCAGTAACCCAATCCCCTCCAATAACGAGACCAAGCTCCATCATGAGGGTAAAACACGAACTGTTTACTGTGGGCTACCCGCCCGTATTTATGCAGGTCTCCCGCCTGGTGGACATTCCCCTAGGGGACCAGATGGGAGACTGAAATAACAGAACAACATTGGGACATTTCAAACATACATCCCCACCATTTCCCAGCATGCATCACAGTTTCCTCCCCTCTGCGCGGGAGACAGTTGGGACGAAATTCAATTATCTCCTCGGGGAGAGGCACATCGCCATGGAGTCAAAGTCTGTTATAGTTCGTTGGTATGCGGTTGACTCCAGGGGACGGCTATCTGGGTTAAGTCCAGTCGGGTTATTCAATTCTCCCGCACAGCGCCGTCGAAGGGGGGGGGTCGACGACTTCATGTAAAACGGCAAAGCAGACGAACACAATATGTCCAGTATACGGATGGGTCCGTCACAGCTGCCATTACCCCAGTATCTTTTTTTTGTGTGGGTGATTCGGCGTCGGATAAAAGTGATCCTGGTGGTGGATTCACCACAGGATCACTTTTAGAGACGGCGGGAGAGGTGCCCCCCCCTCCCGCCACTTACCGTTCATTTCCGAGCTTACCAAAGCCATCGGTAAGCCCGGGAAACCAAACCAATGCATCCGATGGTTAGGCAGAAAGTTGTGTGGTGACACGATAGTCCCCAGTTGGCTCTATGCCCTTGGAGGACCAAAGCGACCTCCAACATCACTTCTGGTTCTCGGGCTTAAAGACACTGGGGCAGATTCATCAAAGAGATACGACGGCGGATCTCCTGATCCGCCGTCGTACCTCTGAGTCCAGCCGGTCGGATCTATGAGGCTGATTCATAGAATCAGATTCCGCATAGATCTCCCTTAGATCCGACTGGTGTAAGTGACTTACACCAGTCGAATCTTAGGCTGCAATCTACCGCCGGCCGCTAGGTGTCGTCGCTTTTTTTTACACGTCAGATATGCAAATGAGGAGAACCGCCGATTCAAGTCCGTACGCCCGCCCGTCGCTTTTTTTTAACGTCGTTTGCGTTCTGTTTTTTCCGGCGGATAGCTACCCCTGCTATATGAGGGGTAGCTAATGTTAAGTATGGCCGTCGTTCCCGCACCGAGATTCAAATTTTTACGTTGTTTGCGTAAGTCGATCGGGAATACGGATGGCCGCAATTGACGTAGCCGCCGCAAACAATGACGTCCTAGCAACGTCATTTGGAGCATGCACACTGGGAAATTTTGCCGGCGGCGCATGCGCAGTTAAATCGGCGCGGGAACGCGCCTGATTTAAATTGTACACTCCCCCTAGCCGCGTAATTTGCATTCCGCCGGGGGAGTTACGATCCGACGGTGCAATTTTTGAGGTAAGTGCTTTGTGAATACTGCACTAGCCTCGCTAAATTGCACCGGCGGATCGTAAAACACGTAGATCGAGCGGATCTAAAGATCCGCTGTTCTACATGAATCTGGCCCACTGTTTACATACAGTCATCAGGAAGGATGTACTGAAAATGGAGAGAGTACAAAGAAGGGCAACAAAACTAATAAAGGGTCTGGAGGATATTATTATGAGGAAAGGTTGCAAGCACCAAACATATTCTCTCTGGAAAAGAGACGCGTAAGAGGGGATATGATTTCAATTTACAAATACCATACTGGTGACCCAACAATAGGGATAAAACTTTTTTGCAGAAGGGAGTTTAACAAGACCCGTGACCACTCATTAAAATGAGAAGAAAGGAGGTTTAACCTTAAAATACGTAGAGGGTTCTTTACTGTAGGAGCAACAAGGATGGTCTCAGCGGGGGGCATCAATGGTTTCAAAAAACTATTAGATAAGCACCTGAACGACCACAACATACAGGGATATACAATGTAATACTGACATATAATCACACACATAGGTTAGACATGATGGACTTGTGTATTTTTTCAACCTCACCTACTATGTAACTATGTAACATTCCTTGTAATATGACTATGATGATATGGAATGACTGTTGTACTGGTATGGCGGTTGTGATCTTCTTTGGTGTCCTACTAAATGAATACCGATATGGCATAGTGGGGAACCATCTATGGAATGGGGTCCTCTGTAAGATTCAAGTTAACCAAGGTTTAACTGAGCATTGGGCATATGGTTATCATCGTTGGAAGGAGTTTAGTATCGTCCTCGAGTCAGTGTTTTGTGACTGGAGACCTTGTGTGGTCACGCTGATACTAAATCGATTTGGGATCTTTTCAGTGCCTGAAAAGATCAGCAACCAGGTTTAATTTCTATCTGTGAGATTATTGTTTATGTAAATAAAATGTGTTTTGTTTATTTGTTAATAAATGATGGCCAATTTTACTCCAGAAGGGTGTTGTCTTGTTATTTAATTAGGGGTACAACAAGATAAGGGGAGTTTGCATCTGTCTTGCCATAGTCAAGGTTTCCATAAATAAATACAACTATCACCCCTGTCACTGTTAATTGGTTTGATTGATCTCTGTAACGGATACATATTCCTGGAGAGCTTGTTCTTTTGAAAAAACAACAGACTTACTGGTCAGATCACCAGAAGAAAATAGAAGAGATAAAGTCTAAAAAAGAAAATAAACACAGACATCACATCTTATGCCGCGTACACACCATCACTTTATGTGATGAAAAAAAACAACGTTTTGAAAAACGTCAATTAAAATGACCTTGTGTGGGGGAAAACGTTGTTTTATGTCTTGTGAAAAACGACAAAAAAAATTGAAGCATGCTTCAATTTTTTGTATCGTTTTACAAAAGGTTGTTTTTTGTGTCACAAAAAATCACTGTGTGTAGGCTAAAACAACGTTTAAAACGACGTTTTTAAACCCGAGCATGCCCAGAAGCAAGTTATGAAGCTAGCTTCAATGGAAAAGAGTGGTGAACGTAACCTCGCTTTGCTTGAGCATTTTGAAAAAACGATGGTGTGTAGGCAACTTCGTTTTTGAAAATGAAGTTTCAAAAACGTAGTTTTTTTACTTCACAAAAAATGACGTTTTTTTTTCATCACATAAAGTGATGGTGTGTACGCGGCATAAGGCCTCGTACACACGACCGAGGAATTCGACGGGCGAAACACACCGTTTTCCTCGTCGAGTTCCTTGTTAGGCTTGTCGAGGAACTCGACAAGCTTGCTTTGCGTACACACAGTCAAGACAAAATCTCCTCGTTCTCAAACGCAGTGACTACAACACATAGGACGGCAGGGGAAGTTCGATTCCACTGGCACAACTCTTGGGGCTGCTTTTGCTAATCTCATGTGTTTGCGTGTTAAGTAAAAGTTTGGTAAGAGACTATTTGCACTTTTCAGTCTGTTACAGCTTTAAAAATGTGTTATCTCCATTACAAATGCTACTTTTACTCCCGTCTCATACTTTATTCTGAGCAAGCGCGGGTTCCTTAGCATACAAACGCTCGAGTTTCTCGTCGGAAACCAGCCCGACCAGGAACTCGACGAGCCAATTTGACTCCCGTCGAGGAAAAAGAGAACTTGCTCTCTTTTTGGCTTGACCAGTTCCTCGACAGTTTCCTCGATGAAAAATGTACACACGACCAGATTCCTCGGCAAAAAAACTCTCCCACCAAGTTTCTTGGTGGATTCTGCCGAGGAAACTGGTCGTGTGTACGAGGCCTTAGAACTGGAAAACTGCAATATAATAAATGTTTTCTTTTGGGTTTAATAATGCTTTAACATGAGCTGTCATGGCATGATTACTAGGACATATTTTTATTAAAGCTACAGATTTAAAAATATATTGAATATAAAAATATACTTCTGAAATTAGGTAAATTATAATTATATGACATTTTAGTGATTGGGTTTGGCTACAAGTCCCAGATCCAGCTATCATTAGCAGATATCATAGACATATTTCCTTTTGGGATTTGCTTATCTAGCTCACTTCCAGTTGCACTCATTGAAAATATGACTTCATAGCTGGAACTGAGTCTACCTGTCACAAGTTTACAAAAATTCTAATTTGTCAAATACAAATACAAATATGTATTAAATTACTTATTTGGAGAGATATTGAACACAATCTAATCATCGTAAGAGGGGAAAGAAAGGCTAGTTGAGCTGGAAATCAATTGAATTGTCTAAAGCTAATTTATATTCATGGAAAAAGCACATTCGGTATTTTACAGAATTAGAATGAATACTGTTCAGAACAATAACTAATACAAAGTGGATGGCTAGGTCCTTGTAGTGACATCTTTTTCCGCGTACACACGATCGGTAAAACCGATGAGAATGGTCTGATGGACCGTTTTCATCGGTCAAAACCCATCGTGTGTGGGCGCCATCGGTTAAAAAAAAGCCAACTTGTTTTAAATTTAACCAATTAATTCCTAAACGATAGGACAAAACTTATAGGAAAAGTGATTGTCACCGGCGCAAAAATAAGTTCTAAATAATACTATATTGACCTGCTGCAGTGCTGTATAAACCTTCTATGAGGTTTGGGTGAAAAAATTAGAAAGGTGTTGGTACTGCGCTGATATATTAATGTGATATCAAAAAAAATTTTTTTTTTTTTTTTTATAAGAACATTTTTTTTTTTGTTTACCCCAAAAAATTTCTTTTTTTCTATTTGACCCCTATAGTGATATAGTGTTAGATCCAGTATAGTGATGTACGTGATGGGTCACTATAGAAACAGCTCTTGTGAACATATGTACTAGCGTGATGCTATGTGCATATGCTGTGCCATCAAAAATAAATAAAAGAATAAATAAATAAATAAATATGGCTACCCCAAATGATGTGCTTGTGAAACAATATTCCAAAGTGCTATAAGTGAGTCTATAAACTATTATGAATATACATGCCCAAGTGTGCGAACATATAAATAATGAATAATATTGTTAATATATACAAATAATAATAAAGTGCGTTGGTGCCAGAAATTAGTTTTTCACAATTCATGTGCATTCATGCTGCAACACGTCCCCAATTATGGGTGAGCGCCAGTTCACAAATTCCAGTCCAAACAGAAAGTGTTGCTGAGTTTAAATCCTGGTGCTATATTTCATGCATACAGGGTGCTGTCACTTCTTCCACCCGACAAAGATAAGTGCTACCACCACCAACTGCTGAAATGCAAACTCACCAGACCCCAGCTGGTAATGTGCCTCAAAAACTTATTCCGTTAAAGTTGGTGAGTCCTCTCAGGATGTTCCTCAATGCCTCAAAGAAACCAAGGGGCTCATCATGGTGAAATACGTTTAAAAATATATTTATTTAAAATTCATAATAAAAAACTACTCACAAGAGAGGTGCTTTAAAACCAGCACCTGGTGTCTTTGGCAGTGTCAGTCTTTTAGACAGCCGCTGACCAGCTTATCGTACGGGTGCGTTCCTGGCTCCTGCTGTACCTGTGGTCTCACTGGTTAAAATTACACTCCCCCTTGCGCTGTCCACATAGCTTCTTACGCGTTTCGCAGTTTTGCGTCTTCAGAAAAGCTGGTGGATAATTTTGCTGTCACTGTATTTATCCCCTCTGTCAAATTGCACTTACTGGCCAAACAGGAAGTGGCTGCGCCGCCATCTTTACTATACCGGAAGTGGCCCGGCGGCCATCTTAACTCCTGTATACTGGCCAAACAGGAAGTGGCTGCGCCGCCATCTTTACTATACCGGAAGTGGCCCGGCGGCCATCTTAACTCCTGTATACTGGCCGTGTATTACCTCTATTGCTAAGTGTGTTTCCCCGGGACAAATTATGTGTTTATTGGTGCAGCTGCTAAGCGCCATACTGCCCCAAATCCTCACTATTTTTGGCGTCATAACGCTGCTGGTATCCCTGGTTTTCCTCCCCTACGTTTCCTGTATCCCGGAAGTGCGGGGACCCGGATGTACTGGTGCCGCCATTTTAGTATCTGGCATGGGGTTTATATAATGTGGGATAGGACAAAACTGATCGGTAGTAGGCCCAACCATTGGTTAAAAATCCACGCATGCTCAGAATCAAGTCAACGCATGCTTGGAAGCATTGAACTTCGTTTTTTTCAGCACGTCGTTGTGTTTTACGTCACCGCGTTCTGACACAATCGTTTTTTTAACTGATGGTGTGTAGGGGTGACGGACCATCAGTCAGCTTCATCGGTTAACCGATGAAAACGGTCCATCGTTTTCATTGGATGGACTGATCGTGTGTACGCGGCATTAGACTGTACAGGGTTATATTTTTTTCACCTGTATTCCATTGCTAACTGCCATGGGAACACAAATCACCTATTAGATGGGAGATAATTCTGTTTTGGTGGACAATTTCATGGATAACTTGGTGCACCGTAAAAGTCAAATCTTTGTTGTGTTTTTTGTCATTTGAAAATGTTAGTTGCTTGGCTGTCCTGATGATTAAATGGTTTCATTACTTTCTGAGTCATTGAGCTGGAACTAGTTTCCAATCATGAGTTTTGACTTCACTTTGACTTTTTAAACTTGATGTGTGTTCCATGTCGTTGAGGGGTTGATTTACTAAAACTGGAGAGTGCAAAATCTAATGCAGCTCTGCATAGAAACCAATCAGCTTCCAGGTTTTATTGTTAAAGCTTAATTGAACAAGCTGAAGTTAGAAGCTGATTGGCTACCATACACAGCTGCACCAGATTTTGCACTGTACTTAACCGCTTGACGACCAGCTGCCGCAGTTTTACGGCAGCAGGTCGGCTCTGCTGGGCGAGATCACGTATATCTACGTCGTCTCGCCGAGCAGCCAATAGGGGCGCGCGCCCCCCCGCTCACCCCTGACGCCGATGCGCGTGCCCAGCGGGCGCGATCACGGCCAGGCACCCGCGATCGCTCATTACAGAGCGAGAACCGGGAGCTGTGTGTGTAAACACACAGCTCCCAGGCCTGTCAGGGGAAGAAATGCCTGATTGTCTGTTCATACAATGTATGAACAGCGATCAGTAATTTCCCCAAGTCAGTCCACCCCCCCCTTCAGTTAGAACACACCGAGGGAACATACTTAACCCCTTCCTCGCCCCCTAGTGTTAACCCCTTCCCTGCCAGTGACATTTTTATTGTAATCAATGCATTTTTATAGCACTGATCGCAATAAAAATGCCAATGGTCACAAAAATGTGTCGAAAGTGTCCGAAGTGTCCGCCATAATGTCGCAGTACCGATAAAAATCACTAATCGCCACCATTTCTAGTAAAAAAAATATATTAATAAAAATGCCATAAAACTATCTCCTATTCTGTAAACGCTATAACTTTTGCGCAAACCAATCAATAAACGCTTATTGCGATTTTTTTCTTTAGAAAAATATGTAGAAGAATACGTATCGGCCTAAACTGAGGAAAAAAATATGTTTTTATATATTTTTGGGGGATATTTATTACAGCAAAAAGTAATAGTTTCACTGAAGATCACTCTGTTTTTCCTTTTATTTTTCCCTTAATCAGGTAGTATCCTAGCCAAGGCCAAAATTATAAAAAAAAAAAAACAGGTGGCGCCAGTAGAGTCCAGGTTTGGGTGCCTCTCGCCAGCAGCCAATCAGGGAGGAGTTTCTCTCGCTGGGCATGCTGGGAGAGGGTACTTAGGGAACAGACGCCATTTTAGCGGGTCTTCTTCCTGTGTGGCACCCACCTTTAGGGTGGCCACACCACAGCGCTCTGTGTTATGGCCTACCTGGCCGGAGCGGGCGTGCTTTGCGGTGTTCCTGTTTTCAGGCCTAGGTTGGTCCGGAACATTCAAGCAGGACGAGGACTCAGTAGTCGACTGAGTTCCCACTTTTGAAGATCCCAAGCAAGTGTAGCTGTTCGGTGGGGAGTCCATCTGAGGGGCGCCAATGAGAGGCTGGCGACCCAATAGGATTCTGACGAACCATCGGGGATCGAGGTGACCGGACACTGAAGGATCTACTCCTCTTTCAGTTGGTACCTGTGGTGACGTTAAAAGGAGGATTCAGGTGTAACTCTACCTAAGAGGGTTGTCCTTGCATCTGCAATTCAGAAGGGGCCTGTGGCAGAAGTTTCCTTTCTGATACTCATTTCTCCAGGTCTGTGGCAGAGATCATTGAAACAAATTCCATTTCTCCAGGTCTGTGGCAGAGACCATTGAAACAAATTCCATTTCTCCAAGTCTGTGGCAGAGACTTTGTCTTAAAGAGATTCGAGCGGTGTCCCGGCTGCTAGGTCAGTGAGGGAGGCCTATCCGGGCACGCTAAGCCCACTCAAGTAGGAGTGGTAAGGAAAGTGTTAAAGTGTTACGCATTAGGAACAGGACTGCTCCAGATACTACGCCTGAATCTGCTGTTCTCCTCCTCATCTCTATCCCTTTCATCACCTGTTAACAGTTTTTACCCGGCTGAGTAATAAAGAGCACATAAAAAGACATTTATTCATGGACATTCCTTTACTGCTGCTGCATACATTATTCACCCCTAGACGTATGGAAAGAGCTTTGAGGTAAACCTGCCATCCCATCTATTCTCAGCGGCTCCTTCAGGGGTGAGCGCTACAAAGAGAAAGAATTGTTTTATACATTGTCTTACAGCAACAACTTCTCCAGTCTTCAGCTTCTTATTGCCAAACATTAGCGGCATGTCACGCCGGTTAGCCCTAACGGTTCCACAGGCATCTGTTTTGTTTTGCAGACAAAACTCATAAAGTTCAGGAGATGTATAAAAGTTTTCAGTTGTTACGCAATAGCCCTGATTAAGCAATGGCTCAATGAGTGAAAGAACGGAATATGTCGCCATTCCATAGTTGCTGTATTTTAGATTGCATTTTGTTTCTTTCCAGTGTAAAGGACTCAATACCAAATCTAGCCAGTTGCCGATTCGCATAGCATGTATGATTTTCTGCCATATCGTGCTCCGTTTGATGTAATGTATTGTACCCAGCTGAGCCTTCCCATGTAGACCATTAGACTTTCATCTATGTGGATATCTCTTTCTGGCGCATGGCTCCGTTGGAAATTCTTTAGAATCATTTGAGATACTTCCCAATTTTTCTTTAGTTTTGGTGCAGGATGAGTAGTTTCATCAAATTCTTCATTGTTTTCCAAGTGTAAATATTTAATGACCAGGGAAAATCTGTATTCTGACATGATCATGACAAAGAATAGAGTGGCAAGTAATGTATTAGTTGTCCACTACCACTTCTGCAGGTGTTTCCCCACCACTCCCTGAAGTATTATTAGGCCCAGAAATTTCCAAATGGATGAATTGCATTTATATATTTGCCACCCAAATGCATTATTTTACATTTTTCTATATTAAACCTAATTTGCTATGTAGTTGCCCACCCCATTAATTTGTTTAAATCTATTTGCAAGGTTTCTACATCCTGCAGGTCATTAATGAACAAATTAAAGAGGATTGGTCCCAGCACAGAACCCTGGGGGAACCCACTACCCACCCCTTAACATTCCGAGTACTCCCCATTTATCACCACCCTTTTAACTCGCCCTTTTAGCCAGTTTTCAATCCATGTACTCACCCTATGGTGCATGCCAACGGACCTTATTTTGTACAGTAAATGTATACAGCGGTAAACGTGCACAATGCACTGAAATATACTGCATTATACGTGCACTAACATACTGCGATATGCTGCAGTAAACCTGAAATAACGCACTGAAATATACAGTGTTAAACGTGCAGTATTGCACTGCAATATAGTGTGGTAAACCTACAATAACACACTGAAATATACTGCGTTAATGGTGCACTAACGCACTGCAAAATACTGTGGTAAACCTGCAACAATGCACTGAAACATACTGCGTTAAACATGCAGTAATGCACTGCAAAATAATGCGGTAAACCTGTAATAACGCACTGAAATATACTGCGTTAAACGTGCAGTAACACATGGCAATATACTGCGTTAAACGTGCAAATATACTGCAGTAAACCTGAAATAACACACTGAAATATACTGCGTTAAACGTGCAGTATTGCACTGCAATATAGTGTGGTAAACCTACAATAACACACTGAAATATACTGCATTAATGGTGCACTAACGCACTGCAAAATACTGTGGTAAACCTGCAACAACGCACTGAAACATACTGCGTTAAACATGCAGTAATGCACTGCAAAATAATGCGGTAAACCTGTAATAACGTACTGAAATATACTGCGTTAAACGTGCAGTAACACATGGCAATATACTGCGATAAACGTGCAAATATACTGCAGTAAACCAACAAAAACGCACTGCAATATACTGCTGTAAATGTTCAGTAATGCAGTGAAATATACTGCAGGAAACCTGACCTTAAAAAAAAAAAAAGTAGATTCACACTAAATGAATACTTTAAACTCACAATAGAATCACAATATCACACTATAGCACACTAATTCGCTAGTAGCACTGAACTGTTCTATCCCTCTCCAAGCCAATCTCACACTGCAATGGGAAGAACATTTTAATGGTGTGGGGTGGGACTAAAAGCAATGAGCCATGGTTGGATAGAACCATCATTACTTTCTCCAATCATGGCTCTGACAGGGCTCTGTGTCCTGATTGGGAAAAGTTTTTATTGCTTCAGGCAATCAGGGCTTTCAATGCACTGTCGGCAGCACAGTACATTGTGGTAGTTCGGCGGGCCGAACAAATGGTTGGACGCCATGATAATTTGGTTGTTCATCGAATGGGAGAACAGCCAATGTTCGACCCAAACTCATGCTTGGGCCGGACTGTTTGCCCGACACTAATGCTGAGGTACGTTCAGCCCAAATTCTGTGTATGGGTGCATGAACTGTGTTATGAGCATGTTACATAGTTACATAGTTAGTCAGGTTGAAAAAAGACACAAGTCCATCCAGTTCAACCACAAAAAATAAAAAAACAAAATAAAAAACACAGTAAAATCCTATACACCCAACTCCATACCCACAGTTGATCCAGAGGAAGGCAAAAAACCCCAGCAGAGCATGATCCAATTTGCTACAGCAGGGGAAAAAATTCCTTCCTGATCCCCCGAGAGGCAATCGGATTTACCCTGGATCAACTTTACCTACAAATCTTAGTACTCAGTTATATTCTGTACATTTAGGAAAGAATCCAGGCCTTTCTTAAAGCAATCTACTGAGCTGGCCAGAACCACCTCTGGAGGGAGTCTGTTCCACATTTTCACAGCTCTTACTGTGAAAAAACCTTTCCGTATTTGGAGGTGAAATCTCTTTTCCTCTAGACGTAAAGAGTGCCCCCTTGTCCTCAGTGTTGACCGTAAAGTGAATAACTCAACACCAAGTTCACTGTATGGACCTCTTATATATTTGTGCATATCTTCGGGTGTGGGAGCATACACAATCTTCCTGACCATAGTCCAGGAAGAAGATGCTGACCTTGCATGATTCTTGGCTAAAGATGGCGCTGGCAGTTTTAGGTAGAGTTGCATTTAAAAACAATCCCAAATGTTTCAAGCTTCATCGAAATATGGTACAATTTAACATCTTTAGGATGACTTTATAAGATGTGCTTTTACTTGAATTTCTTGAGTTATGCCTGTGGAATTGCCTTCTGTTAGAACATTATGAAAAGGTTAGGACCATATGGAATAACTTTCTCTCCCTCTATTACATTGTCAAACTGTCATGGAAAGTCGTTATTTCACACTAGACAGAAGTACAGTAAATACAAGTTGTCTGCTTTTGAATACAGTTGATACATTAACATTCGATGCAGCTGTGATTTACAACACTTAAGAATCAGACATGCTTGTCACCAGCAAATAATTGAAAAATCGATAATGTTTGGACTTAGGTAATGGTCATTGTACAATGTTCAAATCAATTAGCGCTAGTTCAAGGCATGCCCTGTAAACACTATATTGCTGACAAAATCCCCATGTAGACATTATTGACAGGCAGACTTGATTGAAATATATTACCCCTGGCTGAACATCTAGCTAAGTAAAAATGGTGCGGACAGAAGCGGGCACCAGACTAAATTAAACTGCTGAGGATAACTTATATAAAAGACCAGTTGATTTAAAGCTGAACTCTAGGCAAACAACTAAATACACAGTTGAAAAGCATATAGAGAAGACGGTTTATCTGCTGCAGAAGCCTCTGTAATTCTGATATACCTAAGCCTGCCAGACAGAAGAGCCAGACTGGTGACTTAACCTTTCTCTAGTGAAGTTAGGTAATACAGCCCGGTCAATTCCCTACCATCCGATCTTGATTGGACAGCTAAGGAGAAGCTGCAGACCAATGAGCTAATCAATCTCATAATCCCCTTGTTAACACACTCCTTATGTAGCACCCTCCTAGCATAGGATGCCAGGTAAATCATTTGTTGGCTCTTTCTTTAATCAAGAGAGCAGTAATCATTTGTTCTAGTCTGTTCATGGTTTAACGGGCTGGGAGTTTGAGTGCCTCCCCCTGCCTCTGGAGCTTAGTGAGGGGGATGCAAATAATCAACCAGAATATTTATCATGCTTCAGCCAATCCCTGGAGAGGAGTGTCTAGAAGGGGTCTGGAGAGGTGATAATCATGCTAATCATTTTTAAGTATCCCATGCTATATACCTTCTATTGTTAAAATTTCTTCCAGAACAACAGTTATTGTCCCTGATCGCCACACCAGTTACAGCATCCCTGATCACCTCCCTAGCGGGCACAGTGCCCCTGTCACCACCACAGCAGTTATTGTTCTACAATAAGGACTTGTTCACAATAAGGACTTGTTGCGTGTGTGATGCTCTCTAAAGATCTATCCATGGTCGGATCTCTGTTCAGAGAGCATTTGACAGGCAGTGAGGAAGCATTGTATCACCTCCTCACCACCTGCTTTAACCCCTTGGACTCCTCAAATGCAACCCCATTGACAATGCTCATTGGCAGCAAACCATTTATTTAGCAGAAAATGAAAAGCCCAGTGGTGATTAAATACCGCCAAAAGAAAGCTCTATCTGTCTCAAAGCAATTATAAAAATGGCATTATATTTTTAGTACAGCAGTTAATGTCATTCAAAGGATGACAGCACTGAAAACTTAAAAATGGCCTGGACAGGAAGTAGTGAAAGTGTCTGGCATTGAGTTAAAGGAACAGTATTGCTTATTGGGACACCATTCAGACACCTACACCCGTGCTTGGAGAGACCTCATTTTGAGCACTTTAGTGTCATCTTTGGGCATCAACATATTGGCCAGTAAGGGAGGGTTTGCCAAAGTCTGCCAGACGACTGCCCTGTTGCTTAGAAAAGACCTCCCATATTATTGCGATAAGGCGCAGGGTTGGTGCAAGGATTTTACACACCCTAGGTGAAACCTAATTTTATCGCCCCCTTGGCTCCACCCCTGACTCCACCACCTTTGCCCTGCTCATGTATACCCCATCTATTTATTGAAGCACACATCAAATGTAGCTTCACCAGCACCCATCAATGCAGCCTACCAGCACCCATCAATGGAGCCTACCAGTGCCCATCAATGCAGCCTACCAGTGCCCATCAATGCAGCCTCATCAGCGCCCAACAATGCAGCCTACCAAGGAGGAAGGGGGTCCTGACTCCTCGGTACATGGACAGATCAGTCTTTATACACCAAATACATTTACATGTGAATCTGTGGAAATTTTATCTCAGACAATGACAGTATTTCACTTGCCAGGTCTGGGGCTCCACCTGTCACCAAGTCAGGGGCGCCGCCACCAGGCACTATAGCACTTGAGTGATGCTGCCAGCATTGTTCTGGACAGGCCAGGAGGGGTAACGACCTCTACAACAGGGGGGACGGGGCCAAACAGAGATACACTTAAATCTAAGATACGACGGCTTGCACCATCCTATCTTAGGGTGCAATATTTTGGCTGGCCGCTAGGTGGCGCTTCCATTGCGGTCGGCGTAGAATATGTAAATCACTAGATACGCCTATTCACGAACGTACGCCCGGCCGACGCAGTACAGATATGCCATTTACGTAACGCATTAGCAGGCCTAAAGTTATTCCATCAAATAGATGGAATTGTAATGTTAAGTATGGCCGCCGTTCCCGCGTCGAAATTCGTCATTTTACGTCATTTGCGTAAGTCGTCCGTGAATAGGGATTTACGTAGTTTACGTCCACGTCGAAATCAATAGGCCCGTGCGGCGGACTTAGCCGCAATGCATACTGGGAAATATAGGCGCACGGCGCATGCGCAGTTCCAAAAAAACGTCAATCACGTCGGGTCAAGCCTAATTATAATAAAACACGCCCCCTCAGCCGAATTTGAATTAGGCGCGCTTGCGCCCGCCGCATTTACGCTATGCCGCCGTAAGTTAGGAGGCAAGTACTTTGAGAATACAGTACTTGCCTCTCTGACTTAAGGCGGCGTATTTTAAATACGATACGCTACGCCGCCTTAAAGTTGCGGCCATCTCTGTGGATCTACCTATTAGTTGCTTGCTGCAGAGAGAGGAGAGTAGGAACACCAGTGGCTGGGTGCCCTAGGCAGCAGTGTGCCCTAGGCGGCTGCCTTGTTTGCCTAGTGGTAGCACTGGCCCTGATAAGTCATCAGCCACTGGTCTGCTGGATTATTAGCAAGTGTATATGTTATTTTGTAGTTTTTTCACATATTTGTTGGAATGTTTTACTTTCATTGTTTTTTTTTATTTTTGTGCATTGTTGAAATAAATATCCACCCTACAACCCTGGTGTGTCAGAAAGCATGGTACTGCTTGGAGAGTCACAGGCACTGGAAACAGGAGACCTGGGAAAATGGTGGCTCCTTCAAGTGTAAGCTCTATATAAACAGTTATTTGTATAAACACAATTTTATACAGATTATAAAAAAAAAACTGTAAAATTGTTTAAAACATATATACACTTACAAAGGTG
The DNA here is from genome assembly GCF_905171775.1 of Rana temporaria. Lineage (NCBI taxonomy): Eukaryota > Metazoa > Chordata > Amphibia > Anura > Ranidae > Rana > Rana temporaria. The sequence continues at coordinate 63,391,830 of NC_053492.1, forward strand.
ACCCACACCCATTATATTTTTCCTTTAATGAAGAGGGTAGATGTGCTGCAGGCGAGAAAGCTTGACATTATGAGGAGACCTGGAAATAATTCAGACACAGATGCTGCAGTGAGACTGGATCCTGTCCAGACAGAAGGGACTGTAGATAAGATCTGAACAGGACAGTCGAGTCAGCAGAAATTAGAGGGAAAGTCAAGTGCAGGATACACGACTGATGAAAAACCAATAAAAAGGTGTACATACCAAATGAAGTAAGTAAGTAATTCTAAAATACTGCCAAACACAAATGTTGCATTAATTCAATTGCACTGTGATGATGCAAGATAAAAAAAATCTTCCATGAACCAAAAACCGTGTTCCAAACAATGACAGACATCCAATTACATTATGTATATTCAAAAAGAATATGATGGGGCCAGGTGCATAATAGATTATTATTATTATTATTATTATTATTAATTGAGTTAATTAAACATAATTACTTAGTCAGGTTGAAAGAATGACATAGGTCCTTCTAGAACAGCTATTCTCATCCAGGTATCCTCCAGTGTTAATTTAGTCAACAAAAACGTTTTTGTCAAAGATTTAATCAGCGGCATTTATTTTTTTGACAGTAAAATCAGCGGCATTTTTACAGTGATTGAAATTAAACGAAAAGTACAGCACATTTTCTTCCATTGACGAAAACAATGCCAAAAATCTGATCCGTTTTCATTAACGAACGAAAATGGGATAAAAATATGTTACCCTCGTGAACTAACTTCCAGTTTTCACGGAGCTCCGCCTGCTTCCGCAATCTACTCCCAGCAAGCAAGTGCACCGTGAGGAACTCGACAAGCTTGCTTTGCGTACACACAGTCAAGCCAAAATCTCCTCTTTCTTAAACACGGTGACATACAACACATAGGACGGCAGGGGAAGTTCGATTCCACTGGCTAAACTCTTGGGACTGCTTTTGCTAACTTCATGTGTTTGCGTGTTAAATAAAAGTTTGGTAAGAGACGATTTGCACTTTTCAGATGCACCAGCGGGGCGTATTTTAGACGGCGTAAGGCGGCGTAACTGTAAGTGGGCGTCACCCTATGCTAATGAAGCTCCGACGGTGGCGCAGGGAGATACGTCGGGCGCAACTTTTACCGCACATGCTCAGTGACATCGACGGGCTGACTGCCCCCATCTGCACATGCTCAGAACTAGACATGTGCACAGAAATTTTTTTTGTTTTTTTTTGTTCTGTTTCGTATCGTTCCGTATGTTCGTTCCCGTTCGTTTTTTGTAAGACGCCCGTTTTCCTGTTTGTTCCCGTTCGTTTTTCGTACGACGCGATTTTTCCGTATTCCGATCGTTTCGTATTTTGGTTACCGTTTTATTTTCGTACATGCGGGATGGTTCGTTATTCTGTTTAATTCATGTTCGTTACTTGTTAGACAATAATTTTCGTGAATTTTCGTCATTTTGTACTTTCGTAAATATATCGCGGGATTCGCGGCACTTTCAACACGCGGCTCATCCATATTAACTATTGTTAAGCCCCATACACTTGGTCAGACTTTTTTAACAACAAACATCAAAACGATCGTTTTTAAACTCCATCAGAAAACCATTTTTGGGTTCCAGGTTCAAAAGTCTAGCCAACTGATCTCTCCCTTCAGACGAAAATCCACAGAAAAGTTTATTTGGCTTTACTGTACTACTCAGCACAAAAGAGAAGCTGCTTCACTAACTACACTCACTGTCCATTCAAAAAAACGAAAATGACATCGTATAACAAAAGATTTGCATTCTGTATTTTGAAACCAAATTACGAACAGAAAAAAGGAATTCAGAATACAGAATACAAATCTTTTGTTATAAGATGTCATATGAACATACAAACAGAAAAAGGAATCAAACAAAATACAGAATGAAAATCTTTTGTTAGATGTCATATGAACATACGACTGAAAATCAAAATACGAACAGAACAAGGATTCAAACAAAATAAAGAATGCAAGTCTTTTGTTATAGATGTCATATTTGTTCTTTTGCCGTTTTCGTTTTGTCGTATTTTCGTCGGATCGTTCGTTCGTATTTGCGGTTGTTTGTTATGCGACTCATTCGTAATCCCGTAGTTTTCGTATTTTGGTGCTTACATTTTTTCGTATGTACACATTATTCTGCGGGTAGGAAAATGAACATTTTCGTACGAAAATAACATTCGTACGAACGGGAATGCACATATCTACTCAGAACTGCGCCCCGGCGTGACCCCTAAGATACGCCGGCCCACTGCCTCCGCCCAGTCCATAAATACACCCAGACATGCGCCCTACAAGTGCAAAAGTACCCAAGCATTTTTGGTTCCTGCTAGGTCTTTTGCACTTGTTTTTTGGGGGAATTATGGCTGCTGGAGATCCTCTCCCGTGCCCTCCTACGTGCCCGTCGACGCAGTAGTGCTATGACCACGGCTGCCCCTGGCATGTTGGCACACAGATGTGTTGTCCAGCAAGTGTGGTTGCTCAGGTCGTCTGTAACAGTGCTGCTGCAGCTGCTCTCCAGCTGACCTGTGCAAGTGTGGTGCAAAGTTACCCCTGCTTTATGAGGGGTAACTTTGCGCCGGAATTTCCAGTTACACGCACCGGGAGTAGCCTGCGCCGGGCAAACATACTTTTCTGAATCGGCGTATCTCCCTCATTTGCATATTTAAAACCAAAAAAACATGGCCGCGCCAGATCCGTCCAGCGTAAATATGCGCCAACGCCGCTCCGGCGTAGAAAAGTTACGCCGGTAGGAAGAAGTCTATTTTGAGGCGTATCTGGTTCTGTGGGTACGGCGCAGAGATACGACGGTGCACATTTAGACTTACGCCGCGCATCTCGAGATACGCCGGCATAAGTGCTACATGAATCTGGCCCTGTGTCTCCTGGGAAGCTGAGTATTCCGCCTATCACGGAACAAAAGACGTAGGAGGCGCGGCTTTTGAAAAAACGTACAGCCGTGATTCTGCATGTCTTAGGATAAGGTAAGATGTTAGGTTACCGGCGTATAAGACGACCCCCGACTTTTAAGAAGATTTTAAGGGGTTAGAAAGTCGTCTTATACGCCGGAAAATACGGTACATTTAGCAACTCACACGATTGATGATTAAAAGAGGCACATCTAAGTATGCAGGCATCTGGGGTAAAGCTGTCCACATAAACCATCCCCTGCACCACCATCAATGTCATCCCTTCCACACTGCAGTCCATGAGCTGTTCAAGCCTCGCTTTCCGATCGATCTACTGCAGGGTAGTCTTCACGTCATGATTGCAGACTGACAGTGGTGAGAGCCGGTTGTGGTGAGAGCCGGACACAGATGGTGAAAAGAAAAATCTGACAGGGGTCTGTTTAAAATTTTCGTGTTTGATTAATCATTTTTTTAATTGATTAATCGACTAATTTCAATTAATTATAACTGTAATGTTGTCATCTCCCCCACTGTAATATCCACATTCCCCCACTGTAATATCCACATCTCCCCACTGTAATATCCACATCTCCCCCACTGTAATATCCACATCCCCCCACTGTAATATCCACATCTCCCCCACTGTAATATCCACATCTCCCCACTGTAATATCCACATCCCCCACTGTAATATCCACATCTTCCCACTGTAATATCCACATCCCCCACACTGTAATATCCACATCTCCCCCACTGTAATATCCACATCTCCCCACTGTAATATCCACATCTCCCCCACTGTAATATCCACATTTCCCCACTGTAATATCCACATCTCCCCCACTGTAATATCCACATCTCCCCACTGTAATATCCACATCTCCCCCACTGTAATATCCTCATCTCCCCACTGTAATATCCACATCTCCCCCACTGTAATATCCACATCTTCCCACTGTAATATCCACACCCCCCCCACTGTAATATCCACATCTCCCCCACTGTAATATCCACATCTCCCCACTGTAATATCCACATCTCCCCCACTGTAATATCCACATTTCCCCACTGTAATATCCACATCTCCCCACTGTAATATCCACATCCCCCCACTTTAATATCCACATCCCCCCACTGTAATATCCACATTTCCCCACTGTAATATCCACATCTCCCCACTGTAATATCCACATCCCCCCACTTTAATATCCACATCTCCCCCACTGTAATATCCACATCCCTGCACACTAATATCCACATCTCCCCCACTGTAATATCCACATCTCCCCACTGTAATATCCACATCTCCCCTACTGTAATATCCACATCTCCCCACTGTAATGGCCACATCTCCCCCACTGTAATATTCACATCTCCCCCACTGTAATATCCACATCTCCCCCATTGTAATATCCACATCTCCCCACTTTAATATCCACATCTCCCCCACTGTAATATCCACATCTCCCCCACTGTAATATCCACATCTCCCCCACTGTAATATCCACACCTCCCCCACTGTATATATAGGAATTGTCTGCTCTTACCAGAATAGAAACGACAGCAGGCAGACCCGTCCGCAGATGACACAAGCAGGCGGATGATGATGACGTCAGCGTGCCGCTACTGGGCCGCCGCTGGGTGTACCAAGATGGCCGCCACTCCTGAGCTAGGCAGAAGCCATGGCCTTTCCTATGGATGGACTCCCTGAAGACCCGGAAGCCGGCGGAGAGGTGAGTACCGATTAAAATAATTTTGATCGATCAAAAAAATGAACGAGGAATTAATCGTTAATTTCCGCAGCCCTAGTTATAACTTGACTTGCCTATTGTTCCACTTTAAGATCTGCACCTCTTTAGTGCTGGGGGAGCGCTCAATTGATCGCCCTTGACACTGTTACCGACAGTTCACAGTCACCTAGCAATGATCAGAAGCCAGTGGGACAGGCTACCAAATACATGACTACTATGATAGCCAATCACAGTGATCATATGATCACTTCCCTGAGATGTTTTGGCTTTAAGATCCTTATAAAGGGTGGGGGGGTAGGCGGAAAAGCTATTGTAGCTGTGAGCTTGCTTACAGGCCATTACTGCCACAGACCTAGAGATCCTTGCATAAAACAAATATGAAGATCACAAAATTCAGAATAAAGTCAGAACTTCTAAACTTAATTTATTTAGAAAAGTACTGAAGCCATCAGATCATTTTCATGAGAGAATCCATACCTCCCTACTGTAGGTTTTCTTTGAAATAAGTTGCATGTCCCCATTTTATTTGCAGCTTGCTGACTCTGATATAGTATGCGGGAAAGCTAAGATGCTTAATTCACAAAGTAAATTTCCTCTGCTATAAAAAGAGTTATGCACGATTCTGGATCCAGCAGGAGAATACACTGCCAGACTCCCGTTAAGAAAAATATCAAATTACCAGTTACATTTCACACATTTCAATTATTTTACGAAGTGTGAAACATCCTTTAATAGATTTATTAGTAAGAGGTACTCAAGCCAATTAAAGAAAAAAAAAAAAGTTTTGGCGAGCATTCCCCATAACAGATTATTTTAAGAAGCTCATAAAGTTTTCTAGGGAAGGACAAGGACACAGAATGCCGAGTATTATAACCGAGGCTGGGACAAGCAGAAGGTAAGGTGGGACTCTGACAGTTGGCAATTGCATATGGCTGCATGCAGGGAGCAAAAATCATTGGCCTAATTAAAGGTGCACAGGCAGATAACAAATAATAAATGATAAATACGAGCAGTGGACACACCTCACCGTCCTGGCACCTCTGCTTTCCATTACAGCATTGACAGCTCTCCGGCCCTTTACAGATTGTTTGTGTGACCACTGAGATGGATCCGTTGTATGGATTAGTTGTGTTTGACGCAGACATGTTGGCACAGACTAATTGGTGTTAAATTCCTGGTGTACGGTATATTAGCACCAGTGCTTTTTTCTCATTGATATAATAGATTGTAGTTGTTTGGCTTAAAGCGGAGTTCCGGCCACAATTTCACTTTTTAAATATAAATACCCCTGTAATACACAAGCTTAATGTATTCTAGTAAAGTTAATCTGTAAACTAAGGTCCGTTTTGGTAGGTTGTTACAGCATTTAGACACTTTATAAAATAGAAATTGACTGGGGCCATCTTAAGTGTGGGCATCATGAAGCCAGACTGTATGACTTCCTGGATTTCAGCCTTGCAGATCTCGCACATGCTCAGTGCTGCACAAGCAGTGTAATATGTTTCATATCAGGTTTCAGCACCTGTACTGTCCAAGTCACATGATTCTTCCAGACTGTGGAGTGCACAGACTCCTGGAAAGTTACACCCACTACATTCCCAGGAGTCTGTGCGGTGTAGGTTAGGAAGTTTAAAGCGGGAGTTCACCCATAAGAAACATTTTTCAAAAAATCCCCTTAGATGGATGCTCGTTTTGTCTAGGGGAATCGGCTAGTTGTTTTAAAATATGAGCTGTACTTACCTGTTTTCGAGATGCATCTTCTCCGTCGCTTCCGGGTATGGGTCTTCGAGAGCGGGCGTTCCTTCTTGATTGACAGTCTTCCGAGAGGCTTCCGACGGTCGCATCCATCGCGTCACTAGTAGCCGAAAGAAGCCGAAACGTCGGTGCGGCTCTATACTGCGCCTGCGCACCGACGTTCGGCTTCTTTCGGAAAATCGTGACGCGATGGATGCGACCGTCGGAAGCCTCTCGGAAGACTGTCAATCAAAATAGGAACGCCCAGTCCCGCAGCCCATACCCGGAAGCGGCGGAGAAGATGCATCTCGTAAACGGTAAGTACGGATCATATTTTAAAACAACTAGCCGATTCCCCTAGACAAAACGAGCATCCATCTAGGGGAAAAAAGTTTTATGTACAGGTGAACCCCCGCTTTAAGCACCTAGGTGCAGGAAGAGGGAAGATTAACTATTCTGCCTAGCAACAACACTTTGAAGGCATCTAAAAAAAAATGTTTTTTTCCTAAAGGACTAATGACATTTTTTTAAAACTACTGATGTAATGTTATATTTATGGGTGAAACTCCACTTTAAATTGTAGCACTTAAAGTGGATGTAAACCCACTCTCATCCTTTCTAAACTACTGCCATAGTGCTGATCTATAAGGATATACATGCCTCCTAGACATGCGCGTTCCCATTTGTAACAAATAGATTTTCGTACAAATTTGTTAGTTTTCGTACATTCATATCAATTCGAACATCCGAAAAGCTGAAAGAACCAAAATACGAAAATGACGGAATTACGAATAAGCGAAATAACGAACAAGCGAAAATACAAACGTATGATTGGACAATCTTACTAAAATACGAAACACTGAAAAAGCAAAAGAACGAAAATGACATCTATAACAAACGATTTGCATTCCGTATTTTAAAAACTTTGGGCCAGATTCTCAAAAGAGATACGACGGCGTATCTCCAGATACGCCGTCGTATCTCTGAGTTGCGCCGTCGTATCTATGCGCCTGATTCTTAGAATCAGTTACGCATAGATTTCCCTTAGATCCGACAGGCGTAAGTCTCTTACGCCGTCTGATTGTAACTGCATATTTACGCTGGCCGCTAGGGGCATGTACACTGATTTACGCGCCAAAATATGTAAATCAGCAAGATACGCAAATTCACGAACGTACGCCCGGCCGACGCAGTACAGTTACGCCATTTACGTTAGGCTTTTCCCGGCGTAAAGTTACCCCTGCTATATGGTGGCGTAAGTGCGGCGTACCAATGTTAAGTATGGCCGTCGTTCCCGGGACGAAATTTTAAAATTTTACGTCGTTTACGTAACTCGTCCGTGAATGGGGCTGGACGTAATTTACGTTCACGTCAAAACCAATACGTCCTTGCGGCGTATTAGGAGCAATGCACACTGGGAGATTTCCACGGACGGCGCATGCGCCGTTCGTGAAAAACGTCAATCACGTCGGGTCACAGAACATTAACATAAAACACACCCCCCTGTCCCACATTTGAATTAGGCGGGCTTACGCCGGCCGATTTACGCTACGCCACCGCAACTTACGGAGCAAGCGCTTTGAGAATACAGCACTTGCCCGTCTAAGTTGCGGAGGCGTAACGTAAATCGGATACGTTACGCCCGCGCAAAGATACACGGATGTACGAGAATCTGGCCCTTTGTCTGTTCGTATTTTCATTCGTATGTTTGTATTTTCATTTGTGTGTTTTGTAAATCCGTTTCTTTGTCTGTTTGTAAATTTGTGTACTTGTATCGTTCTTTCGAATGGGCACTGGGCAGTGTAGTTAGTGAGTGATTACTTAATATCTTAGCCAATCAGCTTATCTCTTTGATGCTGAGTCACATAGTACAGTGTAAAGCCTCATACACACAATCGGACTTCAAACAAACTTTTCCGTGGATTTTTGTCTGAAGGGAGTTGGCCGGACTTTTGAAACCGAAAAAGTTTGTCCGATAGAGCGTACACACACTCGGATTTTATGGAAAACACTCATTTTGACGTTTGTTGGCAAAAAGTCTGAAGCCTCGTACACACGGCCGAGGAACTCGACGTGCCAAACACATCGAGTTCCTCGGCCAGTTCATCCCTGAAGCCGCCGAGGAGCTCGGCGGGACGAGAGCTCCCATAGAACAACGAGGAAATAGAGAACATGTTCTCTATTTCCTCGCCGAGGTCCTCATCGGCTTCCTCGGCCGAAAGTGTACACACGGCCGGGTTTCTCGGCAGAATTCAGCCAGAAACTCGGTCGGAAGCTGAATTCTGCCGAGGAAACTGGTCGTGTGTACGAGGCCTGACTGTGTGTGTACGGGGCTTAAGAGAAAGTATATCTTAATATGGATTAGCCACGTGTTGCTATGTATTTACGAAAGTACAAAATTACGAATCCATTAAACGAAAATTATTATCTAACAAAATTACGAATTTCGAATCAACGAAAATAAATTAGACAGCAATAGCAACAAATCATTCAGTATAAACGAAAATAAAACTGTTACGAAAATACAAACGGGTCCGAATAGGAAAACTTGCGACTTACGAAATTACGAATCTTTATGGACCTACGGAACGAGACAAAAAAAAAAATATTTGTTGTGCACATGTCTAATGCCTCCTACATGTATCCTTACCTGTCAAATGTTTCCCCTCTATCTATTATAAGAACTGAAAAACTGCAGATTCTATGGGTGGATCTGTTGTCTGGAGCTCTGTGGGTGGAGTCGTGATGTCAGTAGTCTCCCCATCCTTCTCTACACTCCCCTTGTCAACATGCATTTTTTCCTATGTATTCCTTACACTGAATTCTGCTATGATCAATAACATCTAGTCAAAATCCAGAAAAGAAACCACATGACTTCAGAAAGGGAGTGGGGGTGGGAATTAAAAAATAATGCCTGTCTCCAGGCTAGTGCATGAGATATGTAAATAACCTGTCACTCACAGCAAGGGGGGCAGCACAGACTAAGGTTTTTCTCTGTAAATCCGTTTTATTTCACTGAACAATAAAAGAGGATTGCTCAGAGCTGGATTAACTCTGTGTGGCAAGACTGGGCACATATGATAGGAAATCTTATACTGTATATTGTGACATAAAAAAAGAAATACATTTTTTTTCGGGTTTACATCCACTTTAACCACTTAAGGACCTCATCCTGCACATTTACGTTGGCAGAATGGCACAGCTGGGCACAGGCACGTACCTGTACGTTGCCTTTAAGAGCCCAGCCATGGGTCACGCGCAAGCACGTGCATGTGACCTGGTCCAAAGCTCCGTGACCGCGCCCGTGGGACCCATGGACCCGACCACCGCCAGTGTCCGGCGATCAGTCCCCGGAGCTGAAGAACGGGGAGAGGTGTGTGTAAACACACCTTCCCCGTTCTTCACTGTGGCAGTGACACTGATCGTCTGTTCCCTGATATAGGGAATGACGATCAGTGACGTCACGCCTACAGCCACACCCCCTACAGTAAGAATCACTCCCTTAGGGCACACATAATCCCTTAGCGCTACCTAGTGGTTAATCACTACACTACCATTGACCAGGGCCATCTTAATAGCATCATGGGCCCCTGGGCAAAGTAATGCTATGGGGCCCCTACAAGCTTGCCCCAATTTACGCACCTACTCTCATGAATGAAAGTACAATATTTCTACTTTACAGCGTGTCACTTGCCACCGTCACCTGCCACCAGATTCAGCGTGTCACTTGCCACCGTCACCTGCCACCAGATTCACCGCGACACTTGCCACCGTCATCTGCCACCAGATTTAGCGTGTCACTTGCCACCGTCACCTGCCACTAAATTCAGCGTGTCATTTGCCACCGTCACCTGCCACCAGATTCAGCGTGTCACTTGCCCCCAGATTCAGCATGTCACTTGCCATCGTCACCTGCCACCAGATTCAGCGTGTGACTTTCTACTGTCCCCTGCCACCAGATTCAGCGTGCAACTTGCCACCGTCACCTGCCATCAAATTCAACAAGTCACTTGCCACAGTCACCTGTCATTAAATTCAGCGTGTCACTTACCATCCATCCTGTAACCAGATTCAGCATATCACTTGCCACGTCACCTGTCACCAGATGCAGATTTTCACTTGCCAAGTCACCTGCCACACATTGCGGATTGTCACTTGCCACATGTTGCCACATGGGGAGCTGACAGAGAAGATGGGGGTCTGACAGATAAGATGGGGGTTTGGCAGAGAGGAGGGGGGTCTGGCAGAGAAGATAGGGAGCTGACAAAGAAGATAGGGAGTCTGGCAGAGAAGATGGGGAGCTGGCAAAGAAGATGGGGGGTCTGGCAGAGAGGAGGGGGTCTGACAGAGAGAAGAGGGTCTGGCAGAGAGAAAGGGGGGTCTGTCAGAGAGAAGGGGGCTCTGTCAGAGAGAAGGGAGGTCTGTCAGAGAGAAGAGGGTCTGGCAGAGAAGATGAGGAGCTGACAGTGGAGAGGGGGGTCTCATGGCCCTTCTGGAGTGGGGGAAGAAGGGGGAGCATGCTGCTATGCTAATCGTCAATCTGCACATTAAGGGGGAGGGGGATCGCTCACCACTGAAGGCATTGGGACGGTGCTGGTGGCGGGAGAGAGCACATCAGTGCAATCCAGCCACAGGAGGGGGCGAGTGATGGGGAGGGAGGAATCTGTCATCACTGACACCACAGGAGGGGGCGGAGAGTTAGCGTTGCTGCCGTCAGCCGGAGGGGGGCGATGGAGGACGGCAGTCACTTCCCACGCTGGCTGGAGGACACAGCTTGTACAGGTGGCAATCGCCGTCCGCCGCGGCACCGCACCGCAACCCCATCTCTCACCTGCATTATGAGGGGGGCCATTTGTCCGGCTCTGGGGCCCCAGGTCACGTGGGGCCCCCGGCTGTGCCCAGTCGTGCCTGCTCAGTAAGACGGTCCTGTCATTGACATTTTCACAGAAATCAGTGCATTTTTATAGCACTTTTCACTGTGAAAATGACAATGGTCCCAAAAATGTGTCAAAATTGTCCGATGTGTCCACCATAATGTCGCAGTCACGAAAAAAAAACGATGATCAACGCCATTAGTAGTAAAAAAAAAAAAAATAATAATAAAAGTGCAATAAAGCTATCTCCTATTTTGTAAACGCTATAAATTTTGCGCAAACCAATCAATAAACGCGTATTGCGATTTTTTAAACCAAAAATAGGTAGAAGAATACGTATCGGCCTAAACTGAGGAAAAAAAAATATTTTTATATATTTTTGGGGGATATTTATTATAGCAAAAAGTAAAAAATATTGCATTTTTTTCAAAATTGTCGCTCTATTTTTGTTTATAGCGAAAAAAATTGAAACCGCAGAGGTGATCAAATACCACCAAAATAAATCTCTATTTGTGGGAAAAAAAAGGGCGCCAATTTTGTTTTGGAGCCACGCAAAAAGGGGCAAGATCCTTAACCTGCATAATGGTCTGGGTCTTAAAGCGGAGTTCACCCAAAAATACATTTTTAACATTACATTCAGCCGAGTTGTCCTAATGACAATCGGCTGTTTGTTTTTTTTCCCCCGTACATACCGACTTTCACCGCCGCTTCCGGGTATGTCGTCTTCGGGACTGGGCGTTCCTATCTGATTGACAGGCTTCCGACCATCGCATACAGCGCGTCACGGGTTGCCGAAAGAAGCCGAACGTCGGTGCGGCTCTATACGGCGCCTGCGCACCGACGTTCGGCTTCTTTCGGCAACTCGTGACGCGCAGTATGCGACGGTCAGGACAGTACTTACATTGAATAAGTAGAGCCCCTTGTGCTGGTGCTTTCTTAGTTTAAATCTTCCATCCTTGGCCTCCCCCATACCCAGTGGCAGCCACTCCATAAGGGGTGCAGGGGCGCTCCAGGATATCTTTTTGAAGCAAATATACTATTCCTAAACATCATGCAATTCTAAACTGCTAATGCAAATTAGTGATAAGCAAGCTTTAAGTACAGTAACTTATAGCAAAAAATCTGAATGCGTCCTGCACTGCTTTAAAATAATGAAATTTGACCATTGATAGGGTCGGTGTGCTTAAAAACACTGAAGATAGAAAACTCTTAAATACATATATGTGAACTGGGGTGCACGCAATGTACCATATTGCAGCTTTAAAGTGTTACTAAACCCACAACAGTAAAGATAGTCTGTGTATGCAGTAAAGAATGCTTGTTATACTCACTGTGGAACCAAAGGGGTTTATCCTCTGCATTGTGTAAAAAAAATATTGTTTGATCTCTTCTCTGATCCTCCCCTTCTTCTAGAGTCCCCAATATATCTTCTGAGGCTAGAGGAACAAGCTGCACATGCTCAGTTTGATGTGTATTGCTAGAGAGTGCATGTGATTAGTACAGGGCCAATCAGTACTGTCCAGACAGAGAGGGGGTCATGCAGCCTCATAGGACAGTCAGAGTAGAATGAAAACTCATCATACAAGCTTTAACCAGACACTGATAGAAGTCATAAGACTGCTCTAACTGCTGATGAGAAAAAGGTATTTAGTAGTTTATATTTACTAAAATAATTGCATTTCCATGATCTGTGTACTATGGGAGACCAGAATGCAGGGTCTCGGGTTTAAGAACACTTTAACTTATCAGAATATTTATTTTTCATAATAAGCATCCTTTACCTGCAGACATTCCTCATTTCACTTCCTCATTGTTTGTTTTTGCTCAAAAGTTGCTCTATTTCTTCTCTGTTCTGTTCACTTCCTGCTTGTCTGATTGTTACTTACCACTGTGACGAGAGGGTTTACTGCGGTGGTCAGTGACGTGCTCACCCCCTCCTGGGAACTACATCTGTGCAGCAGGACGCTCTCTACGTGTTAGAGACTTCAAGGAGGTGTGAATTACTGGGCGTGCCGCAATGCATACTGGGAAATGTAGTTCTTACATGAACAAGCGATGCAAACCAGGAAATAAATGAGAGAACAGAAACTAGAACGCCGGAGGTGATATAGATGAAGGAATTTAATAGGTATTTACTCTTTTTTTAACAGAATCATTACACTACTCTGTCTGTCTACCTTGCAGACATAAATTTTAGGCAAAAAAATAATTTCCTTTACAACTCCTTTAAATTATCACTAGAGTTGAGCAGACACCTGGATGTTCGGGTTCGACGGGTTAGGCCGAACTTCGGAAAAAAGTCCGGGTTCGGGACCCGAACTTGACCCCGAACCCGAACCCTATTGGAGTCAATGGGGACCCGAACTTTTGAGTACTAAAATGTCTCTAAAAAAGTAATGGAAAGGGCTAGAGGGCTGCAAATGGCTACAAAATGTTGGTAAGAGCATGGCAAGTACTCTGCAAATAAATGTGGATAGGGAAATAACTTAAAATAACATAAAAAAAAAATAATAATAATCTTGACCTAGGAGGACGAGGTCCATATGGAGTAGGAGGTTGAGGTGGCGGTGGATGTGGCGGTGTAGGTGGAAGCCCTAAATGGGTGTTTTTTGAATAGAACAATAGAAGAACACTAGCTAAAGTGTTTATCTCACACTTACAGATATGGAGGAAACACTGCAAACACTGGAGGAAACACTGCAAAAAAATGTTTTTTTTTTCCCTAAATGGATGTTTTTTGAATAGCACAATAGAAGAAAAGTATATAAAGGGTGTATCTCACACGTACAGATATGGTGGAAACACTGCAAATGTTTTTGTTTTTTTTTGCCCTAAATGTATGTTTTTTGAATAGCACAATAGAAGAAAAGTATCTAAAGGGTGTATCTCACAGGAACATATGCAGCGCTGGTGTAATATGATTTCTGAAGCAGGACTGACTCCTATATATTTCTCTCCCTATAGCAAAATCAGGAACCTTTCCCTAAAGTATCTAATGCAGAGTATCTCACAGGAACATATGCAGTGCTGGTGTAATTTCATTTCTGAAGCAGGACAGTCTGAGGCCCCGTACACACATCCGAGGAACTCGACGTGTCAAACACATCGAGTTCCTCGTCGAGTTCAGTGTGGAAGCCGCCGAGATTTCGGCGGGCCGACTTTCCTCATTGAACAACGAGGAAATAGAGAACATGTTCTCTTTTAGGCCCAACGAGTTCCTCGTCGGCTTCCTCGCTAAAAAGTGTACACACGACCGAGTTTCTCGGCAGAATCCAGCTCCGACCGAGTTTCTGGCTGAATTCTGCCGAGAAACTCGGTCGTGTGTACGGGGCCTGACTCCTATATATTTATCTCCCTACAAGCACAACCAGGAACCTTTCCCTAAAATATCTAATGCAGAGCATCTCACAGGAACATATGCAGTGCTGGTGTAATTTGATTTCTGAAGCAGGACTGAGTCTGACTCCTATCTAATTCTCTCCCTCAGAGCAGCAGCAGCCTTTCCCTACCCTATCTAAAGCAGAGTGACAAGCTGTGCTATGTGCCTCTAGCTTATATAGAGGCTGGGTTACATGCTGGGTCACATGCTGCACTGGCCAATCACAGCCATGCCATTAGTAGGCATGGCTGTGATGGCTTCTAGGTCACACGAGTAAAACAAATGGTGATTGGCTGCCCTACACTGAACCCGAACCCGAACTTACAGCAAATTGTTCGGGTTCGGGTCCGGGTACCAAAAACCCAGTACGAACCCGAACTTTACAGTTCAGGTTCGCGCAACCCTAGTTATCACACATTGCATGTGTCAGTATTCATTTTCAATAGTACCCTAAAAAGGTACACACATGGTGGCCCACTGCATTGCAAAAGATGGTGCATTTGTTTTTTTTGGTGCATTGCCAGTCCATCCATTTGAAGGGGCTGTCTTGACACAATGCACATTAATGTGAATGCTATTATGCAATGCACCAGGATGCCTGCATGTGAACGCCCGGGTGTGCATTGGTCTTAAACCTTTGCACACCTTTTGTTTTGAATGTATTTAGTTAGTGTGAACTGGAAGATTGTCCGTAACCCCCTCATATAACCTCCAAGTTTCCCAATTATTCTCTGAGATCTGTTTCTGTACAATCCTTCACCAAAATGTTTTTTTTTTTTAACAAATAATATTTATTAATAATTTATGAATTATAAATGTCCCTGCACAGTGAGAAATCATCCCATAAAATAATTTATAATATGAAAATAAATTAAAAAAAACCCTTACAGCAATTAGGCCCAGACAGTGGGAGAAATTATGTATTCATCTCCATCTGGAGCGCGTGGCTGAAAAGCTCTCATTTTCATTAGTGTGTGTTTGTTTGGCCGGAAAAGCAAATTCTGCATGTAAGAGCTGCATTATGTAGCAGACAGTTAATATTTTATGGCGTCTTAAGCACAATGCAGCTAAACTTTACGAGGGCAGCACATGTTGCAGGCAGCGCGATCCGTGCCAATCGTATGCAAGCTGTTAAAAAGAAGGATGTTTACCGAGTGACTCCCATCCGTTCAGCAAGGGCTGATCAAATTACTCCAAATAGCCCAGCATCTGTCTGGATCTGGTAATGAAATACATTTTTAGGAATGTGAATAACTGAAGGTGGGTGCCATATTTCATGTAAAGAAAACTTAATGCGTTATGGTGAGACCAGAGAGGCGAACACATTTGTATTCTAGGCTGTGATGGTATGTACAGCCCCCGGGGGTCGGCCTTCATATGGGCACTCAATTATAAAAAAAGAGTTACAGATGCATTTGTTGCAGAAATGTCCAAACTCATCATGACATCTAATCAGGCCTGTCGCTACAGGACAGGCAAAACAAACAATTGCGTGGGGCTCCCGAGCTGGCCTGGGGCCCCCAACTTCCCCATCCCAGGCTGTAGCTTGGCCGAGCTCCTCCTCCTGCCTCCTGTCATTCCGGCCAGGTACCACGCGTGGTACAGGAGATTCAGTTTCCTGTTCCCGGCCGGACTAACAGGAAGTGCACACTGAGTGCTCACTTCCTTTCAGTCCAGCCGAGAACACAGGAAACTGAATCTCCTGTACCGCACGGTACCTGGCCCAGGCACTATCTGATAGGGGACTGGGGACCCATAATGATAGAACACTGGACTGACAGGAAGAGGAGCTCGGCCACGCTACAGCGGCAGCCTACAGGGAAGAAGGGGAGGTGAGAATAGAGAAACATAGGAACTAGGGGGGAGTAAGAACATGGGTGTAAAAAATTTGTGAAGCGCTAACGTAGGCTTTGCATGCAGGAGGGGGGGTGCTTGGGGGCCCCCCATTTTGCTTGGGGCCCCCAAATTCCTTCAAACGGCCCTGCATCTAATTAACTGTGCTGGTTTATTACCCTAGACATACAAATAACGCAGTAAATTTTTACAAATTCCATCTTCATTATTATTTTTACTCATTGCTGCAACTCAAAGCCCCTAGGGGTATCTTTTCCTTCTTCACAAGAACAGAACATTGGGCTCCATTCACAAAGCGGTATCTACTGCTTAAAAAAAATGCTGTAAAATACTGCTCCGAATTTTCCTTGTTCAAATACTTTATTACAAAATAACAAGTTACAAAAGAGCCAGCAACAAAACTGTACAAATAATAACAAAGTAGGTGCCTAAGAGCATTCACGAGCAATGAGGACGTAGTCAGTAGTGTATTTAGGTTTTGTGCTGCCCTAGGCCTGACTAAACTTGTGCACCCCATAATTTAAATATGACCCACCCCTTTCTGTCAATGCCACACCCCTTGCTGTTTAAGACCCACGCTGAAATCTTTGAGTGAGGACACTAATTCTGAGGGCCTGGGGGGAGAATGAATTCCCTTAATTTGCATAGATTTCCTCTCACTTCCTGTTCGGCTATGGGGCAGGAAGTGAAAGGAAATCTCTGCAATGGGACAGGGATGGTAAAAAAATTAACTGACAGGGGCTATAACCCTCCCTTACTCTATCCAAAATGAAAAATAAAAAGTGTTGCCTATAGTTCTACTTTAAGCACACATTTCTGATAATTTTATGGAGAGGACTAAAGAAGATATAACCATGCCAATGGTGCAGAAGAAAACATATAGCACAGTGAGGAAGGTTTGTGGTCCAGGGTGATAGGACAGTCAAAATCGCCCCCCCCCCCCACAGTTGTGGAATGTGGGCCACCCACATACCAGAAGGAGTACGGCTGCTTTATGGGGGCTCTAGACTAATTTGCCTGAAAGCGCAGTCTGCCCCATAAGACCTGCGCTACACTAATAGGTAGATTCAGAGAGAATGGTGCAAAGTTACGGCGGCGTAGCTTAGCGTGTTTAGGCTACGCCGCCGTAAGTTAGCAAAGCAAGTACTTGATTCTCAAAGTACTTGCCTGCTAAGTTACGGCGGCGTAGCCTAAAGCGGGCGGGCGTAAGGGCGCCTAATTCAAATGTGTGTAAGGGGGCGTGTTTTATGGTAATGGGGCTTGACCTTACATTTTTGACGTTTTTTTTCAACTGCGCATGCGCCGGGCGCCTACATTTCCCAGTGTGCATTGTGGCTAAGTACGCCACACGGGCCTATTGATTTAGACGTGGACGTAAACGATGTAAATCCCTATTCACGGACGACTTACGCAAACTACGTAAAAATTTTGAATTTCGAAGCGGGAACGGTGGCCATACTTTAACATTACTATTCCATCTATTAGATGGAATAACTTTAGGACTGATAATGCCTTACGGAAACGGCGTAAATGTACTGCGGCGGCCTGGCGTACGTTCGTGAATCGGCATATCTACTAATTTACATATTCTACGCCGACCGCAATGGAAGCGCCACCTAGCGGCCAGCCTCAATAATGCAACCTAAGATAGGACGGCGCAAGCCGTCGTATCGTTGATATGTTTAAGTGTATCTCTGTTTGAGAATACACTTAAACATAAGTCGGTGTAGATTCTGAGTTAGGTCGGCTTATCTACTGATAAGCCGGCCTAACTCTTTCTGAATCTACCTATAACAGTATAACGCAAGCCAGCGTTTTTTTTTTTACGTGCTGCTCCCCTGCAAAGTGCTACCCTAGGCCTGGGCCTTGTTGGCCTAGGCCAGGATACAGCGTTGAATACACGGCCATATATACTTCATTGTGGTTTTTTTTTTTTCAACAGCCACGATAATATGGATATGATGTTTGAAACCCAAATACGTATACTCTGAATTCCACACATAAACATCTGTCCGGAAATAATGGGTTTTTCGCACAAATGTCTTGATTTTGCAGCATTTCTCCTTTGTTCACAGTCATAAAAGCTTTGTGCACATTGCCTTGATGTGCCTCGCATAAGCTGAGAACAGGGCTAATTTGGAAAAACAGAGTATCTTGACTATTTCATTATCATGCATCAGCGGTTTTATGTCAGCCTCTGGTTTCCGCAATCTGTCTGCAGACATCTGTACACCTTAACAAACGGCATCACACAGTGTCATCATCTGCTCTCCCCTGACTTGTGCTATTGATTACATCCAAACACCATTCAGTTTGGGTGCTCTTGGAATAGAAACTTTGAAGTGTACAACTCTCTTAAAGTGAACCTAAACTCCATTGTAAAAAGGGAGCAGATACCAAAAGATGCCTGCTGTTGCCTTTATCAGTCAGGAAAACACTATTGTTCCTCCCCACCCATTGTTGGGCACAAATGTTCTCAGTTTTTTTTTTTTTCAGAGAATAGGTGCAGGGGCTTCCCCCCTCCCCCGAGTCACCCCTTAAACCAAATATCATTTTGCGGTGCTAAGTAAGTTGTATAGAATGCGTTTGTAGCACTACTTTTCTCTCTCTCTGGGGCTACCGAGGTATAATGGCGCCACCTGTATAGTAATTAGGAGGCAGAGTCTTCATAATCTGTGTGATCAGGACAGGATCTTTAACAAGCACTGTGCCTCCACTCAATTGGGGCTTGTGAATAGCAAGTGAAATCCCAATTGAGAAATATTGGGCCAGATTCACAGAGATCGGCGTATCTCTGTGAGGGCGTAGCGCATCTCATATGCGCTACACCGACGTAACCTAGAGAGGCAAGTACAGTATTCACAAAGCACTTGCTCCCTAAGTTATGGCAGCGTAACGTAAATGGGCCGGCGGAAGCCCGCGTAATTCAAAGTAGGCTGGTATTGGGCGTGTTGTATTATAATGAATCGTGACCCCATGTAAATGAAGCGCCATACGAACGGCGCATGCTCAGAATCACGTCGAATTTACACCCTAAGATACGACAGCTCAATGGCAACGACGTGAACTTAACCTACGCCCAGCCCCATTCACGTACGACTTACGTAAACAACGTAAAAACATACGCTTGTTCCGACGTCCATACTTTGCATTACCTGCGCCTCATATAGCAGGGGTAACTTTACGCCGGACGTAAGCCTTACGTAAACGGCGTAGCGGGCGCAAGTACGTTCGTAAATCGGCGTATCTAGGTGATTTGCATATTCAACGCGTAAATCTACGGAAGCGCCCCTAGCGGCCAGTGTAAATATGCATCCAAGATACGACGGCGTAGAAGACTTACGTCGGTCGTATCTTGGCAAAATTCAGGCGTATCTTGTTCCCTGAATAGGGCGCATAGATACGACGGCGCATCACAGAACTTACGCCGCGTATATATAGATACGTCGGCGTAAGTCGTCTGTGAATCTGGCCCTATATCTTCACATAGACAGTAATAAATACATTTCAGTGAACCATCCAACATAAAGTATTTTCCAAACAGGAACATAAAATCATTAACAGTCTCTATGTATGTCTCAGTGAGGTAAATCTGCAGCACTTACACATTCTGTGTTCTCTTAGCAGGGATTCCTTGTTCTTTCTCCACATGTCTCTCTCTCCACCCACTTAGTCTCAAAACCCCTTGCCATCCTCTGCTCTTCTTGATGACCTCATCCTTGGTGAGAGAGAGAGAGCATAGCAACCATATTGGGAAAAGGGCAAACAAACACTGCATAACAAGAGTATACACTTGGTAAATGGGCAAATAAATGATCACATCACTACAGGTTAATAATAAGAAAAGCGGTAAAATAGATACCCTGCAGCTCTCAACAATAGTCATTCCCAACAATAATAGATCCCCCCAGCAACAATAGATCCTCCCCAGCAATGATAGACCCCCCAGCAATAAAAGACCACCTCAGAAACAAAATACACCCACCCAGCAACAATAGATCCCCCTACCAACAACAAAATCCTCCCATCAGCACCAACAGATCCCTCAGCAGCCAGCATCAATAGAACATCCAGCAGCCAGCAAAAATAGACACCATCCCTCAAAAGTTGAAATGAATAAGTGATAGCGCTAGTATTAACTAGTGCTGAGTGAGTACAGTGTAAATATTAGTAATATAAATCATACACAGTGAGTATAAATAGCAACACTTATGAAAAATTACTACTAAGTCCAATGAGATGTTGAAATGAGTTCCTTATGGGTTAAAACCCATATGCAGCCCTATGGTAATCAGCTGGCATTTCCTCCTCAAAGCTTCTCATTAGACAGACAACGACCTTTCCCATTAAAAGATCCAAGCAGAAAACCTCAATATAAGGGAAGAAAAAGAAAGAGGACAAGCCTGATAGTACAATACTGTATAGTAGAGGACAATGGACAAGAGACTACACCGACGGTAATGAACTCACAAAACCGCCGATTGACACAGGCTCTGAGATAGATTGCCGCTCAGTATGTTGGTCTCCTCACTAGGATCGTAGTCCCGTCAAACATAGGCTCCTCCCCCATGCGTTCCGTCACTAGGCACGTGACTTAGTCATGGGTCTCTGAATGACTATGGGAGACGGCTGAGCTTATAACAGAGCCGTTGCGTCTCATTCAAACAGGAAGTGAAACCACAGAAAGGAGAGGGGGTTGACATCTACATCATTGCAGGTAACAACCTCGAGCACTGTGCAAAAAAGCAGATTATAGCACTCGCTACATTTAGCAACATTGTGCAATACAATAGTATTTTAATACAGGGAAAAAATATATATAATCTATCAACACAGACTCAATTAGACTATCTTGTTGATATAAACAGAATATTTAAAACAAACAGAATATTTAAAATAATGTTTTTAAAATATCTAGAACCATTAAAAAAGGAGGACCTGCCTTCTTAGTAAGTTTAAAAAGCAACCACATCGCCCCCTTCATATGGTAAATACATACTACATGAAAAAGATATAATATAGAGACGTGCAAACATACTCTATACATTCATGCATCCTGAGGGGGTGTCATAAAGAAATACAAAGTGTGCTGCATTTTATACAAAAAAATTTATCTACGTTAAAAAAATGTATTAATAATAAGAATTAATTAATAAGTTGCAAATGGTGAATTCTTGTGTCTGTTTAAACACACTCCCATAACAACATAAAAACATAAGCCTCTATGAAGGGGAGGAAGACACCCATTCAAGATGCAAGATGATAACCAAAAAATGCACAAATTATTTGCACAAAAAATAATTTATACAAAAAAAATCTTCTTATCCCTGAATCAATCCGATCACTACACAATCGGAACATATAAGATAAAAAACTAAAAATCTGAAATAAAACAATTCAAATCAAATTCTACATTGAGCCCATTTGGCACTAAAGAGCGCATTTCGTGTATCCATCTGGATTCGCTTTTACTAAGCTCGCAAATTTTGTGGCTTCCTCTCCAATGGGGGGTATATTTCTCCAAGGCCCAGAACTTAAGTTGTTTAGGGTCTTTATTATGACACAATGCGAAGTGACGCGAAACATTGTGATCGGGATACACCTTTTCAATATTTTGCACATGTTCTCTTATGCGTTTCCACATTGGTCTTTTTGTGCGACCTATATATTGGAGTGAACAAGAACACTGAAGGGCATACACCACACCTTCTGTTCGACAAGTAATAAGATCTTTGATCTCATATTCTTTTTGGGTAACATGGGACACAAATTTTGAACATTTCTGTCCGTTAAGGTTCGTTTTTTTGCATGCGTAACAACGCTTGCAGGGGAAAAACCCCTTACCCTGATAGAAGGTTAATTGATTGTGTTTTGTTGGGGGGTCCGGAACATTTTTCGCTACCAAATCCCGTAAGGTAGGAGCTCTTCTGTATATCATCTTTGGAATACTTGGAAGTATACCTTGTAGTTGCCTGTCAGCTTGTAAAATAGGCCAGTATTTTCGAAAAATCTTTTCTAACTGTTTATGCTGGACACTATAATTGAAGATAATGGGTAGTTCCATTCCAACTGCATGATTTTTTATCTTATCCTGTATGAGGGATTCTCTAGGAGTATCATATACTTTTGAGATTTGTGTTTGGATAAAATCTTCATCATACCCCTTATTCACAAATTTCTTCCCCAGCATATTATCTTGTTCTAAGAAGATATTAGGGTCTGAACAATTTCTCCGGATCCTTGTCATTTGTCCTTTAGGGATATTAATCAACCAAGGATCATGATGACAGCTATCTGTTGGTATATAGCTGTTTCTTTCTACTGGTTTGAAGTATGTTTTTGTAGTTATTTTTTGGGGTTCCAAAGTGATTTCCAAATCCAGAAATTGAATAGATTTATCACTAATTGAGTATGAAAGGTTGATGTTCTTCTGATTCTGGTTTAGATTGTCAAAAAATTGTATAAGGGAGGCTTCATCACCACTCCAGATGATGATGCAATCATCTATGTATCTTCTGTACAGAACTAGGTGATGCGGCATATTTTCATAGACAGCCATTTCCTCCCATTCGGACATGAACACATTTGCGACACTTGGCGCGTATTTTGCGCCCATCCCTATTCCATTTAGTTGTCGATAAAAATCGGATCTATACCAGAAATAATTGTGCTGAAGGCCATAGGCCAAGCACCTCAGGACAAACCGTTTCTGTTTGGAAATTAAAGAACCATACTTATTAAGGGCCCACTTAGTTGCCCCAATTGCCTCTTCGTGATTAATTATGGTATAAAGTGATGCCACATCCGCTGTGGCTAACAAATATTTCTCACTTGTATTTATCACTAATGAGTCAAGGATCTGAATGAGATGCTTAGTATCTCTCAGATAAGCCTTGGTGAGAGGAACTAAGGGCTGAATAAACTTATCAACATATTCTCCCAGACGGGAGTTTATAGATTGTATCCCATTTATAATGGGTCTCCCAGGTGGTCTAGTTTGATCCTTATGAATTTTGGGTATTGTGTATATGATTGGAACCCTGCATACTTCTGGAATCAGGTATTTTTCTTCTCTTTTGTTGAGAATACCTCTTTCTCTTCCTCGATAGATTAGTTCAGACAGTTCTTCTTTATATTCACTCGTGGGATTTCCCCTGAGCTTAATATAAGTATTGACATCATTAAGCTGATTTTGTAGTTCTTCATGATAATACTCTTTGGACAATACTACAATGGCCCCCCCCCTTATCTGCCGGCCTGATAATAATTTGTTTATTTTCCTCAAGCTCTTTAATCCCCTTATGGATGGCTTTGGGATCCGGCATTTTTTTGATTTTCAATTGGTCTAAATCTCTAAGTACCATTTTATTAAATACCTCTATATGGTGATTGTTCTTTACTTGAGGATTAAATAGAGATTTGTTTCTCAATTGGCTGTGTGAAACTCTTCCCGGCAAATTATTTCTATCAGGTGGATTGATAATAGGCTGGTTTAATATGTATTTTTTGATGTTCAACTTTCTTGTGAATTTTTTAATGTCCACATAGGCATCAAATTTACTAAGATTCCTTTTGGGGGCGAACTTGAGACCCTTTTCCAATGTCATAATTTCTGTTTTTGTTAGTTCGACCCCACTAATATTATATATTCCTTGACCTATTAAACCTTCCTTCGTTTTGACCTTGTGTCCCCCTCTACATCCCCTCTTTCGTTTGGACTTCTGGAATGTGCTCCTTGTTCGTGCCGAGGGGGTGTCCTCTCGTTCCTGCGATAATCTAAAAAAGACGAGGAAGGGCGACTATCCTGTTCCTCTCTATAGTTTGCAAGTGGCTCATAATAATTGTGAGTAGGTATTGGACTTCTTCTGGACTCCTGGTGGTAGTAATCTCGATTAGAGGGACCACCCGATTGGTGGGCTTGATACTGCCCTCCTTGATGTTGGTAATATTGAGGAGGGTAGTGATCTCTTGGGTCCCTTCGATCTTGGTTGTAATAATTGGGATCCTGATGATATCCATATGGATAATTTCCCTGATTGCTGGACTGATTTTGTGGTGGATTAGATGGTTTCTGATTATTCTTATTATTTTTCCAAACAGGTTTCTTTGGAGACTTAGTGCGAGGTTTTTGATTATTTTTATTATTCTTCCACCAAGGCTTTGGTGTTCTAGGTCCGTTCGGTTCCTCTCTGTATGGTCTAGGTGGATAATTAGTATAATCTTGTTGGGATCTAGCATATTCATCCACCCCGTGTCTGGGTCGTTCAGGTGTTCTAAATCTGAATTCCCTCGGAGGGGAAATAACCCTTACCTCTCTGTCAGGAGAGGATGACACTGACCCTATTTTTCCATCTTTCAGATTAAGTTGCCACTTGAATATCTGGTGTGAACGATAATCGTTCGTATCCCTCATATATTTCCTTCTTTTCCGTTGTTTAATTTCAGTATCCCTTTGTTCCAATACTTTATTAAGTTGGTTAGTTAGTGTAGTAAAAGAAGGGGTATCCTTATAACCTTCTAAGGCAGTCTTGCATTCTGCTATTGATTTATTAATCTGTGCAATTTTTCGTTGTTTCCTCTTAATTAGAAACTGCATAACTTCCAACCCCTTTTCATTGAAGAATTTGAACCATTCTTCAATGGAATCTTTGTCCAATAGTCCATCATTGATGGGAACATCCCATCTGAGTCTTCTAGGGACTATTCCCTCTTTAATGTATTGTTCGTGTGTGGTGAGATCCCACCACACACTGACCTTTTTCTCCATGAGATGGCCAAATTTCCTAAAATTGGTATCTAAATCACATGTTTCTGCAGTATTTTTACTGGTAAATACATCTTTAAGGTCAACTGTACGGTTTTCCATATAGTTAAATATATCCATGATTGCTGCTAGTAGTGATAAAAGTAAGTGAAAATGTGTAAAAGAGGAATGGTACTACTGCGCTACCATATATAAAACAAAAAAAGTGGAAAAAACAGCAAAAAATATCAAATAACAAAAGCTGCGTATCTATTAGGTGAACAAAACCAAATTAATATGAAATGAATAAGTGATAGCGCTAGTATTAACTAGTGCTGAGTGAGTACAGTGTAAATATTAGTAATATAAATCATACACAGTGAGTATAAATAGCAACACTTATGAAAAATTACTACTAAGTCCAATGAGATGTTGAAATGAGTTCCTTATGGGTTAAAACCCATATGCAGCCCTATGGTAATCAGCTGGCGTTTCCTCCTCAAAGCTTCTCATTAGACAGACAACGACCTTTCCCATTAAAAGATCCAAGCAGAAAACCTCAATATAAGGGAAGAAAAAGAAAGAGGACAAGCCTCATAGTACAATACTGTATAGTAGAGGACAATGGACAAGAGACTACACCGACGGTAATGAACTCACAAAACCGCCGATTGACACAGGCTCTGAGATAGATTGCCGCTCAGTATGTTGGTCTCCTCACTAGGATCGTAGTCCCGTCAAACATAGGCTCCTCCCCCACGCGTTCCGTCACTAGGCACGTGACTTAGTCATGGGTCTCTGAATGACTATGGGAGACGGCTGAGCTTATAACAGAGCCGTTGCGTCTCATTCAAACAGGAAGTGAAACCACAGAAAGGAGAGGGGGTTGACATCTACATCATTGCAGGTAACAACCTCGAGCACTGTGCAAAAAAGCAGATTATAGCACTCGCTACATTTAGCAACATTGTGCAATACAATAGTATTTTAATACAGGGAAAAAATATATATAATCTATCAACACAGACTCAATTAGACTATCTTGTTGATATAAACAGAATATTTAAAACAAACAGAATATTTAAAATAATGTTTTTAAAATATCTAGAACCATTAAAAAAGGAGGACCTGCCTTCTTAGTAAGTTTAAAAAGCAACCACATCGCCCCCTTCATATGGTAAATACATACTACATGAAAAAGATATAATATAGAGACGTGCAAACATACTCTATACATTCATGCATCCTGAGGGGGTGTCATAAAGAAATACAAAGTGTGCTGCATTTTATACAAAAAAATTTATCTACGTTAAAAAAATGTATTAATAATAAGAATTAATTAATAAGTTGCAAATGGTGAATTCTTGTGTCTGTTTAAACACACTCCCATAACAACATAAAAACATAAGCCTCTATGAAGGGGAGGAAGACACCCATTCAAGATGCAAGATGATAACCAAAAAATGCACAAATTATTTGCACAAAAAATAATTTATACAAAAAAATCTTCTTATCCCTGAATCAATCCGATCACTACACAATCGGAACATATAAGATAAAAAACTAAAAATCTGAAATAAAACAATTCAAATCAAATTCTACATTGAGCCCATTTGGCACTAAAGAGCGCATTTCGTGTATCCATCTGGATTCGCTTTTACTAAGCTCGCGAATTTTGTGGCTTCCTCTCCAATGGGGGGTATATTTCTCCAAGGCCCAGAACTTAAGTTGTTTAGGGTCTTTATTATGACACAATGCGAAGTGACGCGAAACATTGTGATCGGGATACCCCTTTTCAATATTTTGCACATGTTCTCTTATGCGTTTCCACATTGGTCTTTTTGTGCGACCTATATATTGGAGTGAACAAGAACACTGAAGGGCATACACCACACCTTCTGTTCGACAAGTAATAAGATCTTTGATCTCATATTCTTTTTGGGTAACATGGGACACAAATTTTGAACATTTCTGTCCGTTAAGGTTCGTTTTTTTGCATGCGTAACAACGCTTGCAGGGGAAAAACCCCTTACCCTGATAGAAGGTTAATTGATTGTGTTTTGTTGGGGGGTCCGGAACATTTTTCGCTACCAAATCCCGTAAGGTAGGTTCTAGATATTTTAAAAACATTATTTTAAATATTCTGTTTGTTTTAAATATTCTGTTTATATCAACAAGATAGTCTAATTGAGTCTGTGTTGATAGATTATATATATTTTTTCCCTGTATTAAAATACTATTGTATTGCACAATGTTGCTAAATGTAGCGAGTGCTATAATCTGCTTTTTTGCACAGTGCTCGAGGTTGTTACCTGCAATGATGTAGATGTCAACCCCCTCTCCTTTCTGTGGTTTCACTTCCTGTTTGAATGAGACGCAACGGCTCTGTTATAAGCTCAGCCGTCTCCCATAGTCATTCAGAGACCCATGACTAAGTCACGTGCCTAGTGACGGAACGCGTGGGGGAGGAGCCTATGTTTGACGGGACTACGATCCTAGTGAGGAGACCAACATACTGAGCGGCAATCTATCTCAGAGCCTGTGTCAATCGGCGGTTTTGTGAGTTCATTACCGTCGGTGTAGTCTCTTGTCCATTGTCCTCTACTATACAGTATTGTACTATGAGGCTTGTCCTCTTTCTTTTTCTTCCCTTATATTGAGGTTTTCTGCTTGGATCTTTTAATGGGAAAGGTCGTTGTCTGTCTAATGAGAAGCTTTGAGGAGGAAACGCCAGCTGATTACCATAGGGCTGCATATGGGTTTTAACCCATAAGGAACTCATTTCAACATCTCATTGGACTTAGTAGTAATTTTTCATAAGTGTTGCTATTTATACTCACTGTGTATGATTTATATTACTAATATTTACACTGTACTCACTCAGCACTAGTTAATACTAGCGCTATCACTTATTCATTTCATATTAATTTGGTTTTGTTCACCTAATAGATACGCAGCTTTTGTTATTTGATATTTTTTGCTGTTTTTTCCACTTTTTTTGTTTTATATATGGTAGCGCAGTAGTACCATTCCTCTTTTATCCCTCAAAAGTTGACCCCTTACAGCAACATAACCATTTTCCCCCAGGCAGCACTACACCCCCCATGTGACAAAAGATCCCCCAATAGCCAGCATCAATAGACATTCCAGCACACCTCAGCACCCTTTGCCAACACATACATTCAGTGCTAGAGGGGCCAGAACTGCTAGACCACCACTATGAAACAATAGATCCCCCTACCAACAACAAAATCCTCCCATCAGCACCAACAGATCCCTCAGCAGCCAGCATCAATAGAACATCCAGCAGCCAGCAAAAATAGACACCCCCTCTCAAAAGTTGATCCCTTCCAGCAACATAACCCTTTACCCCCAGGTAGCACTATACCCCCCCCCCAGTGACAAAAGATCCCCCAATAGCCAGCATCAATAGACATTCCAGCATACCTCAGCACCCTTTTTCAATTCTGTACATTCAGTGCTAGAGGCGTCAGAACTGCTAGACCACCACTATGAAAAAAAAACTCTAGTCCTACCACACCCCCTGCTGGGCACTTTTGTTCTTCCCTACCCCCAACTGGGCACTATCATTCCTCCCCACCTCTCATTGGGCACTATTGTTCCCCTCCCTATGCCCCTTTTTTTCCCTACTGGGCACTATTGTGTGCCTTCACCCACCAATGACCAGTGCCCTGCTGACACTAGCGGATCTTCTTTCCATTAGCACGATACGTTTTTTTTCTTCCCATCGACTCCTAGCTCTGGGCATTTTTTCCCACTTCCCACTTCCTACATTTTGAGATGGGAATGAGGGACACCTACTAGCAAAATTATGTAGGCATAGGACACGCCCCCTGTCACACCCCTAAAAGGGGAAATTATAAATAAAAGGTTAATTCAATCCACAAGTGCTTTTTTTTTTATTCCTTTATATTGGCTTTTAACATTGACAAATGCAGCAATTTAGAAGTTGGATGAAAGGTTTAGCACTGGGAAACACGTTTTGAAAGATAAAAAGTGCATTTTATCTACATCTATATAGATCAGACCAAAATGAGGGACACATGAGGAGGAAAGAGGGACAGAGGGACATTGCTCCAAATCAGGGACAGTCCCTCAGAATCAGGGACAGTTGGGAGCTTTGCATTTCACTTCCCTCATAGCTATAGACCTGACTCATTGGAGTGAACCCAGCCTTATTATGTACTTGGATTTCTGCTAAGTGACTATGTGAAATAGGGGAAACTATCAGATCAAATAAACATCAGCACATGAAAATAAAAATAACACGTAGGCATTCAATTATACTGTAATTGCTTGAAGACATAAAGGAATACAGTGTTGCTGAAAGGGATGGGTTCCAATAAAGGCAGTTGTTAGGTTACACCTAACAATATACCTTTAATTGTGACAGTAATTGCCAATGGGATCACAGAAAAAAAATGAAGGATAATTGTAGCACAAGCAGATGTTTGCTTGTTGGGAAAATCTTAAAACATACTGTACATAGCAAGACACAAAAATCTTTCTGACAAACTACAAATAATAGAAACGTAAAAATAATACAATTGTTATATCCGTTGCCATTTCATGTTTTGAAATGTTCCCACAAAAGGCAATTGACTGAGTGCACAGAAGAGGTATTCATTTTTTAATCTACCTGTAAAATGATTGTTAATGCGGTGTGCATTTATCATTTCAGCTTTGACAGTCCTGTCAATAATGTTTGCAGACTCCCTGAATACCAAGCAGAGAACGGCAACATTCCATTTTGCCAGTCTGCAGGCAGCTATTGTAGAATATCATCACCCTGGCAAGCTCTAATCCTGATAGATGCTCAACGTAATCACAAATGTGTAGCACACGACTGAGAGGAATATTGTCCCGCTGGTGTGTTCCTTGACCAGAGCACAATTAAAGGCAGGAGGGAACGATAACAGACTCTTAAAGGGAAATAGTATTGACTTTGATTATTTCTTTGAGCTTTTTAAAGTAAATATTTGTCTATTTATTAGGCTTGTTTTACATGACAAAGGATTGTCAGAGCACCACGAAGTAGCTGTCTGCCTTTGGGCCTCCTTTATTTGATTGAAAGTCAGAAGTAGCCCTTTAATAAATGCATTTAAAATCCAGTTCCAATGTTCCAATGGGCACACTAATTCTGATGACCTTATATACTTATAAACAACATGTGTTATCAATCTCATCAAAGTTTAGGGTCCAACATTGCGTGGTCCGCTGCTTCAATTGTAATTCCATAATCCAGTATGTGGAGTCATATGACTGGTCCAATACAACCAACCTGCAAGTGCGAGGAGTTTGGACATTATCGGACAGCATCTAGAAAGGTATTAAAAGATAGACAAGGACCCACATTCACAAAGCACTTACCCTGACTTATAACACGTTACGCCGACGTAAGTGCAAATGTGCGCCGGCGTATGTGTGCGGCAGACCCACAAACCAACAGGCGCCTAAAAACAGGCTACACCCCGCCGACGTAGCTTTCACACGCCGGCGTAGGGTGGGCGCACATATGGACTGTGCGCATTGTGCTGCTCCCATTGATTAGCCATTCAAACATGCAAATGAGGGAAATACGCCGATTCACGAATGTGCGTGTGCCCGGCACATGCTACGCGAGATGCGTGTAAGTTATACGTCCGGCGTAAAGTTATTCCCCATAAATGAGGTGCAACCCGGCAACAGACATGCACAGGTCTGCTCCAGGGAACACAAGCTGGCGTATTGTGCGTTGGACGTGTGTCTGGCTGGGCGTACGTTATGTTCACGGCATACGCGGTGACCCTGCGTAGCTTAGGCAGTTGTGCCGGCGTGGTTGTGAGCAGGCGCATAGGGGTGCTGTGCATGCGTCCACGTCACGGCACATGCGCAGTTTGTGTTATACGTACCTGTCTGGCGCTCGGCCCATCATTTGCATGAGGTCACGCCTCATTTGCATGGGTTCACGCCCACTTCAACCTACGGCCGACGTGCGCCTTCGAAACCCACGCCACGCTGGCGCAGCATTGGGAGCATTGGCTTGCTGAATACAATGCTTGCCTCTCCGCGCTGCGTTGGGTGGCGTACAGTGTTTGCTCTACGGCGGTGTGATGTGCGCCTTGCTCTCTGTGAATCTGGGCCTATGTACTTACCCTCGAAATGTGTAAGCCATTTGAAGTTTCTTCCACTTTTCGGAATTGGAGCAGTGGACCAGGCAATTTGGGGCACTGTGGACATGGATGAGCTTGATAGCATATGCTGTTTGTGAAGACCCAACAGTTTTATTTCTTCAATGAAAAGTTTTATAAAGGTAATGCGCAAGGCTGGTGCATTTTATTTTCTGGTGTTTCTTATGACACCCCCCCCCCCAGTCCTTATGGGGCTGCAAGCTATTGCCTAGCATCAAGCTGTTGAAGATATACGGTTCACCATTGCCAGAACACCTACCTTGAGTATGGGAAGTTGTTTGTTTTGACCTTGGTTACAACCAGGCATTCCCTCATTTTGGAGATATTTTCTTACTTCCTGTTTTGGCAATGGGATGGGAAGTCATGGATGGGACAAGGGCAAAGATGACAAGAAAAAGAAATGGGTTATAAAACCTTGCTTACTCTATCCAAAATGACAAAGTTTTGCCCCTAGTTCTAATTTAAATGTCAGCTTAAGCTATTGAGCTCTGCATACAACAGACATTTTACAACAGGTGATAAGGAGAATCTGAAATTCAGTAAGGCCCCATACACACGATAGAATTTATCCGCGAATACGGTCCAGCGGACCGTTTCCGCGGATAAATCCTCTCGAGGATTTCAGCAGATTTTAATGCGATGGAGTGTACTCACCATCGCATTGAAATCCGCGCCAAAATCCTCTGGCGATGACGTGTCGCGCCATCGCCGCGATTATGACGCGGCGACGTGCGCGACGCTGTCATATAAGGAATTCCACGCATGCGTCGAATCATTACGACGCATGCGGGGGATCCCTTCGGACGGATGGATCCGGTGAGTCTGTACAGACCAGCGGATCCATCCGTTGGGATGGACTCCAGCAGATGGATATGTTCTGCATGTCAGCAAATATTCGATCTGCTGGAATCCATCCCAGGGGAGATATATCCGCGGAAACAGATCCGCTGGATATAGGATCTATCCGCTGAAACCCATTTGCTGGGATTTATCTGCGGATGGATTCTATGGTGTGTACGGGGGCCTAAGTGTTTTATATGGAGCCGAGAGATCCATCTGCTGGCAGGAAAGAAGTTTACAAAATATTTATACGCAATACTTCTTTTTTATCTGACCAACAAAGAAATCGTATTATTTAATCTTGACTATAATAAAATAAATGTACAAAACTACTATGTATCCCCTTGATTGCAACTTGAAGCATAGTATACAATAGACAGCATGTATAATATAGTAACTGTTTTTATGGTTCCAGTAATGAGAACAGGATCAGCTGATCTGAAGGCTGTTTGAACTATATAGCCTTATGTACACACGGTCAGAATTTCCAACAACAAATGTTCGATGTGAGCTTTTCGGACCGTGTGTAGGCTCCATCAGACATTTGTTGTCAGAATTTCCGTCAACAAATGTTTGAGAGCTGCTTCTCAATTTTTCCGACAACAAAAGTTCTTGTCGGAAATTCCGATCGTCTGTAGCCAATTGCGATGCACAAAAATCTTACGCATGCTCGGAATCATTGAACTTCATTTTTCTCGACTCGTCGTAGTGTTCTACGTGACCACATTCTTAACGTTCTGAATTTCCGCCAACATTTATGTGACCGTGTGTATGCAAGACAAGTTTGAGCCAACATTCTGTCTGAAAAAAATCCACGGTTTTGTTGTCAGAAATTCCGACCGTGTGTAAGCGGCAATAGGCTCGTAGCCAGGCCAATGGAACAGTGGAGTTGCAAGGTATCTATTGTATTCCTGATTCCTGATGGATGGGTGGAAATTGAAGCTATTACATGGCTAAAACGAACCTTTTCTGAGAGACCCTAGTGCTAGCTAACAGTATTGCTGTGCTCTCCCAGTTTTCAGAGAGCCATTATTCAAAAAGGACAGCATAGAAGTATGTTTAATTAATATTTTACAACTAGTTCCCAATATACTTTGTAGTTATATTTCCTTGTTCTCTCCTTTAGCCCAGGTTCACACTGGTTACGATTTGCTTCGATTTGAGATGCGATTTCACATGTGAAATCGCATCTCAAATCGGCGGCATTTGCCGGCAATTGTCGGCAATGACACACCGTCCTAATCGGTGCGACGCCGCATCTGCGGCACTGCACCGATTTCAAAAAGTAGTTCCTGTATTACTTTTTGCAATTTCGGGCCGCGATTTACATTGACATCTGTGCAGAAACCTGCAGAGATGTCTCTTAAATCGCGGCCGAAATCGGGTCTGCCAGCGGGAGTGAAATCGGCTTCACTCCCGCAGCCCAGTGTGAACCAGGGCTTAGTGATAAAAGATTTGGTTTCAATGCATTTTTTTATGTAGGGCATGAAAGAGAGCTATCGGGTGACCACCCTATTTTATTGAAAAAAATATCATGAAAAATAAACTAATTAGAGACTAGTCCTGGTGGTTCCTACCACATCCCAAAAATAGACTTGAAAAGAATGAAATGCCCCTAGGGATAATATGGGCAGGAAACCATAACAGGCTATTAACAGGCTACTTAGATAGATGGTGAAACAAGTGTAAACAATTTATGAATTGTATTAAATATACAAAAATATGAATTTTGTTAAAAACAGCCATGGAAACAAGACATGATTATAAAGATACACCTGCTTACTGCTGCAATACATAGTGGCCCAGATTCTCAAAGACTTACGACGGCGTATCTTCAGATACGCCGTCGTAAGTCTGAATGGCCACCGTCGTATCTATGCGCCTGATTCATAGAATCAGTTACGCATAGATTTGGCCAAGATACGAGCGGCGTAAGTCTCCTACGCCGTCATATCTTGGGGTGCATATTTACGCTGGCCGCTAGGTGGCGCTTCCGTTGATTTCCGCGTCGAATATGTAAATGAGCAAGATACGCCGATTCACAAACGTACATACGCCCGTCACAATTAGTTACGCTGTTTACGTAAGACATACGCCGGCGTAAAGATAAAGCTGGTCTGGACGTCGGAACAAGCGTATCTTTTAACGTTGTTTACGTAAGTCGTACGTGAATGGGGCTGTGCGTAGGTTACCTTCACGTCACAGGCATTGAGCCGGTGTATCTTTGGGCGTAAATACGACGTGATACTGAGCATGCGCGCGCATGCGCCGTTCGTTCGGCCATGCATCTACATGGGGTCACGCTCAATTTAAATACAACACGCCCACGACCTGCCTACTTTGAATTACGCCGGCCGATTTACACTACGCCGCCGTAACTTTGTGAATACAGCACTTGCCTCTCTTAGTTGCGGCAGCATAAATAAGATACGCTACGCCCGCACAACGTTATGCCGCCCTACGTGAATCTAGGCCAGTATGTTTATAGCCATAAATTCAACTACAAACTATAATGGCAACAACAACCCTACATGTTTTGGAAAGCATAAAAAGTTTCTTTCCTCTTTACCATATATATATTTTCTTCTTGGATTGGATGAGAGTAAGCTTGTGTATTTCTAGTGGAAAAAATAGGATTTTTTTAATACAGCTTACCTGTAAAATCCTTTTCTTGAAATACATCACGGGACACAGAGCCATTGATAATTACTTAGTGGATTAGATACTGGCAACCCTAATTACACGGCGAGTTCCTCCCCTATATAACCCCTCCCATATGGAGAGTACCCCAGTTTTGTAGCAAAGCAATAAGTGTCTCAATGTTTTAATCCCGAAGAGGGGCGGGAGCTCTGTGTCCTGTGATGTATTTCAAGAAAAGGATTTTACAGGTAAGCTGTATTAAAAAATCCTATTTTTTGTTCATACTGTACATCACGGGACACAGAGCCATTGATAATTACCGTATTTATCTGGGTATAGCGCGCACTGGCGTATAGCGCGCACCCCAAGTCTAGAAGGAAAATTTCAGGAAAAAAAATTAATTATTTACAGTTTGAATGCCCTTCGTCGGTGTCTTGCCCACCGTCCATCGGCGGCCTTGTCCGGTCCGGCATCCGTCTGCCGCCTTGGTGGTGTCCTCCCCGCTTCTCCCGCGCTGTCTCTGAGCACCGCCGCCGACATATAGCGCAGTACACTCTGGGCCTTGGTGGTGTCCTCCCCGCTTCTCCCGCGCTGTCTCTGAGCGCCGCCGCCAAAATATACCAAGCGCATCTGGTTCATGTTTGTAACTGTCATCCGGAGCTATGATTAAGGTCCTGCTGTGCGGAATTTTTATCCTGTGTACAATAAAGTCATTCAAACGATCCCTGGATTGAGTGCCGGTTTCAATTGCCCAATCAGGTTGATCCGTCCTCCCTGCTTCTCCCATGCTGTCTCCGAGCGCCGCCGCCGACATATACCGAGCGCAGTACACTCGGGTAAACTCGGCTAGGCTCGGCCACGCTCGGCTCCTCTCGCATAAAGGCTAGGAGGCGGCACAGGGCATGACCGCGAGCAGAGCCAAGCGTGGCCGAGTGTACCCGAGTGTACTGCGCTCAGTATATTTTGGCGGCAGCGCTCAGAGACAGCGTGGATTGGCGTATTAACGCGCACCCACGATTTCCCCATGATTTTAAGGGGAAAAAAGTGCGCGTTATACGCCGATAAATACGGTACTTAGTGGGATGTCCCAAAGCAATGCTTAAAATGAGGGGAGGGAAACACAGATCAGTAACATAAACCGCCATTGGGCCAGAGGATTTAAACTGCTGCCTGCAGTACACTACGCCTGAAGGTGGCATTCTCATGCCCTCTCACATCTACATTGTAGAATTTAGTGAATGTATGGACCGAAGACCAAGTAGCAGCCTTGCAGATCTGAGCCATGGAGGCCTGGTGATGCACTGCCCATGAAGCACCCACTGCTCTAGTCAAGTGCGCTTTCACCTGAAAAGGAGGAATTTTCTTTTCCAAAGCATAGGCCTGAATAATGACTTGCCGAATCCAACTTACAATAGTGGATTTCAACGCTGCCTGGTCCTTGCTTGAGCCCTGTGGCAGAATAAACAGACAATCAGTCTTTCGTATCTGAGCCATAGCTCTGACTGCAGATCTGGAAAAAAGGACGGTAGGACTACATCTTGATTCAGATGAAGACTACTTAAGGTAAAAAAGTTGGATGAGGACTCAGGACCACCCTGTCCTCACGAATAGTCATATATGGCTCCTTACATAAGAGAGCCGCCAATTCCGCTACCCTCCTTGCCGAGGATATGGCTACAAGAAAAATGTGTTTCTTTGTCAAAAGAACCAAAGAAGCATGGTGCAATGGTTCAAAAGACTGAAAAACAGACAAAACCAAATTTAAGTCCCATGGGCACACAGGAGACCTAACCGGCAGATTCAAGCGCAGCACTCCCTGTAAAGGCCTGGACCAGGGAATGAGAGGCAAGCGGTCTTTGAAAGAATACCGACAAAGCCGAGATCTGGCTCTTGATAGTGCTCAAGGCCAACTTCATTTCTACACCTAACTGAAGAAAGGCAAGAATCCTGCTAATGGCATACTTTCTAGGATGCCACCCCCTGGGTTCACACCAGGAAACATATGCCTTCCAGATTCTATAGTAGATGAGCCTGGAGGCCGGCTTCCTAGCATTAACCAGAGTGGATAGGACTGGACCTGAGAGCCCACGTCTCCTCAGAATGTGGGTCTCAATAGCCAAACCGCATACCAGGATCTCCTGGGACAAGCCGGGGCAACCTAAATCACCGGCTTTCCTTCCCTCTTGACTCTCTGAAGGAATCGTGGAAGAAGCAGAACTGAAGGGAACGCATAAATTAGAGAATACTGATCCCATGGAACAGTTAGGGCATCCGACCCCTGGAATGAAGACCGCAGATAGGCAAGGAATATGCCTTTCTGCCCAAGAAAAAATGTGATTCACCTCTGTTTGGGCACCCAGAATTCTGGTGCCTCCCTGGTGATTGACATAAGCCACTGCAGTGGCATTGTTGGACTGTACCCGAACAGGACACCCCTGCATTCTGTAAGACCAGACCCTGAAGGCCAGATGGATTGCCTGAATCTCCACAATGTTGATGGGCAGATGCCTTGTCCAGAACTGCTCCCCAGCCTACAATTTTCCAAGTGACTAGAATAAAGGATTTTCCTTTTAGCAGATTTTGGGGTAGCAACCACAAATTGAGGCTCTGGCGAACCAGTGGGGCCAGGATCATTTGAAGGTCCAAGGCCTGGATTCTTCTGTTTCAAGTGGACAGGATGCTGCCCTGCAACGGCCTTGAGTGAAACTGGGCATAGGGAACAGCCTGGAATGAGGCTACCATCTTTCCCAATAACCTAATGCATTAACGGATGGAAGGTTTCTTCTTTGCCTTTATCACTCGGACCAGATCCTTTATGGTTTTGGCCTTTGGCCTAGGTAGGAATACCCTGCTTTGGGACTTGTCTATAATCATTCCCAAATATTCTTTTGCCTATACATGAACTTTAATAATGGATCATTTGTAACCAAAATGCATACACACAACGTAAGCTTTTACTGTAAAGCACACAGTACCACTTTACATAAACCTATAAAACAAATAAACTTCCATGCAAGTGAGGTCATTCACCCTGTCCTTGGTCTTGAATAAAGAGGAATGAATGCCGTTTCATCATTTAATTAAAGTTTATGGAACCATTAAAGTTAAGTAAATAAGAAAACATCCCAGTCTGTACTCATACCTCATTTCCTGTAACAGAGTCATGAAAATAAAATGCATTAAATGATTTGCCAGAGAACTCACTCAGTTAAAGGATTACAGCATGCATTATTCATCATGCCATAATAAGTATTGCTGATGGGTGCCTTATAGTTATGAGCAAGTTAAAAAAAGAGTTGTAAAAGTGCAAAGGACATAGAATAAAAAAGAAAGCATAATGCGAATAAATAAATCACTATTTTAGATAACAGAAAATATAGTAACAGATTATTTGGGTAATTAATCAATGAGAATGTTAGAATGTTTTAATCAACTGGATAAATGCATTCTTCATGGGACAATCAATGACTCTGTGCCGTACACATGTTCTCACATTCTTTCTTCCTTGGTATGTCTGATACACTTTTTCTCAGCAAAGGTTTTCCAAGTGCAATTTGTCTCATGTCTCATGTATGTCTCATGTATGGTTTCTCCCATAATGTATCAGTTGTGTATCTCCTTCAAAAAACTTGATCAATGTAAAGTCATCCTTTAGGCTCTCCAAACCCAAACATTTTACTGTAATGCCCTGCAGATCATTAATCGTATGTTAATTAAAGTGTAAAACCACAGAGCAGTCACCTACGTTCTGTAATTCAATAATAGCCTTGACTGTGCCAAATCAAATGTTGAAGTTAAGCATTGTGATAGGATGCTGATTCAACAATATCAAAGTTCCATTATCACACAGTAAGATCTATTAATGTCTTTGTATACTTGAACTTAAATAAAGACTATAGTATAAATGTGACAGCTTACTTTCTTTGCCATGTTCCAAGCATATTAACGAACACTGTGCCTTCTCCTCTACAAGTTGCTTGTCCTGTCCTACTTATATGTATTTTTTCTATTTTGTATTTAACTGCATTTGTGTGCATTTGTTATTTTGCATTTAGAAGCTTTGTTCGTTGGTATTTTTAATAAAGCTTGCTAGCTTTTTTTGGATTTACACTATGTGGAGGCCTTTTTTATATGCCCCTCAAGTTTGGCGGAATCCTAGCTTGGCACATTTTGTTCCAGCATACCAGACCTTGATGCCTTAACAGCCGGTTCAACCTACAAGTTTGTCTTCGGTGCATGAAGGAGGTGTTTCGTAGATCCAGTCCAGATTGGGTAATTTTAACCCAACAAGACTGTGACCATACAGTACATAAGGGCTGCCCTGAGCACATAGGAGAAAGAACATGTGACAGGGTAAGCTGGAAGTCAGGAGAAGGGTTAAGAATTGTGAGGAATGGTTTAAGGATATCACGTAGGGAGCAGGAAGGAGGTGGATTAAACTTAGGGAAACCACGGGTGGGATCAGACAGCAAGGTGAACAGTTTGGACTACTCACTCACCCTTTTGGTAAAAGTGTGGATATGGTTGAGAAGTACATACGTTTAGGGAATTGAGGTATGGGAAGAAGATGGGGGACTTGTGGGGCATGTTGTACTTTTGTCACAGCATCAGTGGGTCCTTGATGGTGTCAAAAAAGTAAGATCGATGGTAATGTTTGGATGGGTGATTGAACCTTAATGGTCACTGTGGGCAGGTGCAGTCTATTTTCTCTACTGCTGTGGTGCTCAACTGCAGTGGCATTGCAGTGGAAGAGGAAGTCAAGTGGAACCTAGTTCTTCTATGGTTTCTTGGGTCACAAGGGGGCTATCAGATTGGATGTTGGTGCCCCATGTGACTCCTGCAGCCATCTTGGGTTAGGCATAGTCTATTTAAAACCCTGGCTCCTGGGCTTGGTGCGCCATTCATATGTGGTTAGAGTAGGACAGGTCACCCATCTGACAGTGGTTAGCATGAGGGAGCAACATACTGCCTGGACGCCTCCTTACTTGGGTACAGATTGGACATTTTGCTCTTGAATACAGATGCTGTCAGCACACTCAAGACCTTCTGCTACTACTCATCGCTGTTACATCCTGTGAGCACTCCGAGTCGGGTTACCTTCCCATCAAGCTTGCTGTATTTTGCAGAGTTACGGTTACAATATATTTCCATTCTCTGCACCTGGACTCTGAGTGTTTTCTGCTGCCGCACCTTTTCTGCTGCTACACCTACTTCACAAATACAGTATCTCACAAAAGTGAGTACACCCCTCACATTTTTGTAATTCTTTTATTATATCTTTTCATTTGACAGCACTAAAGAAATGACACTTTGCTACAATGTAAAGTAGTGAGTGTACAGCTTGTATAATAGTGTCAATTGGCCAAGACCATACAGCAGTTTAATATGACAGGTTCCACTCAGAACAGGCCTCGCCATGGTAGATCAAATAAGTTGAATGCACATGCTCAGTGTCATATCCAGAGGTTGTCTTTGGGAAATAGACAAATGAGTGCTTCCACCATTGCTGCAGAAGTTGATGGGGTGGGGGGTCAGTCTGTCAGTGCTCAGACCATATGCCACATACTGCATCAAATTGGCCTGCATGGCTGTCATCCCAGATGGCAGCCTCTTCTAAAGATGATGTACAAGAAAGGGTGTCTTGCCTACAGTCAAGCATGGTGGTTAGAGTGTCATGGTCTGGGGCTGCATGAGTGCTGTCGGCACTGGGAAACTACAGTTTATTGAGGGAACCATGAATGCCAACATGTATTGTGACATACAGAAGCAGAGCATGATCCCCTCCCTTTGGAGACTGGGCCACAGAACAGTATTCCATCATGATAACGACCCCAAACACACCTCCAGGACGACCACTGCCTTGCTAAAGAAGCTGAGGGTAAAGATGATGGACTGGCCAAGCATGTCTCCAGACCTAAACCTTATTGAGCATCTGTGGGGCATCCTCACACGGAAGGTGGAGGAGAAAGTAGTGTGGATGAATCCGCGCAATGGAGACAAATATTGCCAGTAAGTGATTATATATTTGGGGTTGTTGACACCCTTAGATTTAATTAATTAAGCAGCTGCCCCTACGTAATTTATTTCACCTTAGTGAGATAATGAATTGAGTGAGGTATGAAGGTAGAAGTGGCGCTACCTTAATTAATACTTGTATATAAAGTGCAAAACTGATGGTGTGGCTAATGGATTTATCCTATTGTTATAAAGTGCACATGTGCTTGAAAAACAAATATGTGCAATAGATTGGTCATGTAAATAATGGATTTACCCAATTGGTATAAAGTGCACCTGTGCTTGAAAACAAATAATTACAATAAAATGGTCAGATGCAGATACAATAGTGCACATTAATAATTATTGTAAACCTCCATGTGCTGCGTATGGATTATTAGTGATATCCAATCCAAATGTATAAGTATGTGAAAATAAAAATAAAAATAAAAGTAAAAATAAAAATAATAAAAATAAAAGGTGCTTTGTAAACATCTATTTTCGTTATCCCATATAGAGGAGAAAAAGGGTCCCAAATAGTGTAATATCGTTTTAAAATGGTAAGCTTTTATTACACAGACAAATGGGTACTCACAATTGTGGAGATTTGACAGAGCATATCATGCTAAAACATGCAGAAAACGGAAGTGTTGTGGCGTTCTATCGGATCGAGCGATAGAACCATCAGTTTTGCACTTTATATTCAAGTATTAATTAACCACTTAAGCCCCAGACCAATATGCTGCTAAATGCCCAAAGGCGTTTTTACAATTCGGCACTGCGTCGCTTTAACAGACAATTGCGCGCTCGTGCGACGTGGCTCCCACACAAAATTTACGTCCTTTTTTCTCCACAAATAGAGCTTTCTTTTGGTGGTATTTGATCACCTCTGCGGTTTTTATTTTTTGCGCTATAAACAAAAATAGCTGGGTAATAAATATCCCCCAAAAACATATATAAAAAAAAAAAATTCCTCAGTTTAGGCCAATACGTATTCTTCTACCTATTTTTGGTAAAAAAAATCGCAATAAGCGTTTATCGATTGGTTTGCGCAAAATTTATAGCGTTTACAAAATAGGGGATATTTTTATTGCATTTTTATAAAAAAATTTTTTTACTACTAATGGCGACGATCAGCGATTTTTTTCATGACTGCGACATTATGGCGGACACTTCGGACAATTTTGACACATTTTTGGGACCATTGTCATTTTCACAGCAATAAATGCATTTAAATTGCATTCTTTATTGTGAAAATGACAGTTGCAGTTTGGGAGTTAACCACAGGGGGCACTGAACGTGTTAGGCTTCACCTAGTGTGTGTTTACAACAGTAGGGGGGTGTGGCTGTAGGTCTGACGTCATCGATTGTGTCTCCCCTATAAAGGGGATGACACGATCGATGCGCCACCACAGTGAAGCACGGGGAAGCCGTGTTTACATACGGCTCTCCCCGTTCTTCAGCTCCGGGGAGCGATCACGACGGAGCGGCTATAAACGAATAGCCGCGCCGTCGTCCCGGATTGCTCCCCGAGGGAATCCGCCCGCCGCACGCGGCGGGGGGGGTCCCGATCGGACCCCCGACCCGCGGAAAGGCAAGGACGTATATATACGTCCTTCTGCCTGTCCGTGCCATTGTGCGGACGTAAATAGTCGTGCGGCGGGCGATAAGGGGTTAAGGGAGCACCACTTCTACCTTCATACTTCACTCAGAAGGTGGTGGAGCACAAGCTCTCTAACGTCCACCAGCTCTGTGATGTCATCATGGAAGAGTGGAAGAGGACTCCATTAACAACCTGTGAAGCTCTGGTGAACTCCATTCCCAAGAGGGCTGAGGCAGTGCTGGAAAATAATGGAGTCCACACGAAATATTGACACTTTGGGCCAATTTGTCCTTTTTTACTTAGGAGTGCACTCACTTTTGTTGCCAGCGGTTTAGACATTAATGGCTGTGTGTTGAGTTATTTTGAGGGGACAGAAAATTTACACTGTTACTGTATACAAGCTGTACACTCACTGCTTTACATTGTAGCAAAGTGTCATTTCTTCAGTGTTGTCACATGAAAAGATATAATAAAATATTTACAAAATGTGAGGGGTGTACTCACTTTTGTGAGATACTGTATGTATGATTATATGGGGTTCATGAAGAAAGTAATTACTCAGGTTTATTCAGGGTGAATAATGGTGTAAAAGGACTTGTGTGTACCCACCAAGCTTGTTGTGAATGACTGGTGGCTAGTACGGAACATGCAACAACAACACAGCAGGATATAGAAACTTTTCAAGAGGACCATAATAAATTAATGGCGTGGGCTACTACATGACAAATAAAGTTTAATACTTGTAAATATAAGATAATGTACTTGGGGGCTAAAAATATAAATGCAAGTTACTCTTTAGGGGGAGAATCTCTAGGGGAATCCAGGATGGAGAAGGATCTGGGGGTCCTAGTAGAAGATAGACTGAGCAATAGCATGCAGTGTCAAGCTGCAGCTTCCAAAGCCAGCAGAATATTAGCATGCATTAAAAAGGGAATTTACTCCAGAGATAAAATGATTGTTCTGCCACTTTATAAAACTCTGGTTCGGCCTATCTGACCGTTTTCCAGCAGACCGTTTTCCAGCGGACAAAAGTTTCTTAGCATGCTTAGAAACTTGTCCGCTGGAAACCTGTCCGTCGGACATGTCCGCTGATTAGTATGTCTAACCAGCGGACCGAAATCCCGCGCATGCGTCAAATTGATTCGATGCATGCGTGGAAGCATTGAACTTCCTGGTTTGAGCACGTCGCCGCGTCACCGTCACCGCCACGTCACAGCGTTCTCTGTCCGCTGGGATTTTGATCTGATGGTGTGTACACACATCAGACCAAAATATCCCAGGAGACATGTCCGATGAAAACGGTCCGTGGACCGATTTCATCGGACATGTCTCCTCGTGTGTACAGGGCCTCACATGTGCGTGTTATACAGTAAATAAATACGGGCACTTGAGGACCTCACTTATGAGGAACGACTACAAGCGCTAAATTTATTCTCCCTGGAGGAGAGACACTTG
This sequence comes from Rana temporaria, assembly GCF_905171775.1. Lineage (NCBI taxonomy): Eukaryota > Metazoa > Chordata > Amphibia > Anura > Ranidae > Rana > Rana temporaria. The sequence continues at coordinate 63,435,814 of NC_053492.1, forward strand.
AGTGGTGATATGTTTGCGATGCACAAATATCTCAATGGTGATCCCAGCGTAAATATTAAACTTTTCAGTCCCAGGGAGTGTAAGAGGACACAGGGCCACATGATGAGACTGGAAGAGAAGCAGTTTAGCATTAAGCTGCGTAGGGGTTTTTCACTGTCAGGGTGGTAAGGATGTGGAACTCTCTTCCACAATCGGTGGTTGTCGGCAGGAAGTATGAATAGTTTTAAAAGACGTGCATCTTAACGTAAACAATTTAAGGGGATATGGTAAATTATTTTTCTACACATACACCTACATAGGTTGAACTGGATGGACAGTTGTCTTTAACCCTTTCATGACTAAGCTTATTTTTGACATTTGGTGTTTACAAGTTAAAATCCGTATTTTTTGCTAGAAAATTACTTAGAACCCTCAAACATTATATATATATTTTTTAGCAGAGAATCTAGAGAATAAAATGGCAATTTTTGCAATATTTTATGTCAGACGGTATTTGTGCGACGGTGTTTTAAACACAACTTTTTGGGAAAAATTAACTTTCATGAATTAAAAAAAAATGAAAAAGTAGTTAGCCCAATTTTTGTATATAATGTTAAAGATGATGTTACGCCGAGTAAATAGATACCAAACATGTCACGCTTTATAATTGCACGCACTCGTGGAATGGCGACAATCGGTACCTAAAAATCTCCATAGGCGATGCTTTAAACTTTTTTTACGGTTACCAGGTTAGAGTTACAGAGGAGGTCTAGTGCTAGAATTATTGCTCTTGCTCTGACGATCGTGGCGATACCTCACATGTGTGATTTGAACACCGTTTTCATATCCGTATGCGTTTTCTTTGTTGTGCGAGCTCGCGTGGAGGGGGGCGCATTAAATATTATTTTTCTGTCTCATTTTATTTATTTTTATAATATTAAATTGTGTTTTTTTTTTTTTTTTGTTTTTTTACATTTTGATCACTTTTATTGCTGTCACAAGGAATGTAAACATCCCTTGTGACAGTAATAGGTGGTGACAGGTACTCTTTAAGGAGGGACCGGGGGTTTAAAAGACCCCCGATCCCTCCTTTGCACTTCAAAGTATTCAGATTGCCGAAAACGGTGATTCTGAATACTGTGTACTTTTTTAAATCCGGCGCCATTGGCAGCCGAGAAACCCGAAAGTGACGTCATGATGTCGCTTCCGTGTTTACATTTCGGAGACTAAATTTCAGTCTGCGCCTGGACACTGGAGACGCCAGATCGAGGATCGGGTCTCCCGGTGGGATGGGAGGCCCGGTCAGAGCGGCGAGAGGCGGTGGGAGGGTAGGGATGTCCCCTCCCGCTCCTCCGGCATAACAACCGAGCGGCCTTTAGCCACATCGGTTGTTATGCCTGGATAGCCAATCGTTGGCTCTAAACAACGGTACCGGGATGATGCCTGCATCTGTGGGCATCATCCTGGTATAACCCCCGAAAGCCGAGGACGCATATATGCGTACGCTCAGCAGGAAAGGGATTTAACCATACCTACTATGGGCCAGATTCACAGTTGAAATACGCCGGCGTATCTACTGATACTCCGGCGTATTTTCAAATTTGCCGCGTCATATCTTTAGTTTGAATTCTCAAACCAAGATACGACGGCTTTAGGCTTCGATCCGACAGGCATACGGCTTTGTATGTCTTTGGATCGTAGGTGTAATACTTTGGCGCCCGCTGGGTGGAGTTCGCGTCGTTTTCCGCGTCGGGTATGCTAATTAGCTGTTTACGGCGATCTACGAAGGTACGCGCGTTCGTCGCATTCTCTTACGTCGTCGCTAGTCGGCTTTTCCCGGCTTATACTTACGGCTGCTATTTCATGGCTTATATTTAGACTGCCCATGTAAAAGTATGGCCGTCGTTCCCGCGTCGAATTAAATTTTTTTTTTGTTGTGTAAGTCGTCCGTGAATAGGAAAGGACGTAACACACGTCGCCGTTCAAAAGATTACGTTGGTGCGACATCATTTCGCGAAAAGCACGGCGGGAAATTACAAAACGGAGCATGCGCAGTACGTTCGGCGCGGGAACGCGCCTAATTTAAATGATGCACGCCCCATTTAAATTAGGCGGGCTTGCGCCGGACGCATTTACGCTACGCCGCCGCAAGTTTACAGGCAAGTGCTTTGTGAATCAAGCACTTGCGCTGAAAACTTGCGGTGGTGTAACGTAAATGGGATACGTTAGACCGCCGCAAATGTACCTGAATGTGGCCCTATGTTACTATGACATTGGATGACGCTGTCAAGGACCTGGCTTTAATAACTGTATTAGAATTCTTGTACTGTATGTATGAAGAATTGATCTCTAAATGTTATTGTTATTATCTTGTTATTTGATAAAAGCTGTGTCCATAAAACTCCAACACAACTAATTAGTGTCATAGTGTATTATGTATGATGTTTAATGTGCTTGGTTTTAACGTTCAATATCTGTCTGCTTTCTCATCCCTACCCTGGCCAAGTCGTTTCAAGACCATTATTCGGGCAACTCCTCAATGGGATCCATCATTGGTCTATTTTCATTCCTATGCTTCTCGGCAGTCAAAGTCTTTAGGAATAACAGTATTTGCAATATGACTTGGTAGCAGTTACATTTTTATGTTATATGAATTTTAAATGAAACTGGCATTTTCCTTCAACGCTCTTTTATGGAATCTCAATGAATGACGCACATTTGGAAATGTAAAAAATATAGCACCATGTGCTGAAGAAACCACGTTCATCCAACTTGTTATCAGTAAAGCTCAGACAAATAGGCCCATTTGTGCATTGCCGGAAATGTTCATTTTCATAAATGTCTTCACTGCTGTACGGTTTAGCATTTACATCCACTTTCCAACATTACCGTTCTGAAATAATGGAGTATTTAACAGGCAATATTGCTGAAACACTGAGATGCCCTAATTTAGAACCGGGGCTAAAAATGTTCCAGTATTCCGCTCTCCCCCTGGTGAGATCCCAGATGCCTGTCATGCATTTATATGTGTGCTAATGAGAATCAACATGCATTCCTCATGAGAAATGATCCTCAGATTGCTGACTGCATTTATTAGAAAATGGATCACTAGGTAATTGTCAGGCAATGGATGAGCAATACATAAAATGCATCACAAAATCCATGTTACTGTCTAATAAACAAGATCCCATGCATATAGCCTATAAAGAGACATTTATATCATTATTACATTTAACACTAAGAAAACAGGTGAATGGTTTCATGTAGTAGGACGGCCTAGGGTTTCCCAACCCATGGAAGGCCCAGCATGTGTCATTAGCCACCAACGATGGGACTACTGCATAACAATCAATTAGGCTTTCACATGATAAAGGGTCCCTGTCAATATCACAATTAACTATAATGGCCTCCATAGCCATTCAAGTCCATAACTAAATGAAATTGGTTATCCATCATAAGCCTAAGATGAATAGTCTTAAAATCCAATACACATTTATGATGGTAATCATATAAAGAGCATTTTGAAATTATAGGTTATTTATAATTTTATTTATTAAGCTATTATAGGGGAGTTGGATGATTCATTCCTGTAAGTTGATCTTTAACAGCGTTCAAAAGGTGTGACAGATTATTAAACTGTCCTATAAAAGAGTAATTGATCCCCAGGTGTGCAACTAGGAGGTAATAGGGACCATGTATAGTCATCAAAACTCTTGATGGAGACAAGTTTCAATACATAAAAAGTAATCCTATGAAGAACCATTTATATTACACTATATTGTCAAAAGTATTAGGATCCCTGCCTTTACACGCACATGAACTTTAACGGCATCCCAGTCTTAGTCCGTAGGGTTTAATATTGTGTTGGCTCACCCATTGCAGCTATAACAGCTTCAACTCTTTAGGGAAGGCTGTCCATAAGGTTTAAGGTTTAGGAGTGCATCTATGGGAATGTTTGACCATTCTTCCAGAAGCACATTTGTGAGGTCAGTCCAGATCATTTGGTGGAGGGGGATTATGGTGTGGGGTTGTGCAGGGGCTGGGCTGGGCTTGGCTACTTAGTTCCAGTAAAGGGAACTCTTAAGGCATCAGCATACCAAGACATATTGGACAATTTCATGCTCCCAACTTTATGGGAACAGCTTGGGGATGCCCCCTTCCTGTTCCAACATGACTGCGCACCAGTGCACAAAGCAAGGTCGGTAAAGAGTTTAGTGGAATTACAAGAAAATGTAGAGAATAGTGAAAAAAGGTGGGGGGGTACCTACATCCTATCAAAATGGAAAGTTTGGTGGTTGAGGCCGCGTACACACGATCAGTCAAAACCGATGAAAACAAACTGAAGGACCGTTTTATCGGTCCAAACCGATCGTGTGTGGGCCCCATCGGCCAGTTATCCTTCGGTCAAAAAAAAGAGAACTTGCTTTAAAATTTGACCGATGGACGCCTAACCAATGGGTCAAAACCGATCATTAGTATGCAAAAGCATCGGTCAAAAGGCCGCGCATGCTCAGAATCAAGTCGACGCATGCTTGGAAGCATTGAACTTCGTTTTTTTTAGAACGTCGTGTGTTTTACGTCACCGCGTTCTGACACGATTGTTTTTTTAACTGATGGTGTGTAGGCACATCAGACCATCAGTCAGCTTCATCGGTTAACCGATGAAACAGTCCTTCAGTCCATTTTCATCGGTTTTGACTGATCGTGTGTACGCAGCCTGAGGCTGTTGGACTTTGAGTGCCCGTTCACACTTCCGTGACTTGGGATCCGACTTGTGTCGCCCCCAAGTCGCGCGACATGAGAAATTACATTAAAGTGAATGAGAGCCGTCTTAATGCACACTACTGAAGTCGCTCCGACTTCAGAAAAGGTTCCTGTACTACTTCAAGGTGACTTCTAGGTGACTTGTACCCATTGATTTCAATGGGAGTTGCCTCCAACTCAGTCAGATCAGTGTCTTAACTGAAGCAACTTTACAGGAAGAGAAAAAAATGTTTCAGGCAAACCCCTCCTTCCCACAGAGCTGATTATTGTTTAATTGGTCACTGGAAAAGTTGCCTGTCCTCCAAATGAATACATATATGCAATAAATAGAGGGAATCCGTAACCACCTTCGGAAGAATAGTTTGGATACTGTAGCATTTACTTCAGGGGTGAACAGGTAAGATCAACAAGGGTGAACAGGTAAGGTCTATATGGGTGAACAGGTAAGATCTATATGGGTGAACAGGAAAGATCTATATGGGTGAACAGGTAAGATCTATAGGGTTGAACAGGTAAGATCCACAGGGATGAACAGATAAGATCCATAGGGGTGTACAGGCAAGATCCATAGGGGTGAACAGGTAAAATCCATAGGGGTGAACGGGTAAGATCTATAGGGGGTAAACAGGTAAGATCCATAGGGGTGAACAGGTAAAATCCATAGGGGTGAACAGGTAAAATCCATAGGGGTGAACAGGTAAAATCCATAGGGGTGAACAGGTAAGATCTATAGGGGTGAACAGGTAAGGTCCACAGGGGTAAACAAGTAAGATCCACAGGGGTGAGAAGGTAAGATCCATGGGGGTGAACAGGTAAGATTCATAGGGGTAAACAGGTAAGATTCATAGGGGTGAACAGATACGATCCATAGGGGTTAACAGTTAAGATCCATAGGGGTGAACAGATAAGATCCATAGGGGTGAGCAGATAAGATCCATAGGGGTGAGCAGGTAAGATCCATAGGGGTGAGCAGGTAAGATCCATAGGGGTGAACAGATAAGATCCATAGGGGTGAACAGGTAATATCCATAGGGGTGAACAGGTAAGATCTATAGGGGTGAACAGGTAAGATCCATAGGGGTTAGCAGGAAAAATTCCATAGGGATGAACAGGTAAGATCCATAGGGGTGAACATGTAAAATCCATAGGGGTGACCAGGTAAAATCCATAGGGGTGAACAGGTAAGATATATAGGGGTGAACAGGTAAGATCCACAGGGGTAAACAGGTAAGATCCACAGGGGTGAACAGGTAAGATCTATAGGGGTGAACAGGTAAGATCCATAGGGGTGAACAGGAAAAAATCCATATGGATGAACAGGTAAGATCCATAGGGGTGAACAGGTCAAATCCATAGGAGTGAGCGGGTAAAATCCATAGGGGTGAACAGGTAGGATCTATAGGGGTGAACAGGTAAGATCCACAGGGGTAAACAGGTAAGATCTGTACGGAGGAACAGGTAAGATCTATAGGGGTGAACAGGTAAGATCCATAGGGATGAACAGATAAGATCCATAGGGGTGAACAGATAAGATCCATAGGGGTGAGCAGGTAAGATCCATAGGGGTGAAAAGATAAGATCCATAGGGGTGAACAGATAAGATCCATAGGGGTGAACAGGTAAGATCTATAGGGGTGAACAGGTAAGATCTATAGGGGTGAACAGGTAAGATCCATAGGGGTGAACAGGTAAGATATATAGGGGTGAACAGGTACGATATATAGGGGTGAACAGGTATGATCTATAGGGGTGAACAGGTAAGAGGCAAAGTGGTTTAGGATGGGTAAGCTGCAATATGTAACATTTTTGTTTTTGTGCTTAATATCACTTGAATGATATGTTATTGGTTACAGAGTGGCAATAATGTGTGGCTTTTATATGTGCCCTGGTGCGTCTTCAAACTTTTTACTTTTTACAAGGTTTCCTTGTTAAAAAAAATCATGTGCTCTCATCTTTTCAGTTGGAAGTACATGCTGTGCATTCGTAACAAGTTAGCCTGACCTTTCAGGTTTGGGATAAATAAATATCTAGCTTTAATCTCCGCACATTTCCTTCTCGCCATATAGGATGGAATGTGGTTGCTAGGCAGCAATCTCAAGATGTGTGACAATATTATGAAATTTGTATAAATTAAAACTGTTATTGCCTGAGGATTTTGCATGAGTTAATAAGTTAATCTTCCCACTCAGATAAAAAAAAGGTCACATTATAATTATAAAAGTTTTACTGTATCATGCGTTTGTTACGCTGCATCGAGGAGAAACTTCAGTATTATATGTGTTTTTCGTAAGCTCATCGCAAACTTTACAATCTGATTGTAAAATTTCCTTCAAGGTACCACCAAGAGTATAGTGCAAGAGCCTGTAGGATCAGCAACAATTGGTTGAATAGATTACAAGTTTTAGTATCTCTAAATTGCATTGCATAAAGACTACGGTATAGTACGCCTGAAAATGGAACTAATCCCAGACATCAGAAACTGTCAGTATTTGTTCTTAAAGCAGTATTAAACCCCAAACCCCAAAAATATATATATTTTAGCTTCATAAGCATGCACACAGGGTGTTAGAGGTGTGCCTGGGCACACTCTAATCACCCTGTATGGAGCAGATACCCCTGTTTAGACCCCTGATATTTCAGCAAAGCCCCCTAACGGGGCTCCTAAAAAATTTGTAAAAAAACATATATTTTCAAAAAATAAAATAAATAAAAAACTACTGACACCATCTACTGCCCTACTGAAACCAATCTCTGCCCTACTGACACCATCAGTATAATGCAGGGCTAGTGGCATAAAATTAAATGTAAGAGTCCATAGTGTTTAAAGTAAAGTCCTTGTTCAGGAAAGAAAGCTGGAATCACCCACGGTGTAAACAAAGACACAATCAGGTGAGCATGAAATTATCCTCCACCGAACATCAACACACCAGGCCTTTCCCAAAGGAAACAGACCACTGAATTACAGGTGGTCAAACAAGCATGATATGTCCACAGCGCCACAAAACCACTTCAATTGGATCATAGATGGGTCTTATACAGGGGCGGACTGACCATTCAAGCACTTGGGCACTGCCCGAGGGCCCCATGCCACTATCAGGGCTACCAGGCTCAGTAAAACCAGGGACAGTATGTAAAAATCTGTGTTTTTTTTACATCTGTCCCTGATATGTCTGATACCGACATGCTTTTGATGTGAAAATCTCGATATTTTAGCTGCCCCTCCTCTGCACTGCCTCCTGGCGTGGTGGCCATCTGTATGCCCGGGGGCCCCATAATCTTCTATTGCCCGGGGGCCCTATGAGTTGTCAGTCCGCCCCTGGTCTTATAGTCTCAGAAAATGGAAGATCATAGGGGCATACATAAAATACAAGAAAGGCAACTCCTCATGGTGTAGTATTAAAACCAGGCAAAATGTATTTCTAAAAAACAGCCAGGGTACTCACATTTTGTCAGATAAAAACAGGCATTTCGAAGGCTGCAGTCTGTCATGAATAGCATTTGTTTCCAACCACAAAGATGGCCGCAGGCCACATGTCAGAGCTTCACCCTATATGCATACACATGCATGTGTTTGAGCTTTGAGGTGCACACCCTAATGCAATGGGCAATGACACCAACAATGGGACCCATTGACTCCAATGATGGGACACAATATCTCCCAATGACACCAATGATAGTGTCATTGGAAGAAATTGTGCCCTAACAATGGGGCCTAATGACACTAATGATGGGATGCAATTCCCCACTTACACCAACTATGGGGCACAATTCCTCCCACTGACACCAAAGATGGAGCATTGATTTTTTTTCCATTGTCATTGGTTGCTTTGGGAAATTGGGAAAGCATTTTATCACACCGATCTTGGTGTGGTCAGATGCTTTGAGGGCAGAGGACAGATCTAGGGTCTAATAGACCCCATTTTTTTTTTCAAAAAAGAGTACTTGTCACTACAGATCATCTTTTTTATTTCATCAAACATTTGGGTAATATAGTGTGTTTTAGTGTATTAAAATTTAAAAAAGTGTTTTTTTTCCAAATACATTGCGTTTGAAAAATTGCTGCACAAATACTGTGTGAAAAAAAATGTAACACCAACCGTTTTAATCTGTAGGGCCTTTGCTTTAAAAAAAATATATAATGTTTAGGAGTTCAAAGTATTTTTTCATGTAAACAAAAAGTGGCATGGTGAGTATTTTGCCTGAGGATTTTGTAGACACTATAATGTTTGAGCAAACCAAAAAAAAAAAAAGCGTATTGACATTTTTTTACCAAAGACATGTGGCTGAATACATTTTGGCCTAAATGTATGACTAAAATTGAGTTTATTGGATTTTTCTTATAACAAAAATTAGAAAATATATACCGTATTTATCGCGGTATATAGCGCTGCCACGTATACCGCGCACCCCTAAAGTTGCCCCCGAAATTCCTGTAAAAAAAAAGTTATATGATTTTATTACTTACAGTTTTGGTGTCTTCCCAGCGTCCATCGTCCGGTCCGGCGTCCGTCTCCGGCCTCGATGGTGTCCTCCCGGCTTCTCCAGCGCGCGCCTCAAGTCGAGTCCCCGCTTCCCGCGCTCAGTTCGAACGCCTCCGCCGACATATACCGAGTGCAGTACACTCGGGTACATTCGGCAAGGCTCGGCGTCGCTCGCGCTCACGCTCTGTGACGTTTATGCGTGAGCACGAACGAAGCCGAGCCTGGCCGAATGTACCCGAGTGTACTGCACACGGTATATGTCGGCGCAGGATTTCAAACTGAGCGCGGGAAGCGGCTATCGGCGTATATCGCGCACCCACGATTTTCCTCTTATTTTAAGGGGAAAATAGTGCGCGATATATGCTGATAAATACGGTATTTTTTTCAAAATGTTTAGTCTTCTTCCGGTTATATCGCAAAAAATAAAAATTGCAGAGGCAATTACCGTCTTTATTGGTGTATAACACTCACTTTTTTACCCTAAAAATAGAGGGTAAACTGTGCCTGCGTGTTATACGCAGGGGGCTGTGGAAGGTTTTTCTCCTGAAACTTCCCTTTTAAAGTTAGGGGCCCAGATCAACGTAGCGTGGCGCATTTGTAAGTCCGGCGTAGTGTATCTCAGATACACTACACCGCCATAACTTACAGCATATTTCCCGTATCCACAAAGAATTTGCGCAGTAAGCTACGGCGGCGTAGTGTAAATGTGTCGGCGTAAGGACGCGCAATTCAAATCACTAAGTTGTGAGCGTGTTTTATGTTAATACGTCTTGACCCCACATAAATGACGTTTTTTTTTAACGGCGCATGCGCCGTCCGTGGGGGTATCCCAGTGCGCATGCTCCAAATTAACCCGCAACAAGCCAATGCTTTCGACGTGAACGTAATTCTACGCAAAGCCCTATTCGCGAACGTTTTATGCAAACTACGTAAACGACAGAAAATTTGACGCTGGCCCGACATCCATACTTAACATTGGCTACGCCTCATATAGCAGGGGTAACTTTACGCCGGAAAAAGCCTTACGGAAACGACGTAAAAAAAATGCACCGGCCGGACGTACGTTTGTGGATTGGCGTATTTAGCTAATTTGCTTACTCAACGCGGAAATCGACGGAAGCGCCACCTAGCGGCCAGCGTAAATATGCACCTTAGATCCGACGGCGTACTAAGACGTACTCCAGTCGGATCTAGCCCAGCTTCAGGCGTATCTTGTTTTGTGGATACAAAACAACGATACGCCAGAGCAACGTAGAAGTTACGCGGCGTATCGATTAATACGCCAGCGTAACTGCTTCGTGGATCTGGCCCAGGGTGCGTGTTATACGACTGTGCGTGTTATACGCTGATAAATACTGTAAATACCATCAAAAGAAAACTCTATTTATGGGGAAAAAAAGGGCGCAAATTTTGTTTGGGTACAACATTGCATGACCGTGCAATTACCAGAGTAGTGCCCAATTTTAAAAGGTGCTCTGGTCATTTGGCAGCCAAATCTTCTGTAGCTGAAGTGGTTAAAAATATCTAATTTCTTCATCAGTTTAGGCCAATATGAATTCTGCTACAAATATTTTGCTAAAAAATCAAAATAAGTGTATATTTATTGGTTTGTGCAAAAGTCATAGCAGGGGTCCTCAAACATGCGGCCCGCCGAGGACATTTTTTTGCCCCCGCTGCCTGTCCGTTACTTTTTTTCCAACATAACAGAAGGATGGTCCGGCAGCTGGCCTATCATTGGTGGAAGAGGGAGAGGGGGCGGTGGCCACAGATTGCCTGCCCGGCTGAAGCGCTGGATCATGGGAATTGTAGTCCGGCTGAAATCAAGCTCCTGACGGTGGGAGGAACTGAACAGTGCAGCTGGACTACAACTCCCACCTCCCAGGACTCAGAGGCAGCCAGGGTATGTGGGAGGGGCCGGCTGGACGTGACTTGGGCGGTGACTTGTGGGCAGTGAATGTCTGGCGCTGGCTCATGGGAGAGAGAGAGGAGGAGACGTGACAGAGCATCACAGCACAGTAGTTTTGAGCAACAAGAGCAAAGGCAAGCTTGGAGGAAGTTGGCATCATCCCCCCGAAGAGATTGACCATTGAAATACTGGTAAGTTTGTTGATTTTTCTTTACTTGTTCTTCATTTTAAATATTGTATTTGTTCGTAGTGTATTTCTCGGCGCGTATTTCAAATTGGGTGGGTAGGGGGCGTGATTCATTTAAATGAAGCGCTTCCCCGCGCCGATTGAACTGCGCATGCTCCGTTTCGAAATTTCCCGCCGTGCTTTGCGCGAAATTACGTCGCACCGACGTCATGTTTTGAACTTCAACGTGAGTTATGTCCTTTCCTATTCACGGACGACTTACGCAAAAAAAAAAAAAAAAAATTGACATGGGAACGACGGCCATACTTTAACATGGCAAGTCTATCTATACGCCTCATAATAGCAGCTTTAACTATACGCCGGGAAAAGCCGACTAGCGACGACATAAGAGAATGAGACGGCCGCGCGTACCTTCGTTAATCGCCGGAAAAAGCTAATTAGCATACCCGACGTGGGAAAACGACGCAAACTCCACCCAGCGGGCGCGGAAATATTGCACCTACGATCCAAAGGCGTACGAAGCCGTACGCCTGTCGGATCGAAGCCAGAAGCCGTCGTATCTTGGTTTGAGGATTCAAACTAAAGATACGACGCAGCAAATTTGAAAGTACGCCAGTGTATCAGTAGATACGCCGGCGTACTTCTTCTGTGAATCTGGCCCATAGTGTCTACAAACGATGGGATATATTTATGGAATTCCTTATTTATTTTTTACTAGTAATGGCGGCGATCAGCGACTTATAGCGGGACTGCGACATTGAGGTGGACAAATCGCACCCTAAGTGAAATTTTTTGGGGACCAGTGACACCAATACATACAGTTGTGTTCAAAATTATTCAACCCCCCAATGCTTTAAAGGGTTTTAGGGAATTTAGTGTACATTTGTAATTGTATTCAGAATGAAATCCTACAAGGACTTCTTAAAGAACCATATGCAACTAAAATTACATCAATCGGTTTTGTAATACAGTAGTAAATGTTTATTTTGTGAATTCTTCATTTACACAATTATTCAACCCCTTAAAGACTACCACTCTGAAGAACAGAGGTTCATTGAAGTGTAATCAATCAGGTATTGAAAACACCTGTGGATGTCAGGGAGCAGCAATAAAGCCTAATAAGCACCAATTAGGCAGCTTTAAAATGACTGTGATACTTAGCTCCTTCTAGACATTTACTGGTGTGGTTACAAACATGGTGAGGTCAAGAGAATGGTCCAGGAAGACAAGAGAAGAGGTGATTAATCTTCACAGGAAGGGCAATGGCTATAAGAAGATTGCAAAGATGTTAAACATACCAAAAGACACCATAGGAAGCATCATTCGCAAATTCAAGGCAAAGGGCACTGTTTGAAACGCTACCTGGTCGTGGCAGAAAGAAGATGCTGACTTTGACTGCTGTGCGCTACCTGAAGCGCAGAGTGGAGAAAAGTCCCCGTGTGACTGCTGAGGAACTGAGAAAAGATTTGTCAGATGTGGGTACTGAAGTTTCTGCTCAGACAATACGGCGCACACTGCGTAATGAAGGCCTCCATGCCAGAACTCCCAGGCGCACCCCCTTGCTGTCTCCAAAGAATAAGAAGAGTCGACTGCAGTATGCCAAAAGTCATGTGGACAAACCACAGAAGTTTTGGGATTGTGTTCTGTGGACTGATGAAACAGTTTGGGCCCATGGATCAACGCTATGTTTGGAGGAGGAAGAACAAGGCCTATGATGAAAAGAACACCTTGCCTACTGTGAAGCATGGCGGGGGGTCAATCATGCTTTGGGGCTGTTTTGCTTCTGCAGGTACAGGGAAGCTTCAGCGTGTGCAAGGTACCATGAATTCTCTTCAGTACCAGGAGATATTGGATGATAATGTGATGCAGTCCATCACAAACCTGAGGCTTGGGAGACGTTGGACCTTTCAACAGGACAATGATCCCAAGCATACCTCCAAGTCCACTAGAGCATGGTTGCAGATTAAAGGCTGTAAGATTTTGGAGTGGCCATCGCAGTCACCAGACTTAAATCCGATTGAGAACCTCTGCTGGGACTTAAAGAAAGCAGTTGCAGTGCGCAAGCCTAAGAATGTGACTGAACTGGAGGCTTTTGCCCATGACGAATGGGCGAAGATACCCGTAGATCGCTGCAAGACACTTGTGTCAAGCTATGCTTCACGTTTAAAAGCTGTTATAACTGTAAAAGGATGTTGTACTAAGTACTAAGATTGAATGTCACTTGGGGGTTGAATAAAACTGATAATGATGTGAGCACAGAAAAGACATTTGTGGTTATTTCATTATAAATGTTATGTTATATTTGTCTGACCTACACGTGCCTCTTTGATTTAATTGTAAGCAGGATGACTGAATGATCAAAATCAATGTCAAACTGGCCAAAACAATCAATTTCAGTGGGGGTTGAATAATTTTGAATACAACTGTAGATCAGTGCTAAAAAAATATGCACAGTCACTGTACTAATGACACTGACAGGGAAGGGGTTAACATCAGGGGCAATCAAAGGGTTACATTTTTACCCAGGACGTGCTTTCTAACTGTGTGGGGAATGCTTGTACTGTGAGAAGATAGACATCCATGTTTCTGCTTAGCAGAAACATAGGATCTCTGTCTTTCCCTTGTCACAGAACAGCTATCTGCCTTGTTTACATAGGCAGACCACCGTTCTGCCTCTCTAGAGAATGATTGGCGACATTAGGTCCGTCAGACACGCTGATTGGCTCCCGCTGTGTCCAATCACCGAGGGGACTGGTTGCCGGCGGCGTGCGTGCGCAGCGAAAACCCAGAAGAGGCGGTCACATACGAGTATGTGATTTTGCCTGTAGGAGCCCCACCCCACAGTAATTACTTGGGGCAGTCGGCAAGTGGTTAACAGACTTTAAAAAAATGCAGAATTTTTTTTGAAGAACCTTCATAATATACATAAATCCTGTGAAAACGCAAACGAATTTTCAATTAGCGTCTTATCAGGAGTTCTCCTTCTTCTTACCTTGTGTCTGCTCTCTGTTTTAGAGAAAGATTTGGGCCTTGACTTCTCCGTACACCTCGATCTGACAAATGGGGCTGTTATTTTTTTATGAGGATCATTGGTGAGGTGTTTTGAATGACACAGAATAACAATAAATTTCCTACAGTGAACTGTGAAGAAACATTTGCCCATTTACCGCCGAAGGAAACAGCAAATTACCAAAGAACCAAACCTTGCCTCCACGGCCCAGAATAGGAGTTCAAATGACTTACGGCCTACTCAGTCAAGTATGAGGCAGAGAAAATGATCTGGAGGAAGGGGACATATTAAACAGGAGCTAAACCATCAGCAGCTCGTGCGGAAACAGAATCTAAATGACAATTTCCCCCCGCAATCATAATTTACTATGGAAAGCATATAATTCTGTGAGCTTGGCAAGTGCAATCAGCATGGAAATTAAACCATTTAAAGCCGCGTGATCCTCACAGTGTTAAAGATCTGCTCTAGGCAAACTACAGAATATTCAGTATGAAAATCTATTATCTGCTTTGGGGTCAGTAGATGTAAATGATGCCCAGCTACTTATTCCCTGCTTCTATGAATTCTGAGCGGCTATAAAACATTGCACACAATGCAGATAAATGCAGCAGTGGACAGTTCCTTTTTATCAGTTTTGGAAGAATATTACCTGTAATTTTAAAACTCAATGGCCCGGATTCACAAAGCACTTACGCCGATGTATCTCGAGATACGCCGCGTAAGTGCAAATATGCGCCGTCGTATCTATGCGCCGTGCCCACAAACTGAGATACGCCTGAAAATAGGCTTCTTCCGACCGACATAACTTTCCTACGCCGGCGTAGAGTGGGCGCATATTTACGCTGGATGTATTTGGCGCACCCATTGATTTTCGCAGTATTGCGCATTGCGTTTTAGCAGTATGCGATTAAATATATATATATGGAATATAAAAAATATTTCCATAATAGCCAGGCTCAAAGTTACCAACCAAAAAAGCACTAAACCAAATTAATCTGTCTAGCTGTATGCATTAAAAGTTTAGGAGGTTTAGTTGCATGTATTTGCAAATACCTGTGTGAGCTGCAGGCCGCGCCAAGGCACTCTGTGTACTGCAGTCCTAACTATGAATTTTAAAGTCTCTTAAATAGGAGCAGAGTAATGCTAATCAATAGATAGGGGGCAGGTGATCACCTAAACCCGCCCCTACCTATAGTTTGTCTAGCAAAAAAGAGCACTGAAAAAACAAAAGAAATGCAGGAGTGGAACCAAACATGCCTACCAAGCCAAAATACCACCAAACTAAAGGCGGACCACATCAACCTGGGTCAGCTAGTCAAAAAATGACAATGCATAATTAACTGTCGGTGGTAGATCTGTGGAGGCACTTTATTCCACTCCTGAAATGCATATCCATCCCTGGATAGTGTTAAAAAAAGGGGGGATAGGGTTGGGAATTTTCATGAGGCATATGATAGAACTACCACAGGCCTCCATCCCTGTAAATGGATGGAAGGGGGGGAGGTTTTGGGACTTGAAATGAGATGTGTTTTAGCAGTATGCGATTAAATATATATATGGAATATAAAAAATGTTTCCATAATAGCCAGACTCAAAGTTACCAACCAAAAAATAACTAAACCAAATTAATCTTAAGCTCAATTACACTGTAAACCCAGAGCTTTTTTTCTCAGAAAATAGGTGCAGGAACTCAACCACGACCCTGTTCAAATTTCACAAACAGTAGAAGGGTCTTAAAGGGGCATTAAATACCAGGATTGCATTACATACAGAGTGTAGAGTTCAGGGGGGTTACACACAGAGTGCAGAGCTGTCACTTGTAAACATAGAAACCAGACTTCTGTGTTTACAAGTGATTGTGGTGAGCAGGCGCCAAAGGGTCTCAGCCAGAGGTGGTGGAACTGAGTTCCCCCAAGTTCCCCCTGAAAAAAAGCCCTGTGTAAACTGATCGGTGGCTCTAAGGCCCCATACACACGACCGAACATGTCTGCTGAAACTGGTCCGCGGACCAGTTTCAGCAGACATGTTCGGTCGTCTGTACAGCCGAGCGGAAAGGATTCCAGCGTACATTTGCCCGCCGGGCCTTTTTCCAGCGGGCAAATATTTCCAAACTTGTTTAGAAACAGCCCGCTGGAATCCTGTCCGTCGGACATGTTCGGTCGTCTGTACAGACCTACCGTACATGTCCGTGCGGCCGCCATCCCTCGCATGCGTCGAATGACTTCGACGCATGCGTGGAAGCATTGAACTGGCAGGGCCGCGCACGTCGTCGCGTCATCGTCGCGGCGACGGTGCGGCCTCGTCGCCGCGTATCGAGTACGCACGGATTTCTGTATGATGGTGTGTACAGCCATCATACAGAAATCCCCGGGCAGACATGTACGCTGAAAACGGTTCAGCGGACCGTTTTCATCGTACATGTTTGCCCGTGTGTACAAGGCCTAACACATGCTCTATGCTCTATTCTGTTCTTCCTGCATTACATTTATTTCCACCAACATGAAAATATGTGTCTCTTTAATCCAGAGAATAAGATAATATTTTTTATAGGGAGCTGCCATTTGTTTCAGAAGCAGCGTTATTGATGCCCTCGTTATTAGCAGCCTTCGATTTGGCATTGGTTGACAAGACAGAAGGGAGAAGAGAAGCCGCTGGATTTATATTTTCTTTTCGGACATAATCCATCACAGGCTCCAGCCACCTGTAACCATTTTTAATGGGAATTTCCAAGAAAAATAGAAATTCATTTGACTTGGAGCTCACCATATGGTTATTTAAAGTTATTTAACCACTTCAGCCGCGGACCATTTTGCTGGTCAATGACCGGGCCACTTTTTGTGACTTGGCACTGCGCCGCTTTAACATACAATTGGGCGGTCGTGCGACGTGGCTACCGAACAAAACTGGAGTCCTTTTTTTCCCACAAATAGAGCTTTCTTTTGGTGGTATTTGATCACCTCTGCAGTTTTAATTTTTTGCGCTATAAACAAAAATATAGCGACAATTTTGAAAAAATATATATTTTGTACTTTTTGCTGTAATAAATATCCCCCACAAATATATAAAAAATATATTTTTTTCCTCAGTTTAGGCCGATACGTATTCTTTTACATATTTTTCGGAAAAAAAAACGCAATAATCGTTTATTGATTGGTTTGCGGAAAAATTATAGCGTCTACAAAATAGGGGATAGTTTTATGGCATTTTTATTAATACATTGTATGAACAGACGAACAGTCATTTCTCCCCTCTGACAGGACCGGGAGCTGTGTGTTTACACACACAGCTCCCGGTTCTCGCTCTGTAACGAGCGATCGCGGTTGCCCCGGCGGTGTTCGCGCCCCCGGGCACCCGCATCCGCACCAGGGGCAAGCAGGGCATGCGTGCCTCCGTTGGCGCGCACACGCCCCTAATGGCTGGATTGCAAAATGACGTATAGCTAAGTAACTGCGGCGGCTGGTCGGCTAGTGGTTAAAAGAGAAGTTCAGAATTAAAAAAATGCTGCATCTTTCACCCACCGGTTCTGCAGTGAGAACTGAGGTATCAAACACTGCTGATTGCTCAGTTCTCCCCATTTGCTCCGAGCAGAGAGCCGTGACTGTCAGTCAGCGGCTCCCTGCTCTGCCCCCCAGTGCTCACTGGAGCACCGGGCTGTGAAGAGGGCAGGTGGTGCCAGCTCAAGCTTCAGGGCAGGTGACATCACCTGATAGCGGGCTTTGCCTGCTGTCACCTGAAAACAGGTCACGGGAGTGCACGACCTGCACTGCTGTGATCCATTGGAGAAGTATGGCCAAAAAAGCTTTGGTCACAGTTCTCCTTTTAAACCTCTTCTGGACCAGCCGCTGCAGTTTTACAGCAGCAGGTTGGCTCCCCTGGGCGAAACTACGTTACCTTACATTGCTTCGCCTTTAGGCCACTAGGGGGCACACGCCCATGGCTCGCTGCCAGAGCTGATGCGAGTACCCGGCGGTCGCGATGACCACCAGGCACCCACAATTGCTCATGACAGAGTGAGATCCTGGTTCTCTCAGGGGAGAGGAGACTGATCGTGTGTTCATACTAAGTGTGTCATTTTTATTAACATTAAATTAAAATATGACTTTTGTAACAATTGTATATGCTATATAATTTTTTTTAATTGCTATATTTTTTGGAGTTACCCTTTAAAAGCCCTGTTTCTATACTCTAGAGTGGCACATGTTCCAGAGAAATGTTTCCCTTTCAACTAATCAATATTCTACTTGTCTAACTAATATATACTGTACAGAGTATTTTACAAAGAATAAAATTGTGGAACAATCTGAAATCGAAGCCTGGTGAAATTAGCATGATCACCTTGATATATTGCTGGAACCATTTAATGGGATTTTTGATTCCATCTTTTGATAAATATAAAGGGATTGTTTTTAAAAGCCAACTACAACTATTCCCTTGGTTCCACAACAACACACAACACCTAACCTAATTTTTGGTTACATAAAGCACCACAGAATCCTTTTCTTCATAAACAACTACAAGTAAAATCCATCAGTGGAATAACCCTCAGCTTGCAAATAAGCAGGCCAAGTGGTCCCTAGTTGCAAGCAATGTCAGTTAACAAAAATATTTTAAAGTATATCTTTGGTCAAAATGTAAAATCGTATATTCATTTCCACATTGTGTTTCAATTATTTATATCCTACTCCTACGAATCTGTAATCTTGAAGATTGTAAACTCACACATTTACCTCCTATGGCACGTAATCACTATGTTCTATGAGCAGGCACTGCTGTGTCACACATTTCACAGAGCCTGCCTTCTGAACTACAGAAACGAGAGGAGGAGTTATAGGAGGCTGAAGATGATGATGACTGATGATGAAAATGCATAGGGTGGGACTTCCAGGCAGGGGCGGACTGACAACTCATGGGGCCCCTGGGCAATAGGAGATTATGGGGCCCCCGGGCAATAGGAGATTATGGCCCCCCCCAGGCAATAGGAGATTATGGGGCCCCCCAGGCAATAGATTATGGGGCCACACAGTACACACAGTATACATACACAGTATACACACAGACACTCAATATACACACACAGTATGCACACAGTATACATACACAGACACACAATATACACACACAGTATACACACACAGAATACACATACACACACTGAAAGGATACTGGAGAGGCGGGGTAGCTATAATCTTGGGATTTTTTTGAAAACACAGATTTTTACATACTGTCCCTGGTATTACTGAGGCTGGCAACCCTGATTGGGCCCACTAGTGGCATGGGGCCCCTCGGGCAGTGCTCGAGTGCCCATATGGTCAGTCCGCCCCTGCTTCCAGGTGACATCATATCTGCCACCTGGAACACAGACTGGGCCATATTGGATGTGGAGCTTCCTGATTAATTTATCTAGGTGGCTTTATGATGTCTGTTTTATGTAAGTTTAAAAAAATATTGTTTACATAAACTACTTTTGGACTCATTGCCTTTTAAAGTCCCTTTAGATGGTTTCTGTTCTTGCTGTTTCTATGCTTCAATCGGTATGTGGGCAATGTCTCCAAATCCCCATTAGAATTGAGCTATTTCATATATACTTTACTTAAAGGAGTTGTAAAGGAAAACATTTTTTTTTTTTGCTGAAATTACTGTTTACAGGGTATAGAGACATAATACTTAACTGATTCCTTTTAAAAATTATTAAAAATAGATAAAGATCAATCATATAATGTACCTACAGTTTCAGTTTCGTTTTTGCATGTTTCCTGCTTCTCTGCTGCACAGAGCCAATACAGGGCAGTGATGGTATGGAAAACAAAACTGATTGGTGTTGAGGGGTTTTAGACACACAGTAATCACACCTCCTTGATTAGTGACCACAGAGAGAAAGCTCCCATGACTTTTTTCATCAGGAAACAGACTATTCAGAACAGAGAAGGATTACAGCAACATCAGAGCAAAAACGAACAATGAGGACATGAAAACAGGACTGCAGTAAGGTAAAGGAAGCTATTTAGCTAAAACATTTTTTTCCTTTAGTGACCCCTTAAGTTACTTATTACTTTGATTGATTCATTTGAATAAAGTATATTTACTCTTTGAAGCGCTCCTCCCCCTCCTTTGTATAGTCCACCTTTCCAGGGCTATAGAAAGGAACAGTTGGGAAGACTATATTGAGCTGGATGGGGGATTTCCAAAGTAGCTGAGCTCACACGATTCTGGACCATTTTGAGAGCTTAGTGCCTCGCATGAGAATACAAGGGGTCAAATTTATCCAGTAAGTGCGGTGTGTGTCTGGGGTACTATAAGTCTCTATGGAGGAATTCAATTGCAGAGCACTTTACTTGATGCACCTTTAGCACCTGAGTGGATGTTCCTTTGGAGTGACACAGAACTTTACCACATATTTTTTGGACTTTGTATTATTGTATGGACACATTTTGCATTCTTTGACGTAATAGAACACATTGTTTACAGTGTTGCATGCCTGAGTTATTGTCATTCAAAGTGGCACAGAGCATTGCGCCAGGAGCCCACCCAGGTGTTACAACAGCAAATAAATATTCGCTTTGTAAACACTGATCCTCAATCCAGCCAATAAGAATCAGGTCTGAGGCCCATTTTCCAATTGGTCGAAAAGAGAAGAGTCCCAATTTGCTGCTGAGGAGGGAGGAAATGGAAGACGCCATGATGCTGGTGGAGAGCAGGGAAGGGGAAAGGGAAAGCCACCATCGCTGCCGATCAAGTGAAGGCCAGGAGAAGCGATTGCCACCATAGATGGGGTAAGTGCACCAGGCCCACCCAACTGACCGACCGGGTGTGATACTGTTTGCCACCTCCCCCAAAATAAATTTCACCAGCTGCCACTGATGACCACACTGAAAACTGAAAAATGGCCTGGGCAGAAAGAGGGTGAAACTGTCTGGCCTTGAAGTGCTCTAGCACTAATATTACAGTTGCTCCACCACATATATTACAGCATGCTCCACCACAAATAGCACAGCACACCTCCGTAACCCCTCAGCATATCTCTGTACCCCAGAACACCCCTGTACTCCCCAACACATCTCTGTACCCCCAGCTTGCTTTTGTACCTCTTTGGACATCTCTGCACTCCCAGAATGCCTCTGAACCCCCCAGCACATCTCCATATCCACATTTTATCCTTGTCCTCCCAGGACACATCCATACCCCCTTGCTCATCTCTGCACCCCCACACACATCTTTGCACCCCCTTGCACACCTTCACAGCCCCCAGAACACTTCCATCACCCCACAATTCTCAGCACTACTACATTACACTACATAATAAAATAAAAATATGATTGTAGAACAAAAGGCAGTTACCCATAACAATCAACTAAACAGAGTTCACTGATTATTATGCCGCGTACACACGGTCGTTTTTTCGGCATTGAAAAAAACGTTGTTTTTCAGCATGTCCAAAAAAACGACGTTTTTCCAACTTCATCATCAAAAATGATGTTGCCCACACACCATCGTTTTTGAAAAATGATGAACAAAGCGCGGTGACGTACAACACGTATGACTGGACTCTAAAGGGGAAGTTCGATTTGCCTTTTAGCTGATTCCTTAGTAAAAAAATTAGTAAAAGATGATTTGCGCTTTTTTGTCTGTTACAGCGTGATGAATGTGCTTACTCCATTATGAATTGTAGTTTTACCAGAACGAGCGCTCCCGTCTCATAACTCGATTCTGGGCATGCGCGGGTTTAAAACGTTGTTTTAGCCCACACACGATCATTTTTTAAAACCCGAAAAACGTCATTTTAAAAAACGACGTTAAAAAATGCAGCATGTCCAATTTTTTTTTTTGTCGTTTTGACGATGTGAAGCCCACACACGATCATTTTAAATGACGTTTTTAAAAATTACGTTTTTTTTCATGCATTAGGGATTATTTTGCATTATTCTCTGAAAGGGTATGAATTAGTTAACAAGGACATTTGTTAAGCAATTTTGTTTACTGTGAATTTAACATCCGTATTTAAGTAAGTGCTAACTAAACAGTTCTAATGGTTAATTAAGATATATAGCCTAAAGGCTCTGATTAATTACTAGAGTGCTCAATTAAAAATGACTTATAGTCCCATAGTTGGTGTTACTGGCTGTTTTTATGGCCAAGACTCTTCTCACTCTGAAAAAAAAGTTGCATATTTTTGGAGTCATGTTAAGAAGAATGAATTTTGCTGACAGATTCTTAAACAAAAAGGAATGAAACATGGGAGGAAAATATAAAAAAATATTCACCTTACTCCGCGGCTTCTGCCACGCTCGCCTGGGTGACCTTACTGGATTTTCTCATAGGATCCTAGAAAGGCAGTGATAGTATCCCAACTACTGCAAGAATGCACTCCTGTTCAGTACTGGAAGCTGCAATATGCCAAAAATGGTCTAGGTCAGCCTTTGGGCATAGCACCCAACTGTCCCTGATTTCGAGGGACTGTCCCTTATTTGGAGCACTGTCCCTCTGTCCCTTTTTCTTCCTCATTTGTCCCTCAGTTTGGTCTGATCCATATAGTTGTATATAAAATGTACTTTTTATCTTTCAAAAAATGTTTCCCAGTGCTAAACCTTTCATCCAATTCCGAAATTGCTGAACTTGTAAATTTCAAAAGCCAATATAAAGGAATAATAGTTGTTAAAATAATAAAACATGTTGGTTAATTATCCTTTAACCACTTAAGCCCCGGACCAATATGCTACTAAATGCCCAAAGGCGTTTTTACAATTCGGCACTGCGTCGCTTTAACAGACAATTGCGCAGTCGTGCGACGTGGCTCCCAAACAAAATTTGCGTCCTTTTCTTCCCACAAATAGAGCTTTCTTTTGATGGTATTTGATTGCCTCTGCAATTTTTATTTTTTGCGCTATAAACAAAAATAGAGCGACATTTTTGAAATATTTTTTACTTTTTGTTATAAGAAAAATCGAATAAACTAAATTTTAGTCAAAAATTTAGGCCAAAATGTATTTAGCCACATGTCTTTAGTAAAAAAAAAAATCGCAATATAAAAAACAGTGACACTAATACAGCGATCAGAAAACCGATCGCTTAGTGACACTGGCAATAGGGGGTGAAAGGGTTAACTAGGGCGGTGATCAAGGGGTTAAACCTTTTTTAGGGGGGGTACGGGGCTACCCTGGACCTAACACTAACTGCCTGTCACACTGACACTAAATGCAGTGATCAGTAAATATATGATCACTGCAATCAGTGACAGGGGGGTGATCGGAAGGGGTTAATGTGCCTATGTGTGTGGTGTCAGTGTAGTGTTGGTGCCACTTACTGTGATGTCTTCTCTCCTCTCGTCGGATTGAAAATACCGCCGAGAGGAGAGCTGACATCACTTCCTCTGCCAGTGTTTACATTACACAGGCAGAGGAAGTCACACGGCGGGGGGTTGCCGGATTGGCTGAGAGCGATCAGGAGGGGGCCGACAAAAACGAACAGCCGCCCCCTCATCACGGATCGCTCCCGGAGGTAAGATGCCCGCCGCATGTACCGAAGGGGGTCCCGATCGGACCCCCGACCCCGGGAAAGGCAGGGACGTACATGTACGCCCATATGCCTGTACGTGCCATTCTGTGGACGTACATATACATGCGGCGGGGTTTAAGCGGTTAAGGGTGTGTGGCAGGGGGCGTGTCCTACACCTACATACGTTTGCTAGTCGGTTTCCCTCATTTCCATCTCAAAATGTTAGGAGGTATGCTTTGGGTTCTCATAGTATGTCCTGGTCTGGATACTCCAATAGTGAAATATCTGTACCATCATTTACTTCTCTGTTTATGTCCACCTGGGAGTTTAGGACTGGGTTCACACTGCAGTATGGATCGGCTCACAGCAGGGATCTAGTGTGTCCCTGTTCACTGTTTGAGGTCTGATTTTGTCCAAAATTTTGGGCTGAATTTGGACCTGAAATGGTCCAGAAGATGCACAAGACTCCTGTGCAATTCACTCTGGAGCCGCTCCGGGGGTTGTGTGTACCAGCTCGTCTCCAGTCTTGACATGCAAATTGGATGTGGGGAAACACACATCCAATTCGCAATAGTGTGAACCCAGCCTTAGATTTCCCAGAAAATCCACAATTTACACTTTAACCCTGATACACTGGGAGAGGTCCAGCCTAGCTTAACCAGAATTCAGGACCAAGTACAGTGGGGAAAATAATTATTTGATCCCCTGCATATTTTGTAAGTTTGCCCACTTACAAAGAAATTAATGGTCTGTAATTTTTATCGTAGTAGGTGTATTTCAAATGATAGAGACAGAATATCAACCAAAAATCTAAAATCCAGGAAAAAAAACACATAAAACTGCTATAAATTAAGTGGCAGTTCAGTGAGTAAAATAAGTATTTAATACCCAAGCAAAACATGACTTAGTACTTGGTGGAAAAATCCTTGTTGGCAAGCACAGAGGTAAGACGTTATTTGTAGTTGGTGACCAAATTTGCCCCTCAGGAGGGATTTTGGTCAGCTCTTCATTACAGATCATCTCTAGATCCTTAAAGGAGTTGTAAAGGAAAATGTTTTTTCACCTTAATGCAATCTATGCATTAAGGTGAAAAAACATCTGATACTGCCGCCCCGAGCACCCCTTATACTTACCTGACCCCTTGAAAGTCCCGCGCGCGGTCCCGCTATCCTCTTCCCTGCTCAGCCTGGCCGCTAATTGGCTAGAGCGGATGGATTGAGAGCAGAGCAGCCATTGGCTGGCGCTGCTGTCAATCACATCCAGTGACGTGGTGTGCCGAGGGGCGGGGCCGAGTGATACAGTGAGCTGCTATGGCCGCTCGCTGTATCACGGGAGCGCGCCCGCAATTAGTGACCAAACAATGCGAGCTCTCGCATGACTGTGGTGACTAATTGCGGGGAGCACCAGAGACAGCTGCCGAGGGACCCCAGAAGACATGGATCTGGGGCACTCTGTGCAAAACGAACTGCACAGTGGAGGTAAGCATGGCATGTTTGTTATTTAAAAAAAAAAAAAAATTCCTTTAGTAACGCTTTAAGGATTTATTGGCTGTCTCTTTGAAACTGGAAGTTTCAACTCCCACCATACATTTTCTATAGGATTAAAGGGGTTGTAAACTCTCATAGGTTTTCACCATAATGCACTCTATGCATTAAGGCAAAAAAAACTTTTGTGCTGCAGCACCCCCACAGGCCCCCCCCTTTTTCTTACCTGAACCCAATCGTTCCAGGGATGGGGACGAGCATAGCAGCGACAGCCGCTGTCTCAGGTCCTCATCGGATAGATTGGTAGCAGCAGGAGCCCTGGGCTCCTTGGCTCCTGCTGCTGTCAATCAAATCCAGTGATACAGGCGCTGGGGACAGGGATGCGTCCTGCTGTGCTGTGCCAATGGATGCAGCAGCAGGACTCAGGAGCGCACCCGCATGAGTGCATCCATGGAAATCGTCTCTCTGTGGGGGGCGCTCGAGAAGAGGAGGAGCCAGGAGCGCCGTGGGGGAACCCAGAAAAGGAGGATGGGGGCTACTCTGTGCAAAACCCTTGCACAGGTGAGGTAAGCTTAACATGTTTGTTATTTAATAAAAAAACAAAAAAAACAAAAAAAGCTTTACAATCACTTTAAGGTCTGGAGACTGACTAAGCCACTCAATGACCTTAATGTGCTTCTTCTTAAACTACTCCTTTGTTGCCTTGGCAGTATGTTTTGGGTCATTGTCATGCTGGAAGACACAACCATCTTCAGGGTTCTAACTGAGGGAAGAAGGTTTTCATTCAAGATTTTACAATACATGGTCCCGTTTATTGGCCCCTCAAAGAGGGAAAGTCAGCCTGTACCTTTAGCAAAAACACAGCCCTAAAGCATCATGTTTCCACCTCCGTGCTTGACTGTAGGGATCAGGGGTCAAGTCCTGGGGAAAAAAGTGTGGGAACTCCCACCCAAGATCCACTCCCCCACCAAAAAAAAAAAAAATGATACACTCATATGCATAATTACTAAACCTTGTCGCATGTTTTTTTTTTTCCGATCCACTGTACCTTAGTAATCCTTTATGTTACTGGTCGCTTCCTGTATATGGATTCATCGGGTAGTGTGCGGGTATTCCGTAACTTCCTCGATGCCGCAATGTCTCCTGGGAGCTTTTGTCATTGTTCCCAGGAGACGTTGTGGAGGTCTGCCGCGAGTTATTTCGGGATTTAGAAACAACTTTAAGCAAGTTTTTTATAAATGCCACGATAACTTGCGGTAGACCTCCACAATGTCTCCTGGGAACAATGACAAAAGCTCCCAGGAGACATTGCGGCATCGAGGAAGTGACAGGATACCCGCACACTACCCGATGAATCCATATACAGGAAGCGGTCAGTAACGTGGATTACTAAGGTTCGCCTGCCCCTGACAGTGACTCGAGCTGGGCATCGCTGCTTAGTGAAGGATTGGCTCGGGCGGCTCGGCTGCTCTCGGCTGCTCTAGTCCTGCAAAGGGAACTGCGTTCCTGCTGTGAAAAAAGTGCAGGAACTCCGTTCCCACGCGTTCCTGCAGGACTTGAGCCCTGGTGGGGATGATGTTCTTAGGGTCATAGTCAGCATTTTTCTTCCTCCAAAAATGACGAGTCGAGTTAATGCCAAAGAGCTCAATTTGGTCTCATCTGACCACAGCACTTTCTGCCAATTTTCTCTGAATCATTTAGATGTTCATCATTGACATGACTGTAAATTTACCTTCTTGAGAAGGGGGACTCGCCGTATTTAAGAGGAAGAAAAATGCTGACTATGACCCTAAGAACACCATCCCTACAGTCAACAACAGAGGTGGAAGCATTATAAAAAAGTAGTTCCTGCACTACTTTTGGCAAATTCAGGTGCGACTTCAGGTGTCAGTCAAGTTGCACTGAAAGTCGCACTGACATGCAGCTTTGAAATCGTGCAATTCAGTGTGAAGCAGGGCTAAGAGAAAAACAAGTAAATCCCCTAACACTTTGGCTTCTGGTGTTCTCACATAGGTCACAGCAACCGTCACACAGACTCACCATGTGATAGAGAATGCACTCCTCCACTGTGCCAAAGTGCATTCCCCATTTAGGATCGTAAGCTTACCCAGGATCCCACAAGAAGACTGAGTGATATCTCTGACGTGAGAACTCTGAAAACCAGGGTGTAAGGGAAATATATGATTTACTAGTAGGGGGAGGATAAGTTAAATAACCGTAACTTACATTTTTATTCAAGGTTCACTCTAAATTACAAGCTAATAAAATGCATAACCTCAAACTACCTCTAAATGTGAACTTCCATAATTTATAAGCGTTGAAACTTAAGCAGACCGTGGTTGTGCAATTTAAATTCATTATGTGAAGTCAAGCTTGGGTTTTAGAGCACCTGTGACTCAACAAAAGGTTAAGGACAGGCCAGTACAATCAGAAACGGCAGTAGGTGGGTGACTTAGAGAGCTTTTATAAAACAGCAGAAAGTCTCACTTTTCAGTGAAGGTCAATCATGATAACAGATGTTCATTGAAGATTACCTTATTTCATTCAAATCTGCACACTTCAATCTATCATAGCACCCAGGGAGCTAGGAAAATTGTGTGTAATAGAGTTTCAAGGTAACCCATTGTAAATGTCATTCACTGCAGGTGTATCTTTCTAGTGATTGTTTTTTAAATCAGAGTAAATGATTCACATGCATTGAATATTAGGTGAATATCATATCTATTTCTTTATAAATAGACCCCCTAAGTTTACTTTTGAATTATCCTTAAAGTTCAATTTTAGCCAAATGTTTTTGTATAGTTTTGGATAGAGGGGGGGAGAAGAATCTTTTGTGTAGTTTGTATTGCCGTTCATGATCCCTGTTTCTAGTTTAGAATTTAAACCCTACTTCTTGTAGGAACAGGAAGTAATAGGAAAACCTTTAAGTTCAACTTTATCTAAAAGTTTTATTTTTATTTTTGTATAGAGTAGAAAAAGGTTAACATATTTTGTAAGGTTTGCAATGTCATCCATGATGCCCATGATCCATGTCCCATGTCCCTATCAAAGAAATGTCCCCTTACTTCCTTTAAAAGAGAAGTATTGGGAATAGTTTTTGATATAAATAGCTAAACAGCGCTTGCCTCATTACACCTATAAACAAATTACTGTATGTGTTTTCTGTGACTCTGTCTTGACCAATATCTTTGTGTGAACCTTTCTGTGCTAGTATAGTCCGTAATAAAATAATTGGATAGGTAAATCTGACTAATAAAACCAATAATACTAAATACTTTGAAATAAATTAATAATAAATAAATACATTTTGAACAATAAATAAATAGATGGTGACTAGTGAGTACAAAGGGAAATGTGATAATACGTTGCACAAACAATATCTATTTAACGTGACTTCAACGTGACTTTATTCCACCTCTTGTGAGACTGTATGGTTCCGCACTCACCAGATCAGTTAAATCAGAACCTAAATCAGTTCTGATCAATATGCAAGATATTTTGCAAAATGAGGGTTCTTTAATAAAAATGTATTAGTAGCTCAATGTAACATTTTATTACATTTTCTTTATTTGAACTTTTTCTGTCCTTCTGTTACTTTTTATTTTTCCATCCTAGCCAGGCTATTAATATAGCTTTATGTTAAAATGTATCTATAGCTAAAAAAATATATTTTAAAGTAGAACTTTAGGAAAAACTTTTTCCTGGTGCCTCAATGGCAGCATACATGTGGTGATAGCCCCGCCTACTTCCGCCCAGGTGATTGCTGAGATTCAGGGGTCTGACTCTCGAGCAAGGAAGTTTTCCCTTCCTGTTTTAAGAAATCCCCATGGAAAAACACCTCAGACAATGGATCCTTTTGATATCAAGGGGCTTGGTTGATTTTGGCGTCTTGTTTTCCAAGGTAACATCCAGAAGTTCTGAGCTGTTTTATATAATCTGAATCCAAGCAGACAATGTCATAAAGGTGGCATACTTCAATTTTCAGGTGGATCCAGAGTTTTGCAGTAGCAAAAGGCTAGATTGGTATCCTTGGCAAAACATCTCTTGGCAGGCAGACTGCATCTGACAGCAGTGCCTAAACATGTGAGACTGATTTCTACCCTTGGAACTATTCCTGGAGGTGTGTCCCAGGTAGGCAACTTCAGAGGTTGACTATCAGGCCCCTGAGATCAAACTAAAGGCTAGACAGTTTTGGCTCAGGTGCAGCGGTCCTCTGCTAGGATGCTCCTGTGACTTTCAGTACTTCCTTCCCTCATTATGTAATGGAAAGCATTTCGGTGTAGGCATGTGCATTTTGTTTCGTTCCGAATCGAAATTCGGACAAATTTTTCATTATTCGGACATTCGGATGCATACGAATTCCCGAATTGCAATATTAATGAATTTACCGAATCCGAACAAACGTTTTCGATTCCGAATCGAAAACCCGCGGACGGAATTCGAATTTTTTTTTTTTTTCGAATTCCGATCGAATTTCGTCCGCGGGTTTTCGATTTGGAATTCGAATTTTTTTTTTTTTTTTCGAATTCCGATCGAATTTCGAAATTATATTCGAAAATAGACTATTTGATTTTTCGAAATTCGGTCGAAAACGAACAAATTCCGAAAACGGTCGAAATATTTTGGAATTCGACCGGATTTTTTGAAATTCGGTCGAAAACAAACGAGTTCCGAAAACGAATTTAACACATGTAACGAACCTAACTTAACTAAATTAATTAAATAACGAATTAAAACGAAACGAAACGAAATTTTCCCTTTTGCACATGCCTATTCCGGTGTTCCAGGCAGATGTGGTACGTCAACCTAAAAGGGGCTCTGGACAGTTGCTCTGAGGGATCTCCTGAATCAGGAACCCACCGTCAAGGGGAAAACTGTGCAACCCAGCTGAACCGAAACAGAACCAACAATTTAGAATAATTATTCTGAGCTAAAGTATAAGGCCCCATACACACGAGAGAATTTATCCGCGAGTCTATACAGACCAGCGGATCCATCCGTTGGGATGGATTCCAGCAGATGGGTTTGATTGGCATGTCAGCAAATATTCGATCTGCTGGAATCCATCCCAGGGGAGAAATATCTGCGGAAACAGATCCGATTGATCTATCCGCTGAAACCCATTCGCTGGGATTTTTCAGCGGATGGATTCTATGGTGTGTACGGGGCCTAACTCAGGCAACTAGAATTTAACATATAGCGAATACTCAATGGGAGCATGGTGCTACACATGTATGCTGCCATGGAGGCACCAGGAAAACAGAAAATTGTATCCTACTTACTGTAATTTACTTTTCCCTGTGCCTATCCATGGCAGCATACCGAACCCATCTAGTTCGTTCCTAGTGATGTGCAGGGAATGTGCTGCTGTGTGGGTGTTAACTTTTTTTTAGCTATGCACTGGTCCTGTGGGCAGAAGTAGGTGGGACTACTATCACATGTATGCTGCCACGAATAGGTACCAGAAAAAGAAAATTACAAGTAGGATACAATTTTTTTTTTTTTTTTTTTCATTAAAGCGGAGGTTCACCCAAAAAACAAGTATATAACATTACATTCTGTATACCTCAAACATGTACAGTATGCTGTTTTTTTTTGGGGGGGGTGTACATATGGTATTATCGCTATTTTTTACCTGGCTTCCGGGTACTAGCTCCCGCGGGAGTAGGCGTTCCTATGCAGTGGCGCAATGTCCTCTGGGACTTCGCCCAAATGATTGACGTGCCTGACAAAAACTTCACAAAACTCACAAGTTTCTGTAACTAGCCGAACTGAGAGTCGGCTCTATACGGTGCCTGCGCAATCAGCTCTACACGGCTCCTAGTCGGTGCGCAGGCGCCGTATAGCGCCATATAGAGCTGACTCGCAGTTCGGCTAGTTTCGGAAACTCGTGACGCGCCTTATCCGCTGGGGGGGTTTTGTCAGGCACGTCAATCATTTGGGCTAAGTCCCAGAGGACATTGCACCACTGCATAGGAACGCCTACTCCCGCGGGAGCTAGTACCCGGAAGCCAGATGAAAAATAGCGATAATACCGTATGTTCACCCCCCCCAAAAAAAAAACAGCATACTGTACATGTTTGAGGTATACAGAATGTAAAGTTATATACTTGTTTTTTTGGGTGAACCTCCGCTTTAAGGATAGAACAAGGGAAGCTCATAAGCCCAGTCAGATATTTGTTTCGCCATCTGTGTGCCATTGCCAAGATTTTCCTTTACTTCCTGTCGCATAGCCAAGACGTGAAAGGAAATCCCTGCAAATCAAAGGAATTCCTTGTGAACCCCCAGGTCACCAGAACTAATGTCCCCATTGGAACATTTCCCCTCTATTACTTTTTTGGGGACAATCCAAAGTTTAGGATTTTCTTTTACTTTCAATGATAATGATAAACAGGACAAATTAGAATGGGTGAATCTCCTTAATGGGGGCACATACCGCATCAAAACCTGACAGGTGTTCTAATCTCTCTCCACTCTATCCAAAAATAAAAATAAAAGTTTTGCTTTTAGATATAATTTAAGTAACTCCTGCAAGTTTTTTTTCTTCTTTTGTTTGTGCCCCATTGGTGAGGTTCCTCTTCACTTACTGTCCCAGATATACAACAGGAAGGGAGAGGAAACCTATCCACAGTTGTAACTAAAATAGATGCCCACACTGGAAGATTTTATTTCTGTTCCTACATCATTGACAGGACAGAAATTGTGAAATCCCACATTGTACAGCACAAAAAAAAAAAAATACTAAGTGAAAAAAAATACTAAGTGAACTCAAAAGTCAAAGCTGTCAAACTTGGTCATAGAATAACAAATGGTGGTGCAAACAAGTCATGTTCTGCACTTTTATTTTAAATATCATTAAATCAAACCAAGTATAGGACAAATGAAGGACAGACACGAGAATAAAAATATAACAGGGGTGTTATCCATTCCTTTACCCAACAGGGTAAAACAGTAAAACTTGAGGTAGAGAGTAAAGATGTATGAGGAGGAAAAATAGCAGATTCAGGTGTAACAGAGCGGAAACAGTCCTGCTTCCAACAACACTTCACTTTCATCGCCACTCCAGCCGGAGTGGGTATAGTGTACCTGGACAGGCCTCTCACACCGACCTGGCAGCCAGGGTATCACTCGGAACTTTGAAGGAAAAGATCTCTGCCACAGACCCTCCCTAGGACTTAGATCATGGAGATAATTCTCCTCTGTAGAATTTGTGTTTGAATCTCCTTCAGGTAGTATCTTCAATCAGGTTACCGACTGACAGGTTGCTGACATCCAACCTTTCAGTGTCCGGTTACCTCGATCCCCGATGGATTGTCTAGGCCCTGTTGGATTGCCTGCCTCTCTTGGCTCTCCTCAGGCGGACTCCCCACTAAACAGCTATCTTGCTTGGGATCTTCTAAAGAATTGGGGACCCAGTCGATTACTGGGGCCCCGCCACAGCTTTTTTTTTTTTTTTTTTTTTTTAAAGTGTATTTTGTGCGTGTACTCGAGAGAGGAGCCGGACTGCAGGAGTTGGGAGTAGGCAGGCCTCCCCCAGAGGCAATCTGCCACCTTTCTCCATGCCCCGGGTGGCAATGGCGGGTGTGTGAGGGGGTCCTCCCACACAGCCCGCCCTACCTGCTCCGCTTTGAAGCCCAACGGGGCAGAGGGACTCCCTATAAGGGAGTGAGAGGATTAGCCCGCTCAACCAGCCCCATTAGTCCTTCGCCTCTCTTTAGAGACCGCGTGGTCAAAGTGCGTGTGTTAACCCAATTTAGAGTGCGTGTGTAGGTGTGGTGGTTTTTGTGGGAGGGGGGTGGGCGTACTAAGCACAGGCTTACCTTGCATAGCACACCCACCGGGAGCCGGGCTGAGACCACCAAACTCAATTCACATGAAGCCGAGACCGGGATCCGAACCTCTAGCTGCAGAGGTGAATGGCTTGTCAGCGCAGTGCCAATCGCGTTGAGCCACCACAGCTCCCCCGCCACAGCTTTAAATGTTTCCGGGCCAACATGGTCCCGGAACCAGGAACACCGTGTGGCATGTGCACCCCAGCCTGGTAGGCCATCTCGCCGGGGCCGTGATGCGTGGTCACCCCAAAGGTGGGTGCCACCCTCAGGAAAAGAACCCCGCCCCAATGGCATCTGCTCCATAAATATCCTCCCCCAGCATGCCACGCGAGAGAAACTCCCTCCTGATTGGATGCTGGCAAGACGAATCCCAACCTAAACTCCACTGGCGCCACCTGTCGCCCCGGGGTGGTACAACACCCCGGGAACAACAGAATGAACCCACAGCGCAGCCCAGCCGAAACAGAGACCCTTTGTAGAATTGCAATCAGAATCAGAATCAACTACACTCTGATCATCCTTTAACTTTCAACAGCACCGGTACTTGGAAGTACACAGGCGCTATACCTAGTTTACATATGTGTGCACAGGCACCACCCCCTCTCTCTTGCCACCTGTCTATCATCATAGATAGATTCATGCATCACCGCTGTGACCGATGCCCCACCGATACAGGTAAGTGCCGGGTGTGCGGAGGATGCATACTGGCAGCATTTGATGGGCACAGTAGCGGCAATTGATGGGCACACTGGCAGCAATTGATGGGCACAGTAGCGGCAATTGATGGGCATATTGGCAGCAATTGATGGGCACAGTGTCAGCAATAGGTGGGCACACTGGCAGCAATTGATGGGCACAGTAGTAGCAATTGATGGGTACACTGGCAGCAATTGATGGGTACACTGGCAGCAATTCATGGGCACAGTGTCAGCAATTGATGGGCACATTAGCGGTAATTGATGAGCACACTGGCAGCAATTGATGGGCACAGTAGCAGCAATTGATGGGCACAGTGGCAGCAATTGATGGGCACAGTGGCAGCAATTGATGGGCACAGTAACGGCAATTGGTGGGTACACTGGCAGCAATTGATGGGCACAGTGGCGGCAATTGATGGGCGCACACTGGCAGCAATTGATGGGCACACTGGCAGCAATTGATGGGCACAGTGGTTGGTTTGATGGCACAGTGGCAGCAATTTATGGGTACAGTGGCTGCATTTGTTGGGCACAGTGGCTGCGTTTGATGGGCACAGTGGTGGCAATTGATGGCACAGTGGTTGCGTTTAATGAGCACAGTGGCTGCGTTTCATGGCATAGTGGCTGCGTTTGATGGCACAGTGGAGTCACTTCATAGGCACAGTAGCTGCGTTTGATTGGCACAGTGGCTTGGGTTTTTTTTTTTAGTTTGTTTGTGCCCCCCCCCCCCAATTTTGAGCACGAGCTGCCACTGATATGTGTGTGTATGTATTTGTGTGCATGTATGCATATGCATGTATGAGTGCATGTGCATGTGTGTGCATTTATATGTGTGTGTGTGTGAACAGAATCAGAACAGATTTTTTTTTTTTTTTTACCATTTGTTCATAGTACCAGCAAGAAAATGGCAATCCTCTGAAAAGCGATCCATGCTCGGATAGCTTTTCAGAGACATTTGACAACCGGTAAAGAGGCAATATGTTGCCTCTTCACTGCCTGTTTTAACACCCTAAATGCATCATCACTATGCTTTAACTGCATGCAATGCAGATAGTTGCAGGGTGGTTGCAGTGCAGCCCCATTCACCTAGGGGTATACTTCAAGGGTGCCCTGACTGGATAAAGATTGAGAAACCCTGGCATAGAGGAACCGATCTCTTCATTTTCCTCCTGCAGCCGCTAAATGCCTGCGGGAGGGAGAGGAGGACAAGCGAGAGGGGGGGGGGGTGCAGAGATTGGTACCTATATATGCAGCCACCCAATTGCAACCGGGGCCTGGCATTCCGCCACCGGCCTCAAAGGAAAAAGCCCTGTCTGGGGGTCAAGGGGGCCCTTCATGGTTTCTCGCATCGGGGCCCTGAAGGTTCTAGTTACGCCACTTTTTGTGAATGTAGATATGTATGCCTGGAGTTCAGCTTTAAAGAAGTAATTATTACTTCAATATGAAGATATATTTGAAATATATATATATACACACTGTTTGGAAAATGAAGTGAGCTATTTCCCCCTACAGGCAGACATATAATTCACTTGTATAAAGAGAAGTGGGTGCCCTGTGAGGTTAATAAGAACTTCTATATGCTTGTGTTTTCTGGCAGGAAATAAAACAGCTCCCTTGTTTCTGGCGGCACAGAAAGCTTCCGTAAGAGCCCATCAGCCCTCCTCCGTGAATAAAATGTTATTGTCAGATTGTAAGAGCCAGTCTCTTGTATAAATAGAATGAAATTAATGAGTAATAAAAAGGCAGTGACAGTCACCTCACCTTTCACAAGGAGCTTCATTTAATGAAATATTTCATAGATAAACCTTTCTCACCTGCAATAATTATTCTCTGCTGTAAATTAATAAAATAGACCTCAGGAATGAATATGGACATTTAAATGTACTTATAGAATGAACTATCCAAACCTGATTGTATTGAGACACTACAGTTTGTTATTAAGTTATGAAACAGGTGTCAACTTTTGAATTAGAAGTGTTTTATTTTGGATGGTTTATCCAGTTTTGTGATTCAGTTTAGTTGGAGGCTGGCAGTTTCAGTCTCTTACCGGCTTGTAATGAAGGAAAAAGGGATCTACTGTATGTAATTTCTATGAGTGGCTGAAAATGGACGTATTCTGCCTATATCTCCCTATTTCAGTGAAACGTTACGCCGCCGCAATTTTTACGGGCAAGTGCTTGATTCACAAAGCACTTGCCTGTAAAGTTGCGGCGGCGTAGCGTAAAAGGGGCCGGCGTAAGCCCGCGTAATTCAAATGATCCCGTAGGGGACGTGGATCATTTAAATTAGGCGCGTTCCCACGCCGAACGTACTGCGCATGCGCCGTCCCTAAAATTTCCCGACGTGCATTGCGGTAAATGACGTAGCAAGGACGTCATTGGTTTCGACGTGAACGTAAGTGGCGTCCAGTGCCATTCACAGACGACTTACGCAAACGACGTAAAATTTTCAAATCGCGACGCGGGAACGACGGCCATACTTAACATTGGCTGCGCCTCCTAATAGCAGGAGAAACCGTTCCGACGAAAACGACTTACGCAAACGACGTAAAAAACTACCGCCGGGCGCACGTACGTTCGTGAATCGGCGTAAGTATGTAATTTGCATACTCTACGCTGACAATTACGGGAGCGCCACCTAGCGGCCAGCGTCAGAATGCACCCTAAGATACGACGGCGTAAGAGACTTATGCCAGTCGTATCTTAGGCTATAGTCGGCGTATCTAGCTTTCTGAATACAGAACGTAGATACGCCGGCGCAACTTAGAAATTATGCGGCGTATCTATGGTTACGCCGGCGTAATTGCTCTCTGAATCTACCCCAATATTTATTACTTTTTGCTATAATAAATACCCCAAAAAATATATAAAAAAAAACATTTTTTTCCCTCAGTTTAGGCCAATACGTATTCTTCTACATATTTTTAGTAAAAAAAAAACACGCAATAAGGGATTATTGATTGGTTTGTGCAAAAGACATATCGTCTACAAAATAGGGAATAGTTTTATGGCATTTTTATAAAAAAAAAAAAAATTGTATATTTTTTACTTTTTGCTGTAATAAATATCCCCCAAAAATATATAAAAAAAAATGTTTTCCTCAGTTTAGGCCGATACATTATTCTTCTACCTATTTTTGGTAAAAAAAATCGCAATAAGTGTTTATCGGTTGGTTTGCACAAAATTTATAGCGTTTACAAAATAGGGGATAATTTGTATTACATTTTTATTATTTATTTATTTTTTACTACTAATGGCGGCGATCAGCAATTTTTTTCGTGACTGCGACATTATGGCGGACACTTCTGACAATTTGGACACATTTTTGGGACCATTGTAATTTTCACAGCAAAAAATGCATTTAAAATGCATTGTTTACTATGAAAATGACCATTGCAGTTTGGGAGTTAACCACAAGGGGGCGCTTAAGGGGTTATGTATGACCTCATCTGTGTTTCTAACTGTAGGGGGGTGTGGCTGTAGGTGTGACGTCATTGGTTGTGATTCCCTATATAAGGGAACACACGATCGATGACGGCGCCACAGTGAAGAACGGGGAAGCTGTGTTTACACACAGCTCTCCCCGTTCTTCAGCTCCGGGGACCGATCGCGGGACTCCAGCGGCGATTGGGTCCGCGGGTCCCGCGGTCACGGAGCTTCGGACCCGCGCTTGGGCACTTAAAGAGGACGTACCTGTACATGCTTGTGCCCAGCCGTGCCATTCTGCCGACGTATATGTGCAGGAGGCGGTCCTTAAGCGGTTAAAGCAACGCTATCGCAAACAAAATGGCCTGGTCAGGAAGTGGGTAAAACCTTCCGGAGCTGAAGTGGTTAAATAAAACAAATGCAGGAGGTCTGTGTGAATTAGGGCTTATTAGTGAGATCCCATACTAAAACATTACTGTCTAATTCAGTGTTTCTCAACCAGGGTTCCGTGGAACCCTAGGATTCCTCTAGAGGGGTTCCTTGAGCAATGAGCAAGTTCTGCCTCTCCGATAAGTTCCCACTGACATCATTGATCTTTTTAGCTGTCTCTAAGGGGGTAATTCTTCCCAATGACCACAAGTATAAAGAGCATTTCTCCCACTGTTTTTCACACTAATGTATCAAGAGTTGTAGATATAGGGCCAGATTCTCAAAGGACTTACGACGGCGTATCTCCACGTACACCGTCGTAAGTCCGAATCTGTGCCGTCGTATCTGTGCGCCTGATTCATAGAATCAGATACGTCTCTCTGTTGCCAAGATACGAGCGGCGTAAGTCTCCTACACCGTCGTATTTTGGGGTGCATATTTACGCTGGCCGCTAGGGGTGCTTCCATAGATTTACGCGTCGAATATGTAAATTAGCTAGATACGCCGATTCACGAACGTACTTGCGCCCGCTACGCCGTTTACGTTAGGCTTACGTCCGGCGTAAAGTTACCCCTGCTATATGAGGCGCAGCCAATGCAAAGTATGGACATCGGCAAGCATATCTTTTTACGTTGTTTACGTAAGTCGTACGTGAATGGGGCTGTGCGTAGGTTACGTTCACGTCACAGGCATTGGGCCTGGCGTATCTTATGGAGTAAATTTGACGTGATACTGAGCATGCGCGCATGCGCCGTTCGTTAGGCGCTTCATTTACGTGGGGTCACGATTGATTTACATACAACACGCCCACCTCTTCCACATTTGAATTACGCGGGCTTACGCCGGCCCATTTACGCTACGCCGCCGCAACTTACGGAGCAAGTGCTTTGTGAATACTGCACTTGCCCGTCTAAGTTGCGAAGGTGTAGCGTAAATAGGATACGCTACGCCCGCACAAAGATATGCCAGGATACGTGAATCTGGCCCATACCGTATATACTCGAGTATAAGCCAACCCGAGTATAAGCCGAGGCATCTAATTTTACCACAAAAAAATGGGAAAACGTATTGACTCGAGAATAAGCCTAGGGTGGGAAATGCAGCAGCTACTGGTACGGTAATTTTCAAAAATAAAAATAGTTACCCATCAGTGTCAAATCAGAGTGTCCCCATCATTGTCAAATCAGAGTGTCCCCATCAGTGTCAAATCAGAGTGTCCCCATCATTGTCAAATCAGAGTGTCCCCATCATTGTCCAGTGTCCCCATCAATGTCCAATTATTATCTGTGTATTACTGTATTACTGTACTGTGCTTGCCTTATTAGAGCGGACTTTCGCTCTCTTTCATCTCCCGACTCCCGCCCGCTGCAGTAGGATCTTTAATACAGACAGAGGGTGGGTAGTCGGGAGGTGCCACGCCAATGATGTCCACTGGCTGCTAGGACATGGCAGTCCCAGCAGCCAATCGTAGCGCACAGCATCATGGCATGAGTTACGGCAGCGGCTCTGCTAGAGACACGAGCGAGTGAGCGGGAGTAATACACGGGCGGGCGGGACGCATGCTTGCTGCGGGCCGAAATACGGCGACCCCGCACACACCGGAGATGACTGCCTGCCACATCGGAGACACCTTAGACAAGTAAGTGGCAACATGACTCGAGTATAAGCCAAGGGGGGGCATTTTCAGCCTAAAAAAAGGGCTGAAAAACTTGGCTTATACTCAAATATATACAATAGTAATTTTTAGTAGGAGTTTCCTGAGCCCAGAAAGTTATTTCAAGGGTTCCTCTGTTAAGAAAGGCTGGTCTAATTGAATCTCTAATTGAATCTATTGAAGACCTACCAACAACTATATAGTTCAATAGTTCAGGGACCTGTACAATTGAATAGATTTGCTAGGTAGGCAGTGGCGTAACCAGAGTTATGGGCGACCGGGGCAGAATTGTTTTTCCGCCCCCCCCCCCCTTATATAAACATCCACTCTGGTTGGATCCCCTTTAGCCCTCACCTGTCCTGCCAGCAGACATGCCTCAATAACGTATCCCTGATTACACAGCACCCTGCACCTCTGGACCCCTTTACATTACACAGCACCCTGCACCTCTGGACCCCTTTACATTACACAGCACCCTGCATTGCTGGACCCCTTTACATTACACAGCACCCTGCACCTCTGGGCCCCTTTACATTACACAACACCCTGAATCGTTGGACCCCTTTACAGTACATAGCACCCTGCACCTCTGGACCCCTTTACATTGCACAGCACCCTGCACCTCTGGGCTCCTTTACATTACACAGCACCCTGCATTGCTGGACCCCTTTACATTACACAGCACCCTGCCCCTCTGGGCCCATTTACATTACACAACACCCTGCATCGCTGGACCCCTTTACATTACACAGCACCCTGCTCTTCTGGACCCCTTTACATTACACAACCCCTGCACCTCTGGACCCCTTTACATTACACGGCACCCTGCACCTCTGGACCCCTTTACATTACACAGCACCCTGCACCTCTGGACCCATTTACATTACACAGCACCCTGCTCTTCTGGACCCCTTTAAATTACACAGCACCCTGCACCTCTGGACCCCTTTACATTACACTGCACCCTGCACCTCTGGGCCCCTTTTACATTACACAACCCCTGCACCTCTGGACCCCTTTACATTACACAACCCCCTGCACCTCTGGGCCCCTTTACATTACACAACCCTCTGCACCTCTGGACCCCTTTACATTACACAGCACCCTGCACCTCTGGACCCCTTTACATTACATAGCACCCTGCACCTCTGGGCCCCTTTACATTACACAACCCCCTGCACCTTTGGACCCCTTTACATTACACAGCACCCTGCACCTCTGGACCCCTTTACATTACACAGCCCCCTGAACCCCTTTACATTACACAGCCCCCTGAACCCCTTTACATTACACAGCACCCTGTAGCTCTGGACCTCCTGCATGTTACACAGACCCCTGTTCAGTGTAGCCCCCTTCAGTGCAGCCCCCCATCAGTGTAGCCCCCGTTCAGTGCAGCCCCCCTTCTGTGTAGCCTCTCCCATCAGTGTAGCCCCCGTTCAGTGCAGCCCCCCTTTTGTGTAGCCTCTCCCATCAGTGTAGCCCCCCCATCAGTGCAGCCCCCTTCAGTGTAGCCCCCGTTCAGTGCAGCCCCCCTTTTGTGTAGCCCCCCATCAGTGTAACCCCCTCCTTCAGTGTAGCCCCCGTTCAATGCAGCCCCCCTTCAGTGTAGCCCTCTTTTCAGTGTAGCCCCCTTCAGTGTAGCCCCCCCCTCATTCAGTATCTTTGGTAAGCATGGCGGGTGTCCTGTCGATAAGGGTCCGCCATCGGATAGTGCCCGGCACATGTAGCAGGTCCCCCTCCCTCTGTTTACACATAAACAGAGAGGAGGGGAGGCGGCTTCACTTTGCTGCTCGGCCGGGCTGACATCCGGGATCACACAGAGAGCCCGCGGCCGCAAGAGGAGGGGATAGTAGGTGCAGCGGTGAGCGGTGTCACCCTTCACCCCCCCTCATCGCCGATTCACAACAGCGGCACTATAGCTCGCCTCTCACTGTGCCGCTGCGGCGCTGTCTAAACCTGCGGCGCTGCCACCATTTCAATCGCGGAGGGCCAGCTTTAGTTTTCCTTTTTTGGCACCAAGTTTTGGCAGATAGTTTTTTTTTATTTTTTCAAATCTCCAGGATGACATTTGAAGCAAAAATAGGTCTTTAAGAAATCCATTTTTTGTCTATACTATATGGATAAGCCTTAAGGATCTAATATTAAGATCCCAAAGTAGATATGATAAATGGGGTAAAGGCGATCAGGACCACAGCTAAGAATAGAGATTTGGGATAAAGTATTCAGTCTAATATAGTTAGGGAAGAATGGAAATGTGAGTATTACAGAAAGACAAGGAAAACAAGAGGAAAGGGTGAGGACTTAATGTAAGATCTAGGGAGGTGAGATTTATTGTATACACAGACCCCATATCACTTAATCTTAGTTTGCACATTTTTTAATATGCTTGTTAATCTTTTGTTAACCATAGTCTAGTTAAATTTGTTTACGACTGATTCCAAAGGGATGGTCGATTTATGCCAACATCTTGCTATCAAATTGTGGCAGCTAGAAATATGTAAAAAACAAATTGATCTATTTCTGTAGGTACAGCGGTGACCCTCATACAAAGTAATCCATCTTCTGCAAATGCATAAACTGTAATCCAGAACCTCTGAACCTGCGGACATGTATAATACATGGTTTCTTTCTCTGAACATCCTCTAATACAGCTAGATGATGTATGGAATGTAAATACACCGATTTCAGTGTGAACCAAATACCATCATACTATTATTGTGGTAGTTATTAAGAACTTGAAGGTATCAGTCACCATTTCATACCATTCCGAGAGTTTGAACGTTTTCTGGGGGTCGGTTTCCCATAGGGACATATAAGGCAATTTCTGATTCTTCCGAATGAAGTAATGCATTTACCATAGTGATATGGACTTCCAGACTTGCTAAGTTTTTGCATTTCTTTTTACATTGTGTTTATATAGCACCCAAATTTAGAGAGCTTCCCATTTCTGTAAGGATTAATGTATTTGCAAAAACCTGGGTAGGT
The DNA here is from genome assembly GCF_905171775.1 of Rana temporaria. Taxonomy (NCBI): domain Eukaryota; kingdom Metazoa; phylum Chordata; class Amphibia; order Anura; family Ranidae; genus Rana; species Rana temporaria. The sequence continues at coordinate 63,478,137 of NC_053492.1, forward strand.
AACTAATACTTTTTTAAATAGCTTAATTCCTAAATGTCCTTACCAAAGAACAAAAAAATCACCAATTTTATAGTTACATTTGATCCACCACTGAATTAGACTCACGGGGCCGGATTCAGATATATTGGCGTATCTGTCTGGCCCGCGTAACGTATCTCCGATACATTACGCCGCTCTAACTTTGGGCGCGAGTTCTTTATTCACAAAGAACTTGCGCCCTTAGTTAGAGCGGCGTAGCGTATTTGTTGCGGCGTAAGGCCGCGTAATTCAAATGGGGATGTAGGGGGCGTGTTTTATTTAAATTTCCCTTGACACCGCGTTTTTTACGTTTTACTTGAACGGCGCATGCGCCGTCTGTAAAATCTCCCAGTGTGCATTGCTCTAAATGACGTTGCAAGGACGTCATTGCTTTCGACGTGAACGTAAATTATGTCCATCCGTATTCGCGAACGACTTACCCAAACGACGTAAAAAATTCAAAACTCGGCGCGGGAACGACGACCATACTTAACATTAGCTACCCCTCATATAGCAGGGGTAACTATACGCCGGAAAAAGCCGAACGCAAACAACGTAAAAAAAAGCGCCGGGCGGTCGTTCGTTTCTGGATCGGTGTAACTCCTCATTTGCATATTTGTCGCGTAAAAATACGGAAGCGCCACCTAGCGGCCGGCATGGAATTGCAGCCTATGATCCGACGGTGTAAGTCACTTACACCTGGCGGATCTTAGGGAGATCTATGCGTAACTGATTCTCTGAATCAGTCGCATAGATACGACTGTCGGAACTCAGAGATACAACGGTGTATCAGGAGATACGCCGTCGTATCTCTTTCTGAATCCGGCCCACGGTCATCCCTGGCTTAAAGCTTGGGTTTCCAAATGATCGTGATAAGGGGAACATCAAACTGTAGCAGTCCTAGGGAGTGAAAATAGGGGGTGCCACTCAAGGCTCCAGCTGGTTCCTCTCCTGCAGACCATCCCAGCTCCAATGATTCAAGAAACAATAAAGGTCCTAGGTGCCACACATTACTGCAAGACTCACATTTCACTCTGCCCCGGAGCTTAATAATGGGGACCCTTCCCCTAGAGAGAAGTGAAAAGCATGATAATTCCCTTTATGGAGGATCATGTGATTCTTTACCTATCCTCATACGTTGGAGACCTGGGTGTCTGAGCAGCAAATCACTAAACCCAAGTGGTTGGGGGAATGCTTTTTTTCATGTGAATGGAGAAGCAAAAAGAAGATACCGTATTTATCGGCGTATACCGCACACTTTTTTGCCCTTAAAATCAGGGCAAAATCGGGGTGCGCGATATACGCTGATACCCGCTTCCTGCGCCGTGTTTGAACCACGGCGCCGACATATACCGAGCGCAGTACACTTGGGCAGGCTCGGCTCCTCTCGCGGTCACGTCCTGTGCGTCCTGTACGTCCTTTACGCGAGAGGAGCCGAGCCTACCCAAGTATACCCGAGTGTACTGCGCTCGGTATATGTTGGCGGAGTGCTTCAAACACAGCGTGGGAAGCGGGGATCGGCTGAAGAACACAGTGGGGAGGACACCGCGATGGCCGCAGAAGAACGCCGGTCCGGACAAGGCCGCCGATGGACGCCAGGCAAGACACCGACGAGGGGCATCCAAACTGTAAGTATTTATTTTTTTACAGGAATTTTTCTCCTAGGTTGGGGGTGCGTGCTATACGCCAGGGCGCGTTATAGGAAGATAAATACGGTAAGTATAATCAGCTTTAGGAGGGGTGAATACACCGCTCCTAAAGCACCTCTTACCATTGAAATCAATGGGAAGCGCCTTGGCAGCGGCGCTTTGTGGGCACCTTTAACCCTTTATTCGGCCACTAATGGGGGTTAAAAGCGCCCTGCTAACACTCAAAAAACGCAGACAAAGCGCCGCTAGTTTTAGCGGCGCTTTACCAGCGCTTTTCGGGCGCTGACAGTGTGAAAGGGCTCTTAGAGGTCTATTTATAAAACCATTTGCAAGATGAATGTGACAACCTTCAAACAGCAGTCATGAATAATTCCTGTAATGTGTATAATATATAAATTTGCTATGATTGTAAGCTCTAGTGGCATTAATGCCATATTTTCCTGATTGAGGTATTTCAGGAAAATACTGCATTATGGCCATTAAAGGAAGCTGATGACCATAGGAAAGAAATATATTGGACACAATACAGGGATTATTCCCAATGACTGTACAAATGCTGTGACAATTGCTCAGTAAATATATATATATATGTTTTTTAAGATAGAAAGTTATTGTCAAATTCATACAGTAGAATATTCTGTTCTTTAACTTTTTCAGTTTTTTTGGGGGTTTTTGGTTTTGTTTACGCAGTAATGTAGCTCTTTGCATTGACAGTAAATAGTACCTGCAGCTGGCATGTCACCACAATAGAATTAAGTGCCCTCTTACAAATGTTCTTTGTTACAGGTTGAGTGGCATGTAATCAGAGCAGATGTGCCCACCATTCACAGCTAAACTCTTGAAGGTTTTCTTAAAATGAAAAAGACACACAGTCTTGCTATATATTTGTTACAATAATATTTTAGAAAATAAATACAAGTGTGTGTTTTTAATGTCACGTTTGTTTTGCTTTTTGTTTTTTTACTGCTATAGCACCCACAAAGGTTGATTTTTATGTTTTTTTTCTTGATTTACCAGACATTTATTAAATCACCAGGGAGTGACTGTGTTTTTCACTGGAGGTTGACTGAACCAACACAAATTGGGTCAGTGGTGTATAAAAATGCTGGGTGCGCGGCGATTTATATAGGCCTCTTATGACGTCACAGTCCCAGCATGCTCCGGGTGGTGACGACATAAGGGGGCGGGGTAATTATGTCGTCACCACCCAGAGCATGCTAGGACTGTGACATAAGAGGCCTATATAAATCGCTGCGCACCGCACACCCGGCATTACAGCGGGAGGGAGCATCGAGTCAACATCGAAGAGGAGAAGAAGGCGACGCAGAAGACCGGGCCCCCGCTGGTGAAAGAGCTGAAAGAAGACATCGGTGGTGCCTGGCAGAAGAGAAAAAGAACCGGAGAGCGGGAGAAGAGTGGAGTTCCCCTGTGGGAGGGAGGGGCTTGCCTTAGAACAGGTTCACACTGGGGCGACTTCCTGTAAAGTTGCTTCCCTGTGAACAGGGATCCGACTTGGAGGCGACTTCCATTGAAATCAATGGGTACAAGTCGCCTAGAAGTCGGATTGAAGTAGTACAGGAACCTTTTGTGAAGTCGGAGCGACTTCAGTAGTGTACATTAAGACGGCTCCCATTCACTTCCATTAATTTTCTCGACCGCGCGACTTGGGGCGACTTGAAGTCGGATCCCAGGTCGCCCCAGTGTGAACCGGCTCTAATTGTTTAACTTTGAATAGACATACAGGCCTGCTGTGCCAAAGGTCATACTCTATGGTCAGATTATTTAAAGTGGATGTAAACCCCCCATACACCCAGTGAAGTGAACAGCCTCAGGTGATACACAGAGATTAACCAAATCTCCCTACATAGGTTTTATATGTATATCTATATCTGCTGTGTTCACATTTATATACTGTTTAGAAAGTTGAGATCGTGTTAGGAGATTTTCTCTTCCTGGTTAACACAGAGAGTGATGTCTGGGTATACAGCCAAGATAGTTAACATTGCTGATTGGAGGAAAGGTGCACACCCCCTCTTATCATAGGCAGAGACTCTCAGAGCTGTTTTGTAATAGGAGCTGCTGTCTGCTACTCTATTTTAGCAACCTCCTTTGACAAAAGATTCTGGCTGCTTTTGTCTAAAAAGTAAAAAAAATTACAGGAGTTCTCAGGCTGATAACAGAGGAACCGTTCAGAAGAGAGCTATAAGACTTAGCTCATTGAAAAGAGATAACAAAATACTGCAGATATATGTGCCTAGCTCAAATTTCATGAATCAGGTTTACATCCACTTTAATACGATTTGAATAAATACCTAATAAACAATAGAGAACATTCCACAGTAAATTCACATTAAAGGGTATATAAAGGGGGGCTTGGAATTGTGTAATCCTATAGCAATACCGATTTTCAGTACATCTGTATGTACAAAGGATTTAAGGAGGTCCCAGCAGGATGCAAAGAGGATTATTGTATTTTGAAGATTTGGCACCTAATAATGTCTACGGTCCAGCAGGAAATTTACTTGAATTTTATTTTTTTCCTACTACAGGTGTACATTAAATGGCATATCATTATATTATTTCCTGTGTATTAGCAAAAGCCAAGGGAATTGTTAGTGGAAATTCATTAATCATTAACTAAAATACTGAAAAAAATATTCCAGAGATGACGTATTAATAATTCATCATTTCATTATTCCAGGGGTAAGAAAAGTTTATATAATTGGCAGTATTCAGTATCTTAATTTGCCTGATTGGTTGTTGTAATTCATTATTCTAATTTCTGAATAAGGCTGCTGCTGTAGTATAAAATATAAATGGGCCACAAGCCATCTATTCATCTGATGTATTCTACCCTCTGGACAGCCCTTGTAGCAATTCCACATTCATGAGTAACATGCTAAAGCTGCCCTGCAGTTCTCACAATTCTCTATATGATGTTTGTACCTTTACAGAATATAAGATTCTCCACCAGAAAGACTTTGCTTTACTCTGTGCTTACCCAAGTATAGTGGTTTAAAGTAAATGTATATTACATTTTATTAGATGTATACATTTGTAATCATAAATGTAATTTATACAATTATTTTATTACACATGGTAAAATATAATTTAACATTTACCGTATTTTCCGGCATATAAGACGACCTTTTGGATGCAAAAAAATGCCTCAAAAGTCGGGGGTCGTCTTATACGCCGGTACCTCTCTCAGTCAGGCTGCGGGCATCCATGATTCAAAAGCCGCGCCTCCTCCTCAGACTGTTCCGTGATAGGGAAAAAGGGGGGGGACCACCCGAAGGTGTTTGGGACTTTAAATGAGAATACCTCTGTGATGTATCTCCATCCTTGTGTCTGGACTTTATATGAGATTACATCCATACTATATCTCCATCCCATATGCGGAAAATTGCAACAAAGGGAATTTGGGACTTTAAATGAAACAATGGGCTAAATGGGGACAAAGTAATGAAACAAACCATAGATAAATGTTCATGTATTAAGAAAATAGAATATTTGGTAGAAACAAATAGCTTGTACAGAAGTACAGAACATACATTTCATACAAAATACAATAGTTGGTATAAAAATACATTGAATAAATAACAGTCGATAACAACATATATAGCCACATAGAGGTTGAGCATAACCACGCAATAGGTGAAGTATAAAATGTAAATAGATCATAAAAGTACTGGTTGATCAGAATGGGTCCTATAAACGCATATAGCTTCATCTTTGTAAGCCCGACGTGGCGTTTCGTGTATATGAAAAACACTCATCAGGGGCGGATGTAGTGGGATTTCTGGAATACAGATTTGATTAGTGATCAAGGTATTAAATTTGGATCCACCAAAAAAGAGGTAGTAAGTCAATTCTGGTTACTTACATAGTATGTCAAAGTGGTAATGTAAATACAATTAAGACCAAACATATGCCCGTCCCGGGACAGAGGTGGCAGACCAGCAGGCAAACAACAGAGCGCATAAAGCATCCTTCCCAGACAGCACAGCGACCATGGGTAAAATAAAATTATAGTGTATCCTCATAGTACAGGTAGGTATCTGTAATGAATGAATGAATAGGTCCATCAAACAGTGACCCACATGGTAAGGGGATAAGGGCATAACAAATACATAGAAATTAACAAAGGATACCTGGAATGCGAGTAGGATTGCCACAGCTAGTGACGGCTGTAAGGCCTGCATAGAAATGGCCACTGGCTGAATAGCTGGGAAGGTGCTTAAATAACGCGTCCAGCAAATGCACCAGACTGCCCCCAACGTCACGTCAGCTGGACAGTGTGGGGGCGGGGCCCTCAATCAGACAGCACAATTGCCTGTACTGAAGAGATGCTACACACACCCACTTGATCAGCTGTGATGGATACTAGCCATACAACAGGGCGACGCCCAATAAGGACATCATCCGGATGGCACGTGATGCCGATGCACTGACGGTAACCGCCTGTACCCCCAAATGGGAGGAAGGGAAGCACAGTGAGTGCATCGCGATCCCGGGATGCAGACAAAAAAAAAAAAAGGGTCTAAACAGTGCGTGATGTTTGCAAGCAGCTAAGTGGTGTGTTCAGCAACTGAATGGCAAATTAAACCATAATTAAAGTATGCCGTATGTGTGGACAGATTGTGCACACTTTGCACGGACAGCCCCATATAAGGCTGGCAGGGGAACACTGCAAGCTGCCGACCACTGTTTCCATCCCTGGTACGATAAGAAAAAAGGGGGGGACCACCCGAAGGTGTTTGGGACTTTAAATGAGAATACCTCTGTGATGTATCTCCATCCTTGTGTCTGGACTTTATATGAGATTACATCCATACTATATCTCCATCCCATATGCGGAAAATTGCAACAAAGGGAATTTGGGACTTTAAATGAAACAATGGGCTAAATGGGGACAAAGTAATAAAACAAACCATAGATAAAATGTTTATGTATTAAGAAAATAGAATATTTGGTAGAAACAAATAGCTTGTACAAAAGTACAGAACATACATTTCATACATAATACAATAGTTGGTATAAAAATACATTGAATAAATAACAGTCGATGACAACATATATAACCACATAGAGGTTGAGCATAACCACGCAATAGGTGAAGTATAAAATGTAAATAGATCAAAAAAGTACTGGTTGATCAGAATGGGTCCCATAAACGCGTATAGCTACATCTTTGTAAGCCCGACGCGGCGTTTCGTGTATATGAAAAACACTCATCAGGGGCGGAGGTAGTGGGATATCTGGAATACAGATTTGATTAGTGATCAAGGTATTAAAATTGGATCCACCAAAAAAGAGATAGTAAGTCAATTCTGGTTACTTACATAGTATGCCAAAGTGGTAATGTAAATACAATTAAGACCAAACATATGCCCGTCCCGGGACAGAGGTGGCAGACCAGCAGGCAAACAACAGAGCGCATAAAGCATCCTTCCCAGACAGCACAGCGACCATGGGTAAAATAAAATTATAGTGTATCCTCATAGTACAGGTAGGTATCTGTAATGAATGAATGAATGAATAGGTCCATCAAACAGTGACCCACATGGTAAGGGGATAAGGGCATAACAAATACATAGAAATTAACAAAGGATACCTGGAATGCGAGTAGGATGGCCACAGCTAGCGACGGCTGTAAGGCCTGCATAGAAATGGCCACTGGCTGAATAGCTGGGAAGGTGCTTAAATAACACGTCCAGCAAATGCACCAGACTGCCCCCAACGTCACGTCAGCTGGACAGTGTGGGGGCGGGGCCCTCAATCAGACAGCACAATTGCCTGTACTGAAGAGATGCTACACACACCCACTTGATCAGCTGTGATGGATACTAGCCATACAACAGGGCGACGCCCAATAAGGACATCATCCGGATGGCACGTGATACCGATGCACTGACGGTAACCGACCGTACCCCCAAAGGGGAGGAAGGGAAGCACAGTGAGTGCATACTGAAGCCCTGAACTCCAGTTTAGGGCGGGCTTAAATACCTGTGCAAATCTGTATTGAGCGACACCTGCTGGAGGCCACCAGAACTGCACCCCTGTTACTGAAGAGAACAGTGCCACCAGCAGGTGACCAGAGTCATGACACAGATCATGACAGTTCCCCCCCCAAGGGGTGGCCTCTGGACACCCCATTCTGCCCTTGCCCTGGTAGTGCATGTGGATGCAGAAGAGTCCCAAATAGTCCTTCGGTCCCAGCCCTTTAACCCATTGGGAGACCAGGCCCCCAAGTCCGGAAACGGAACCTGCATCCTACCACCACCAGGGTCTGGAAGTTGGTATCTAGAGGTGGAAACAGGCCAGGCAGCGAATTTAGGGTCATTAGGCTGGGAAAGTGACACATCGAACTGAAAGTCAGGCACGTCAGGCTGGGAGCCCGTACCCAGGACGTCGGGGTGGACAACAGGAACCAGGCCGCCAGACTGGGCCGCAGATGGTGGCAGATCAGCAGACGGTGGCAAATCAGGCTGGGCAGTAGACAGGAACCCCTCCGTCTGGGCAGCAGACAGAAACCCCTCCGGCTGGGCAGCAGACAGGAACACCTCCGGCTGGGCAGCAGACAGGAACACCTCCGGCTGGGCAGCAGACAGGAACACCTCCGGCTGGGCAGCAGACAGGAACACCTCCGGCTGGGCAGCAGACAGGAACAACTCCGGCTGGGCAGCAGACAGGAACAACTCCGGCTGGGCAGCAAACAGGAACAACTCCGGCTGGGCAGAAGACAGGAACAACTCCGGCTGGGCAGAAGACAGGAACAACTCCGGCTGGGCAGAAGACAGGAACAACTCCGGCTGGGCAGAAAACAGGAACACCTCCGGCTGGGCAGAAAACAGGAACACCTCCGGCTGGGCAGCAGACAGGAACACCTCCGGCTGGGCAGCAGACAGGAACACCTCCGGCTGGGCAGCAGACAGGAACACCTCCGGCTGGGCAGCAGACAGGAACACCTCCGGCTGGGCAACAGACAGGAACACCTCCGGCTGGGCAGCAGACAGGAATACCTCCGGCTGGGCAACAGACAGGAACACCTCCGGCTGGGCTGCAGACAGGAACACCTCCGGCTGGGCTGCAGACAGGGGCTCAACAAGTTGGTATGTTGGCATTGCAACGTCAGGCTGGGCAACTGGCATGTCAGGCTGGGCAACTGGCACGACAGGCTGGGCAACTGGCACGACAGGCTGGGCAACTGGCACGTCAGGCTGGGCAACTGGCACGTCAGGCTGGGCAACTGGCACGTCAGGCTGGGCAACTGGCACAACAAACTTGGCAACTGGCACGTCAGGCTGGACAACTGGCACGTCAGGCTGGGCAACTGGCACGTCAGGCTGGGCAACTGGCACGTCAGGCTGGGCAACTGGCACGTCAGGCTGGGCAACTGGCACAACAAACTGGGCAACTGGCACGTCAGGCTGGGCAACTGGCACGTCAGGCTGGGCAACTGGCACGTCAGGCTGGGCAACTGGCATGACAAACTGGGCAACTGGCACGACAAACTGGGCAACTGGCACGTCAGGCTGGGCAACTGGCACGTCAGGCTGGGCAACTGGCACGTCAGGCTGGGCAACTGGCACATCAGGCTGGGCAACTGGCACATCAGGCTGGGCAACTGGCACGTCAAACTGGGCAACTGGCACGTCAGACTGGGCAACTGACACGTCAGGCTGGGCGACTGGCAAAACAAACTGGGCAACTGGCACAACAGGCTGGACAACTGGCACATCAGGCTGGGCAACTGGCACATCAGGCTGGGCAACTGGCATGTCAGGCTGGACCGCTGGCACTGGAACAGGCTGAGCAGACGGCACTGGAACATGCTGAACAGACGGCACTGGAACAGGCTGAACAGACGGCACTGGAACAAGCTGAACAGATGGCACTGGAACAGGCTGAACAGATGGCACTGGAACAGGCTGAACAGATGGCACTGGAACAGGCTGGGCAGGTGGCACTGGAACAGATTGAAGCAGGTTGGCTGAAGTGGATGCAGATTGGGTTAGTGGCAGGATCGAGTGGGTTGGAAAAAACTTTTTCTTCTTCTTCTTCTTTGGTTTCACCACTGGGGGTTTGTATATGGGTATAGGGTTGGAGGTAATGGATACGGCTGGTAGGGGTGAAGAGGATTTTGGTGGAACAAACGGAGGCAGTTGAGAAGCAGCAGAAGGGTTAAAGGCAGGGTAAGTGCAGCAGGAGGAAACAGGGGACTGGTACTTTGTTGTTAGCAGGGTGTATTGTTCAGCAAAAGTGGGAATTGGGGGTTAAGAAAAAGACATCCCAGCAGGTTGGTAACTAGAAATGGATGGTTGGAAGCTGGCAGGGGCTGAGTACAACAAACTGGACCAGGCTTGTAATAATGGCTGTACAAAATCAGATTTGCACACGGCTTGTCTGACCAGAGACTGCACAGAATTAATGCATGCTGCAATCACCTGTTGAGGACAAGCTGAGTACTGCTCATGAAAAAAGGCTGAATCATCCTCCAACAGCCACACCAAAGACTCTACCTGAGCTGCACTAAAAGGAGGTGTATAATCATCACGTTCATTAGCAGCATCAGACTGAGCCAACTCTGTGCAGATCTGAATCAATGGCTGCACATCCTCAAACAAAACACTGCCATGATCAATAAAAACATGAGCCATACGGATACATTCCAACAACTGCTCACTAGTGTATTCACTTAGTTCCTGATAGCAGAAATCTCTGTCATCTGTTGCCAAGAGTGACAGGTACACAATATCTTCTAGATGCATTTTTTATAAAAGCAAATGCCCAGAGCCAATTTCCCAAGTGCAGCCGACCTGTTTATATGGCTTCAGTATTATGTCAGGGGATGCCCACGCAGGCATCCGAGTACTGAGTTACAGGTCAATGGGCTGCACTAATGGAAACAGGCACCAAGATAGTGAAAAAATATATATGTTTATTAAGTTAAAGCACACGTGAAAAACAATCAATGAAAGCAAGCGTGACACAGCAACCAAAAACCACTAAGCAGGTAATGCAGGGATAAGACATAAGCAAGTCCGAGGTCCAAGCCAGGGGTCAAGGATAGGAGAGAGCAGCAAAGTCCAAAATACAAGCCGGGGTCAATAAGCGACAGGGTCCAGGGCAGGGAGCGAAGCAGGAACAGATGGGCAACAGCTAACAGGTCAGGCAGGGAACAGGCTGACAAGCAAAATACTGAAGCCCTGAACTCCAGTTTAGGGCGGGCTTAAATACCTGTGCAAATCTGTATTGAGCGACACCTGCTGGAGGCCACCAGAACTGCACCCCTGTTACTGAAGAGAACAGTGCCACCAGCAGGTGACCAGAGTCATGACACAGATCATGACACCCCCCCAGGCTCCATGAACTGGAGATGGAGCTGGAGAAGCTCAAAGAGGAGAACCGACGGCTGCAGAGGGAGCAGGGGGTAGCTGACCCTATGGGGCACTGATTCCCCCCCCCCAACTCTGAGCACCAGTGCTACAGCATTTCAACAAATATCAATTTTTATTTTTTATGAATCTCCTGTGATTGTCACTTCAGAGCCATAACCTGCCCCCTCCCATAGCGGGACACCTAGACGGCGGCGCACAGACCCATTCGCCGTCATCACACTGACTTCTGGTGACTCTGCAGATCGCACAAAGACTTGGGGACTGCCCGGCGTGTGATCTGACGACCCGGTGGCATACCTGAGTCTGAAGCAGTTGCCAAGGGAGGTCACTCATGCCAAACGGAGTTAACCTCGGACTATAGGCTTTGAACCCGTCAACCCTACTGGACCAGGGAAGGTCCAACCTTGTTGCCGGAGCAGGGAGAAAAAGGGGGGCCATTGTGAAGGATGCTTCAGTGTAATTCTCCCTGCTTGTTTAACGGTGTGTGTGTGTTAGAGGGAGGGTGATTTCAGGTGTGACTCATTCCTCTGCTAACAGGCTGTTGATATGGTAATGACCCTTCCTCGGCCAGTCCTATTTCAAAGGGTAATTGATCTAGTGTGTTGTGTGAAGAAGTCCTGTGTTTACTGTTTACTGTGATTAGAAGTGGCTCATGTTAATTATTCTGATTGCTTCATTGTGGTAATTATCTCTTCTACATGCGGGGCCAGGCTGTCTAGATAATGTATTCTGTACAACTAGTAATTAACGTCACTGATGTCATTATCTAAAGAAATGTCTTCAGGGTCTGCCTATCATCTGTATGGGAGCCCCCACTGTGTGAGGGGGCGGAGATTGTCATTGTAACAGTTTTGTAAATTACATATAAGCTGTGTGTTATATCATTAAAGCTGTCTTGTTCCAGCAGTAAGCTTGACCCATGTGTGGCTTATTGGGTGATTCCAGGAATATTCCCCCTCGTGGAATATTGGGTGATTTTCTTTATAGGAAGAAGGGAAGGCTTTGACGGGGATATCATTCTAATACCGTCACACCGCCTATCACGGATGCCTTCTCATCTTCGGGCGAGAGGACATCCGTGATAGGCGGAACATTGAACATAGGCTCTGCTGGGAAAATTTGTCTGAGGAGGTGACGTGGCTTTTGAATCATGGATGTCCGCAGCCTGAAACCCAAAATCTGAAAACAAAATAAGGTAGTGAGGTGGGCAATGGCACAGTGGAGGCATGTAATGACACAGTGGAGGCATGTGATGGCACAGTGGAGGCATGCAATGGCACAGTGGAGGCATGCGATGGCACAGTGGAGGCATGCGATGGCACAGTGGAGGCATGCGATGGCACAGTGGAGGCATGCTATGGCACAGTGGAGGCATGTAATGGCACAGTGGAGGCATGTAATGGCACAGTGGAGGCATGTAATGGCACAGTGGAGGCATGTAATGTAATGGCACAGTGGAGGCATGTAATGTAATGGCACAGTGAGATTTGAAAAAAGCCTGTATTTGTAGCCCTACCCTGAAAAGAGTCGCTGAATTGTTTCATGATTTCTCATCACTTATAAAGATAACACACCTTGAGGTAGTTCAAAGAGTGTATTAGGTCAAGCAAAGCCTAAAAGAAGAAATAATTAGCAACGTATACAAACGACAAATAAGACAATAAAATTACTCTTTGAGAAATGGTTAAATACCTGCAGCCCTCTAACAGAACTGAATTGCATTTACCTAGCAACGGTATATGAAAACAGTCTTAACTTGCTTTAACAGTCCCAGTTTTATCCCACTGGCCAGTGATTGATAAAAAAAAAAAATATTGACTGGCAAAATTGGGGCCCTTGAGGCATCTGTACTGTGTATAGAACTTGCTGCAGCAAAACTGACATTTATAAAGAAAGAATGACATTTAAATTGATTATCGTGGCTGCAAGCTATTGCCAGGAATAGAAAAAAAATGGCGTGCCCCCCCTGCATACCAGACCCTTTAACACAACAGTTCCTAGCAGATTAACTTGTATGATGTTAGTCTCGTCTGGGTCTCCAGACACATGCTATGATCCAGTTTAAGTTCTCAGACCAGAATTTCTCTCTTTCAATCCTGCTGAGATAGTCCCGCTTTTTTTCCCTTATAAGTGGTGGGAATGCTCTCTAGTACAGTCTGATAACACTAGGCATCCAAGTCACACTTCACACCCTCTCATAGAGAAGGTTTCTGGTCTCTCAGGCAAGGTCCTGTGTGATGAGCAGTCTCTTTTGCTTTTATGAGGCCTCACTCGATTGTGGTCAGTTATAGCAGTGTTCCATTCAGCCGGCAGCCCAGTCTTTACCATTACCCCTGCTAGTTTTGTGACTGCCCCTCCTTTCCTCTCCTTGCTTTTCTCCCCTCCTCCAACTCTTCCTCTTCCTCTCTTGCCTCAACCAGTCACTGTTCTTCAGGATCAATCCAGACACAACCAATATGGCTGCCCTCTGCAATGGAGACAAGCATTGCAAGATGGTCTCCTTAAAGATGGTTGCTGCACTTCTGCATTAATAAATATTCAGTTTAACCCTGTCCACACTGCAGAAGGGTAAAACAGCAGCATCAAAGGAAGAAGTTCTGCAGCAGTTATCAGCGTCATACAGGTTACGAATTTAAGACACAAGATTCACAGAATAGTATGGGTTTTCTAAAAAGATAGCACAGCAGACGTTGTTTACTTTCAGACTCTCACTCTTTAATTAAAAATTCCTTATGTTCCTCTGAACAGTTAATTATTTTATATCCATTTTCTGAGTTAATACACATATGCTGGGGATTAGTCACTGAGTATTCATCCATATATGCTGTGGAGTGGCCACAAAAGGGTTAATGCACATGCACTGCTGGTGTAGGAACTGGCCAGTCACCTCTTTGTACCGGAGGGGCCATTTGATGCTGGCACAAATACTGGGAAGTGAGATGTGTGTACTGGGGGCAAGATAGGGGGAACAAGCAATATGTTTTCTGGAGATAGGTTCCACTAGTAGACCATGCTCAGTATACATTAGCTATATTTGGCAATGGTGACAGAATTCATCTGTTAGAAAGGGAATGTGCTATTTAGGCTTTTTTCATTATATATATATATATATATATATATATATATATATATATATATATATATATACATACATATATATATATATACATACATATATATATATATATATATATATATATATATATATATATATATATATATATATATATATATATATATATATATATATAATGTCAAAATGAATTGTGGGTAGAGTTGTATTGGAAATAAACTTGACAAAGTACAAGTGAAATTAATAACACAAGCAATTATATTCCAAAAATTATAATTAGGCACAATCAAAACTTATTGCTGTAGCAGACAAAGTGCATAAAATAGGTAATGTTCCAAATCATCATAGACAGGCACAATTAAAAACAGAGAAGATAAAGCCTGTGCATCAGATGTAGGCAATCATACACAGAGAGCTGTCTCACAAAGGTTTTGGGGCCAGATTCACGTAGCCCGGGCGCAGCATAACGTAACCGATTTAGGTTACACCGCCGCAAATTTTCTGTCTAAGTGCCCGATCCACAAAGCACTTACCTGGAAATTTGCGGCGGTGTATCCTAAATCCGTCCGGCGCAAGGCAGGCCAATTCAAATGGGGCGGGTACCATTTAAATTAGGCGCGCTCCCGCGCCAGACGTACTGCGCATGCTCCCGACACAAATTTCCCGACGTGCTTTGCGCGAAATTACGACGCGCCGACGTTTTGTGAATCGCGACGTGAAAAAAAGACTTGCGCCGGGAAAAAAAATAAAAAAAAAAATTCAAAAGCGACGCGGGAAAGACGGGTATACTTTTACATGGTGTAGTAATTTTACACTTTCTAAAAGGTGCCCTATCTTTGCGACGGCAAACTAACACTTGCGGCGACGTAACGACGGGAAAAAGTTTCGTGGATCGCCGTAACTGCTAATTTGCATACCCAACGCTGGTTTACGACGCAAACTCCCCCCAGCGGCGGCCGCTGTACTGCATCCTAAGATCCGACAGTGTAAAACTATTACACCTGTCGGATCTTAGGGATATCTATGCGTAACTGATTCTATGAATCAGTCGCATAGATAGAAACAGGGATACGACGGTGTATCAGCAGATACGCCGTCGTATCCCTTTTGTGAATCTGGCCCTTGATGACTACTGAGAGGTAAACTGAATAACATTGATTATCCCATGACAATGGCATGACAACATTGGTGGGATAGGTTAGTCAGCAAGCAAACATGTTGTCCCTGAAGTTGATGTGTTGAAAGCAGAAAAAAGGGCAAGTGTGGGGATTTGAGGGATTTTGAGACAAATTAAAATGACTGGGTAAGAACAACTCCAAACGGCAGTTTTTGTTGGATGTTTCCTGTCTCCTGTGATTCGGGACTACCAAAAGTCGTCTAAGGAAGAAAAAACGTCAAACCAGAGACAGGCTCATGGGTGGCCTAAGCTCATTGATGCATAGGGAAGTGAAGGCTGGCCTGTCTAGTCTGATCCAGTAGAAGAGATGCTGTAGCTCTATTTGCTGAAAACGTAAAAGCTGATTCTAAAAGAAAGGTGTTAGAACACACAGTGCATCACAATTTGTTGCATACAGGCTGAAAAGACCAATAAGGGTGCCCATGCTGACCCATGACTCTTCTCTAAGCTCACAGTCCAGGTCACTGCTGAGGCCAGTATCTGAGACCTTATGAGAACAGTCTCTGCCCAAGCTACCTCTGGCACTTACAGGTGATACTCGAAAAATTTGAATATCATGCAAAAGTTCATTTATTTCACTAATGCAACTTAAAAGGTGAAACTAATAAATAAGATAGACTGGGGTTGGGGATTTCATAAGCTGTAAGCCATAATCATCACAATTATGACAAATCACAGCTTGAACTACAGTATTTGCCGGCGTATAAGACGACTGGGCGAATAAGACGACCCTCTAATTTTCCAGCTAAAATGTTGGTTTTGGGATATACTCGCCGTATAAGACAACCCCTCACTGTGCCGTTATACATGCCTCACTGTGCCGTTATACATGCCTCACTGTGCCATTATTACATGCCTCACTGTGCCATTATTACATGCCTCACTGTGCAATTGCCGACCTCACTGTACCATTCCATTCCCTGCCTCGACGATCTCCCTACCTTCTCCTGTTTGCAGAGTATGTCAGACGGCAGACATCCATTATTCAAAAGCTGCGCCTCCTCCTCAGGCTGTTCCGTGATAGGCAGAACACTAATTTTCCCAGCAGAGCCTCTGTTCGGTGTTCCGCCTATCACGGATGTCCTCTCGTCCGAGGATGAGAAGGCATCCGTGATAGGCGGAACACTGAACAGAGGCTCTGCTGGGAAAATTAGTTTTTCGCCTATCACGGAACAGTCTGAGGAGGAGGCGCGGCTTTTGAATAATGGATGGCCGCCGTCTGACAGACAGGTACCGGCGTATAAGACGACCCCCGACTTTTGGGGCATTATTTTACATGCAAAAGGTCGTCTTATATGCCGGAAAATACGGTAGCTTTGCATGAGTCTATCTCATATATTAGTTTCACCTTTTAAGTTGCATTAGTGAAATAAATGAACTTTTGCACGATATTCAAATTTTTCGAGTATCACCTGTATGACCTCAAAGTTTCCAGGCAAGTCCACATACCACCATTGGAGGTAATGCCAAAATCATGCTTCTACGGTAAAGAGACATTCCAATTATCCTGACTTATCTGGAGTTCCTTTGGGTCAACAGGAGAAACCTTTTTATGTCAACCTGTAAATGGTTTTGCATCCTTTCCCACCCATAGAAAAATAACATGATGCCTTTAAGGACTATTTCAGGTATCAAGACTGCAAAGTCAAAGATCGTCTGAGATTTAATCTGCTGTTTTTTGACCTTTGTATACACTGTACATGTTCTCCCTCTTTTGTTTTTTAGGTCTAAGGACAAGTCATCCTTTATGGTCTTTTTATTGTCACGTGTTTAATAGTAAAATCTAAACATTTCAGGCTGGAGGGGTTCTGTCCCACCTAAATGTAATTTTTCCATAGTTGTATTAAACTGTATCAGGTTACTAATGTTTGATGTATACTGACTTCCAGTGGTGGTTTAGGACCGCTTGAATGTGGTTTTCCCATCTGTATTTCCCTCCTTATTGGTGCAAGTTAGTTCAGCCCTGAGCAGAACCTCTCTGTTTCTTCCATGCTTCTTCAGTCAGTGTTAGTCCTTCACAGAGACAAGGCTTAGGAAATCCCTTGACTTCTTAGGCTGCGTACACACGGTCGGACAAAACCGATGAGAATGGACCGAGGTTCAGTTTCATCGGTCCAAACCGACCGTGTGTATAGCCCATCGGTCTGTTTTCCTTTGGTCCAAAATTTTAAAACATGCTTTTAAATCGAACAGATGGACCGCTGCCCGATCGGTCCAAACCGATGGTTAGTACACAATTCATCGGTTCAAAACCCGCGCATGCTCAGAATCAAGTCGACGCATGCTTGGAAGCATTGAACTTCGTTTTATTCAGCACGTCGTGTGTTTGACGTCACCGCGTTCTGACCCAATCGGTTTTTGGAACGATGGTGTGTACGCACATCAGACCATCAGGCCACTTCAGCGGTGAACCGATGGAAATGGCCCGTCGGACCATTCTCATTGGTTTGGAACGACCGTGTGTACCCGGCCTTACACTTCAAAAAAATGGAAAAACATCCTCCTTATTGAGAATTGGGAGGTTCCCCGTTGGGCTTTTAGGCAGCAATTGTCAAAATTATAAGAGTACTGATTATTGTATTAAAATAGTATTTATTGACAAAAAGCTTAAAAGTCACATTGTATAGGAATTACAGTACATAAAATCAAATACAGGAAGTCATATTCCATGGTGCAGTAGACATGACAGTTACACATTGTTATGTTACATAATGTTACAGTGTTGATCCCCGACGCGTTTCGACCAGCAGAGGTCTCTTCAGGGGGATAGTTAGTTTCTAAAGGGGTATATCACAAAGATATGGAATTAGTGAAAAAGGCTAGCATATCAGTATTCATCACATAGATTCAACCATGGGAATAGTATTTACTGCTAAAACATGGAATGGAAGATGTATGAAGCCGCTACATAGTCCGATGGAACCTACAGGAAGTCCCCACATTTACGAGGGGAGGAAGTCCTCCCAAATGGGGTCTTCAAGGAGCCTCATTATTGACACCCACCCGGTGGGGGGAGTGGAGGATCGGCACCTGCAATGAGCACCCACAATAGCCATAGTAAGATTGAGGAGGGTAAAAATAGAGTAATTACAAGTAAACCTATCAAGAAGATGGCTGAATTGTATATTGTATATATAGGGTAAAAGGGCAAAGGCAACTAAAGGTTGCCATATATAATGTTAGTCAGGGCGTTTTTAAGCGTACATAAATGAATTATAAGCAGTAGGAAGGTTGGGATGATTTCACAATATAGTGTGTAGTGAGATGTAATAAAAAAGTGTTTTTGGATGAATTACCGTATTTATCGGCGTATACCGCGCACTATTTTGCCCTGAAAATCAGGGCAAAATCGTGGGTGCGCGATATACGCCGATACCCGCTTTCCCGCCACAAGTTTGAATACTGCGCCCGCATATAGCGAGCGCAGTACACTCGTGAATCTTCGGGCAGTCTCGGCGCCTCTCGTACCGACGTCCTGACGTCCTGAGCGTACAGGACGTCAGTGCGAGAGGCGCCCAAGCCTGACCGAAGATTCACGAGTGTACTGCGCTCGCTATATGCGGGCGCAGTATTCAAAGTCGTGGCGGGAAACGAGCGGGAGGACGCCGCAGAAGGACGCCGGACCCGCCGCAGAAGGACGCCGGACCCGCCGCAGAAGGACGCCGGACCCGCCGAAGATGGACACCGGACCCGCCGAAGATGGACACCGGACCCGCCGAAGATGGACACCGGACCCGCCGAAGATGGACGCCCGACCCGCCGAAGAGGACACCCGAAGCCGCAGAAGGACGCCGGACCCGACGAGGCCGCAGAAGGACGCCGGACCCGACGAGGCCGCAGATGGACGCCGCGCAAGACATCTGAACTGTAAGTACAAAAAAACAAAAAATCTTTTTTTCCCACAGGATTGGCTGCCACTTTGGGGGTGCGCGGTATACGCCAGAGCGTGTTATACCGCGATAAATACGGTAAGATAATAAACTGGATATAAAAGTGCAGTGTAAGTGCATATGACAACATCCTCCTTAGAGCCGGTTCACACAGGGTCGACTCGTCAGGTGACTTAGCCACCTGACAAGTCGTGCTCCGCTATGTACTATGGAACTGTTCTAATAGGAGCGACTCAAGTCGCTACGACTTAGAAAAAGGTTCCTGTATTACTTTGGGACGACTTCAGGGCGATATGCATTGACTTCAATACAGAAGTCATTTTACAAGTCGCCTCTGAAGTCGTGGGTAGATTGCCTTGCCGAGTCGCTCGGCAAGTCGTGCTGCCCCTGTGTGAACCGGCTCTTACTGTCCCTTGTGCTGATTTTTATTTATTATTATATTTAATTAAACATAGACTTTAAGTCAAGATTAGCACCATAGAGTGTTCTGGATTTGTAAAAAAAAAATCTAAATTTCCCTGCAGGCACTAAAAAGTGTTTTTTTTATGGATGGAGGTCTAAGTTCAGAAACTTGAAGCCAGCATGAGATGTCCTGTGTGAAGTTAGATCTGAAACACCTCCGATCAGATGTTCACAGGAAGCTTAATGTGACCATTTCATCGCTTCAAGGATGCTTAGCAGTCGTCAGTGATAGCATTAACTATAAAAATACATTGATTTATACTCACAAGAACCAGAGAGAGAAGGAGCTGGAATGTTTTTCCCTTGCTTCTCTGATTCTTTCTCTTTATCTTCAGTGTATGTAAGTACTTATTGGTAGCTTTTAAGTGAAGTGCAATAAAGTCTTGGACGCTTTAAACTGTATCTAAGCCCAAGAACAAAAATGTAGTATATTGCAGTCTACAGGTCCCTCAATGTGGTGTCTGCATTAGTTTACCTTGTGTCAGACTTTTTTTCTATTATTTACTCCTGAGGATTCTAATAGTAAAACAATTCATGTCCTAGGGTTAAAGTTATGTCACAATGCACAGTATACGATTTCCTACCATCTGTGCCCAGTCTTGCCACACAGAGTTAATCCAGCTCTGAGCAATCTTCTTTTATTGTTCAGTGAAATAAAACGGACTTCCAGAGAAAAACCTTAGTCCGTTCTTCCCCCTTGCTGTGAGTGACAGGTTATTTACATATCTCATGCACTAGCCTGAAGACAGGCATTATTTTTTAATTCCCACCCCCACTCCTTTTCTGAAGTCATGTGGTTACTTTTCTGGATTTTGACTGGATGTTACTGATCATAGCAGAATTTAGTGTAAGGAATACACAGGAAAAAAATCATGTTGATCAGTGATCATAGCAGAATTTGGTGTAAGGGGAGTGTAGAGGTGGGCGGGGAGTCTACTGACATCACGACTCCACCCACCGATCTCCAGACAAAAGATCCACCCACAGAATCTGCAGTTTTTCAGTTCTTATAACAGACAGAGGGGAAACATTTGACAGGTAAGGATACATGCAGGAGGCATCTATATTCTTATAGATCAGCACTATGGCAGTAGTTTAGAAAGGATGAGAGTGGGTTTACATCCACTTTAACACACCCATGCTGATTGCTGGAGGGCAGCACTGGCAGAGAGCACAGCAAGTTATTAAATCACTGGATTTCTTGCAGGATCAACAGGTATATTTTTTTACTTACTGAACAGATATAACAAAATGCTTTCAGTAACATATTTAACAAACCAAAAGGGAGCACATTAGAACAGTTCATTGTTAGGCATGATATATACTTTTACCATACTGTAAAGTGCATTTCCACTTTTGCAGCCAACTTTTCATAACACATGCTTTGTATTTGTTACATGTCAGTGACGTCTCTATTAACCACTTGCCTACCGGGCACTTTTATCTTCCTACCCAGGTCAATTTTCAACTTTCAGTGCTGTGGCACTGTGAATGACAATTGCGCAGTCATACAACACTGTACCCATATTACATTTTTATCATTTTGTTTGAGACAGATAGAGCTTTCTTTGGGTGGTATTTAATTTTTTTTCTTAGTTTCTGTTATAAAATTTTGTAAATAAGTATTTTTTCTCCTTCAGTGAGGTGTGGTAATCAGGCTGCACTGATGAACACTCATAGGCTACACTAATATGCTGCACTGATGGGCACTAATAGGTGGAAATAATAGGCAACAGTGATGGGCACTATGTAAGCACAGGTTTTTCTATTAAAATACCCCCCTGAGTCTTACGGTAATACACTATTGGAGCCCTTGTGTTCTCCCCCCCCCCCCCCCCCCCCGCTCTGAGAATATTAGGGATTGGCCGAGGAGACGCTCTGGCACTCATTATTAAGAGGGAAGACTCTTATGGTAATTCACAGAGGATTCCTATTCAGGATCTATTGGATGCCTTTTATTGTGAGCTTTGAGGTAAGAGTTCTGTGAGCCTGGTGAGGGAGTGGACCATACATCTGTCAATCATCCGCCTAGTGGAAGTTCAGCTACATTGCGATTCTCATCTGGCAGCTTGGCACATCACTATTTGGACACTTTTACACTCATTTATTCATTGGCACATTTACCTATTTTATTCTTATCACTTTATGATTTTATATATTTAATTTCATTGATTTCACTCATTTGGAGCTCCGTTCTCCTGACACATTATTGGGACTTCTTTTTCATTTTCACTTTTATCATTATTTATATATATATATATATATATATATATATATATATATATATATATTTATAGTGATTCATTATTTTCTCTTGTCACGTCAGTGTGTTGGTTCGCGCAGAACCCCTTTATATTTATGATTTCTGCATTTGTGTATTGTAAACACTATTAGGTACTGCTGCACCAATATGTTTTGGGTTATTATCATCAAGGAGTCCGCATTAGCGCGAAGGCACTTTTTCATTTTGGTATAGGGCATGTTGGGGTGATATAGGGTAGTTTGGGGTGGTATAGGGCAAGTTAGGGTTGCATAGGGCAGGTTGGGGTGGTATAGGGCAAGTTAAGGTGGCACAGGGCAGGTTGGGGTGGTATAGTGCAAGTTAGGGTGGCATAGGGAAAGTTGAGATGACATGGGAAAGGTTGGGGTGGTACAGGGCAAGTTAGGGTGGCATTGGGCAGGTTGGGGTGGTATAGGGCAAGTTATGGTGGCATAGGGCAGATTGGGGTGGTACAGGGCATGTTAGGGTGGCACAGGGCAAGTTGGGGTGGCATGGGAAAGTTTGGGGTGGTACAGGGCAGGCTGGGGTGGTATAAGGCAGTCTGTGGTGGCACAGTGCAGGCTGGGGTTGTACAGGGCTGTTTGGGGGGTACAGGACAGGCTGGGGTGGTATAGGGCAGGCTGGGGTGTTACAGGGCAGGCTGGGGTGGCATAGAGCAGGCTGGGGTGGTCCAGGGCAGGCTGGGGTGGTACAGGGTAGGCTGGAGTGGTACAGGGCAGGCTGGGATTGCACAGGGCAGGCTGGGTGGTACAGAGTAGGCTGGCATTGCACAAGGCAGGCTGGGTGGTACAGGGTAGGCTGGCATTGCACAGGGCAGGCTGGGATTGCATAGGGCAGGCTGGGTGGTACAAGGTAAGCTGTGGTGGCACAGTGCATCTTGGAACTCTATGTAGTGACACTGCAGAGTAACTTACTTACATAGCATGAATGCAGATGAAGACCCGGGCTTGTGGGCGGGGCTGCTGTGTCCTCACCTCTAGCTGCTTGAGCTGCAGCATCATCAATGGTGAAGGGGTCTGTGGGAGGAGAAGAGGAGGCAGCCACACCCACAGCTCCGCCCACCAACTCCGGCTCACACAGGGATAGCCTGACTGAGGAATGTTACAGGCAGCCTCCCCGCACGGCTAGATGCCCTGCTCGCATCTCTCCAATCAATACAGTACGGTGTTTAGCGGCGCGGCGGCCCCGATGTCACCCCTCTGACGGGTGTCACCTGCTGGGCATGTCAGCTAAAAAAAACAAAAAACGGGATGGTGTCACCCCTCTAGCGGGTGTCACCCGGGTGCAGACCGCACCCCCCACACCCCCCTAGCAACGCCTCTGCCTTAGATGCTTTATTCTATACTTTCCAGCAAGGGAAA
Source organism: Rana temporaria (assembly GCF_905171775.1). Lineage (NCBI taxonomy): Eukaryota > Metazoa > Chordata > Amphibia > Anura > Ranidae > Rana > Rana temporaria. The sequence goes on from NC_053492.1 coordinate 63,501,452, forward strand.
TCATACTAGTTCTCTTTGTTTATAAGAGGTCTGGGCAATTGTTTTTGCCATAAATTACCCTGTCTGTACTGGCACTGGGCAGGCAGATCTTCATTAGCAATCATAACTAGATTCGAACACTGTCTGTCCTAACAAACAGTGGTGGCTGGTGGGCTTTTCTCTTGGGGGGTGGCGAACAACCAGCACTACCACCCCTTAACAACAAGCAGCATTGATGCACCCCCCTCATCAGCGGTGGCCGGGGACTCATGGCACTGAAAGCTGCTAGCACCCCCTGGGAGGTCTGGTACTTACTGGTTCAGTGCAGGCAGCGTCGGTGTGCTCTCCTCTTCTCCTCCTCCATGCAAGCAGCAGTGGTGTGTCCTCCTCTCCTCCTCCTCCATGCAGGCAGCGGCGGCCGTCTCTCCTCTCCTTCTCCTCCATGCAGGCAGAGGCGGTGTGCTTTCCCCTGCTCCTCCTCCATGCAGGCAGTGGCGGTGTGCTCTCCTGTCTCCTCCTCCTCCATGCCGGCAGCACTTACTGGTTCTGTGCGGGCTGCTGTGGTGGGGTGTTCAGCAGCGGCTCCGGCTTCAGCGTGCCTCCTCTTCCAAACCGCTAGGAACCCAATAGGATCGCCTGGCGTTTTGGCCAATCAGGAAACGGGTCTCATGACCTGCCTCCTGATTAGCGGGGAGGAACTATAGTGTGACCATAGCAAAAATTAGTTTGCTTTCGTCACACAACAGGAAGGGATCGGGATGCAGTGCTCTGCGCCCCGAGACCACCCTATTTTAAAGCCTATCAGGTGCTTTAAGTACACACCCCCGCCTATCCCCGCTATAGTAATTTATGCACCCTGCGTCTTAAAAGGGGACGGGCGCATGGATAGGGAGAGCGGTGGAGGTGTTGGGGGTGGCGTCTGTGCGTCCACAATGCACGGGCTGATCCTGCTAACAAAGGGTTAAAGATTTGGATGTTGGACTTTTTGCATTATAAGTTATGGGGACAGACTTAGGATATACTCATTCTGATATTGTTCAAAAAAGTTGCAGTCAGCCATGACACCAACTACAGAGAGATGTAGGTAAGAAAACTTAAGAAGTATTAAAACAAGATGTAGGATATATGCTTTAAGAAAACTGTGTGTGCCCACTTGTATTCTATTGCACACTGATATGATGCTTTGCTTCTGGTATTAGCATTACTGCTTGATGGGGGAATCAAGCAAAATTGGTTCTGTGTATGGCCGGCCTTACACTAGCAGCAATTCTCTCTAATGCCCTGTACACATGATCGGTTCGTCTGATGAAAACGGACCGATGGACCGTTTCTATCGGACGAACCGATCGTGTGTGGGCCCCACCATTTTTTTCGGTGAAAAAAATAGAACCCGTTTTAAAATTTTCTGATGGTTAAAAAAACGATAGAAAAAAACAATCGTCTGTGGGGAAATCCATCGGTCAAAAATCCACGCATGCTCAGAATCAAGTCGACGCATGCTTGGAAGCATTAAACTTAATTTTTCTCTGCACGTCGTTGTGTTTTACGTCACCGCGTTGGACACGATCGGATTTTTAATTGATGGTGTGTAGGCAAGACTGATGAAAGTCAGCTTCATCGGATATCTGATGAAAAAATCCATCGGTCCGTTTTCATCGGATGAACCGATCGTGCGTACGTGGCATAAAGCTTTAGATTTAGTCATACCTTTGGTGTCCAACCAAAACTATAAAATCAATTCTCCAACATACTTTAAAAATAGTCTGCTTAGGTCAGCCCACTTCTGTGCCACCATTAACTGTTAAAAGCTCTTGACATTCAAATATATATTTAGATAATATATAGCAGTTTTGCTATTTGCTTAAGCAAATAAAATGCAATATTTTTGGCTATAATTCAATAGTAATATGATTTGATGACTATCATTAAACACTGCTGGAAATACATCAAATAACCCTGTAATATAACCACAACCAAGACAAATACTGAACTGATGTTTTCTCTGTTCACAAGGGGAATATTTAAAGATTTTTCCACAAGTCTGAAAAATTAGGATTATGAGAAGTAATATTTCTACCAGGGGCATAACTATAAAACCTGGGGGGCCCATAACAGCAAGTTAATGTGGTCCTTCGGAAAACTCTATGTAGCAGCTGGCAGTGTCCATTGTGATAATAGGTGTCATTGATCCAGAACTAAATGCAAAACTTTTTTTTTCTTTCATTTTGTATTGAGTAAAGGTGATGATTTTTTTTTTTTTTTTTGCATCTGTATCCTGTTTTATCATTCTTTCACATTTCCATTTCCCCATCACTTGTCTCCCTCTCACCACTTCACCCCTTCACTCCCGTTTCAGGCCCCGTACACACGTCTGAGGAACTTGACGGGCAAAACACATCGTTTTGCTCGTCGAGTTCCTTGTGAAGCCGCCGAGGATCTCGGCGAGCCAAGTTTCCTCATTGACTAACGAGGAAATAGAGAACATGTTCTCTATTTGGCCCGACGAGATCCTCGTCGGCTTCCTCGGCCAAAAGTGTACACACGGCTGGGTTTCTCGGCAGAATACGGCTCTGATCGAGTTTCTGGCTGAATTCTGCCAAGAAACTCGGTCGTGTGTACGGGGCCTCACTCTTTCCTTCCTAGTGTTCGATTAGTAACCTTCCCAAAGTGGTAACTCCTTTACCAAAATGATTAAATTAAATCTAACCTTTATATTAACATTAGAAAATTGTGTCAGGGCTGGTAAATTATGGCACCCTTAATAATTAAGCATTCTAAAGGCATGTCTTATGTATACACACATATACATTTTAATAAATCCCAATTGAATACTGCATTCTAATTATTCCACTGCAGGCCATTAACTCCCTCCATGTGATCCTTCCCCCCCTGCCTACCACCTTGTTGGGCGTCGCCCGTGATCAGGTGACCCCCTGTAGAGTCACATATGATTACCTAGCACCCACAGGACGCCCACGCAGGAGCCCTTAGGCCCCATACACACGACCGAACATGTCTGCTGAAACTGGTCCGCGGACCAGCTTCAGCAGACATGTTCGGTCGTGTGTAGGCCCGAGCGGACAGGATTCCAGCATACATTTGCCCGCCGGGCCTTTTTCCAGCGGGCAAATATTTCTGGACTTGTTTTAAAACAGCCCGCTGAAATCCTGCCCGCTCGGACATGTTCGGTCGTCTGTACAGACCTACCGTACATGTCCGAGCGCCCACCATCCCTCGCATGCGTCGAATGACTTTGACGCATGCGTGGAAGCATTGAACTGGCAGGGCCGCCCACGTTGTCGCGTCATCGTCGCGGCGACGGCGCGGACACGCCCCGCGTATTGTTTATGCGCGGATTTCTGTATGATGGTGAGTACAGCCACCATACAGAAATCCCCGGGCAGACATGTACGGTGAAAACGGTCCGACGGACCGGTTTCATCGTACATGTTGGCTCGTCTGTACACGGCCTTAGAGGTTGGAGCGCTCTCCGGGGAACCAGCCAGACCTCCTTAGTTGCGACGACGAAGCTTCATCAGGACTGATTTCATATTTTTCTACCTGGTAATGTTTGATTTTAATTAACCTTTAATACTACCTACAGCCCTCAAAATTTCCACTCGCCTGCTAGCATTTGGTGAGTGGATTTAAGCTGGGGGCGAGTGATAACAGTTCTGCATGACCAACAGTCCAATCTGTGCATACACGTAGAGGTAGCAGAAGATTTGTCTCTCTGTGTTGTACAGCGATGATAGAGGAATCCGTAAAGAGTTTTTTTCTTCAGCCTGCAGGCTGAATGAACAAAAAAATATAAGAATGCATGGCCAGATTTAGACCTGTAAAATTGTAGACATTCATATCTCTACCTGTCTGTTTTAGGTTTATTTGAAGAGTGATTATTGCTTGGCGGAGAGCTTTAATAAGAGATAACTTCAGGCAGTTTTCAGTATAGGATCTCAGAATCGAGAAAACTATTATATGAAACACAAATAATGTTTATGAAACTAAAAAGGCCTTAAGGAACAGGATGGTGATCATAAAATAGCTGTCTCCACACTGAACCCTTATTTATGAGCTGCATGCGTGTAATGAGGACAGAGGAAGGTTCATGGACATGATATTTCAAAGACCTAGGAGTGATTGGGTCTGCTTTTATGTTTATTTTAATGGGGATGTGTAGTGTATTTTAGTGTGTACATCATATTACTTTATGAGTGAGTAAAATAATTGTGATATTTATCATAACTACTTGCCTTCTGGATTTTATTTTTTTCATGCATTTTTGTCTATAACATTTTTTAAAACCCCAAGAACATTATATATTTTCTGAAAGCAGGTGCCCTGTAGAATAAAAAAATGATAGCTGCATGATATTTTTGCTTTTGTTTATAAGTCCAATATTTTCATGAAAAATATGCTACAGTTAATTTTAGTGCTTACAAACACAATTAAATTCTTAATTTGTTTGTACAAAATAAACACAGAGGTAGTGTAGAGTAAATAGACACCAAATATGTTAAGCCTCTGTAATACTGTAATGGTTTTCCCAGGTACCAACTATACTTCGGTCCCAGAAAGCTGTGGGACCATTCGCAAAGCACAGTGGGCCAGATTCACAAAAGAGATACGACGGCGTATCAGGAGATACGCCGTCGTATCTCTGAGATACGATTGTCGTATCTATGCGCCTGATTAATAGAATCAGGTTACGCAGAGATAGCCCTAAGATCCGACAGGTGTAATTGACTTACACCGTCGGATCTTAGGCTGCAATTCTAGGCCGGCCGCTAGGTGGCGATTCCATTGCGGTCGGCGTAGAATATGCAAATGACTAGTTACGCCGATTCACGAACGTACGCTTTACCCGTCGCTCTAACTTTACGTTGTTTCCGTCGAGATACGCCGCTTAAAACTAAGGCTGCCCTCTAGGTGGTCTAGCCAATGTTAAGTATGGCCGTCGTTCCCGCGTCGAAATTTGAAAATTCACGTCGTTTGCGTAAGTCGTCCGTGAATGCCGCTGGACGCCATTTACGTTAACGTCTAAACCAATGACGTCCTTGCGACGTCATTTAGCGCAATGCACCTTGGGTAATTTTACGGATGGAGCATGCGCAGTACGTTCGGCGCGGGAACGCCCCTAATTTAAATGGTGCCCACCCCATTTGAATTAGGCGGGCTTGCGCCGAGCGGATTTACGCTACGCCGCCGCAAGTTTACAGGTAAGTGCTTTGTGAATCAGGCACCTACGCTGTAAACTTGCGGCGGTGTAACGTAAATGGGATACGTTACGCCGCCGCAGCGCAGACAGATTCTATGTGAATCTGGCCCAGTGTGGCTAGCACATGCGCAGTGGGAAGCTGGCTGTGAAGCTACAAGTAGTTGCTTCCCTTATTAATATGCCAGCAGCGGGGACCTGAAGGCCGGCAAAGAACCGGCCCAAGTGAGCTCAGAGCTGGACCCCTGGACAGCTAAGTGTCCTTTTATTAAAAGTCAGCAGTTACAGTATTTTTAGCTGCTGACTTTTACATTTTTGGGGGGACTGAAGATCCTCTTTGAGTTAGATACTTGCATCTAGGGATGAGCCGAACACCCCCAGTTCAGTTCGCACCAGAACATGCGAACAGACAATACATTTGTTCAAACATCCGAACACCGTTAAAGTCTATGGGACACGAATATGAAAAATCGAAAGTGATAATTTTAAAGGCTTATATGCAAGTTATTGTCATAAAAAGTGTTTCAGGACCCGGGTCCTGATCCATGGGACATGTATCAATGCAAAAAAAGTTTTAAAAACTGCAGTTTTTTCGGGAGCAGTGATTTTAATAATGTTTAAAGTAAAATATTCCTTTACATTTCATACCTGGGGGGTGTGTATAGTATGCCTGTAAAGTAGCACTTGTTTAGCGTGCTTAGAACTGTCCCTGCACAAAATGTCATTTCTGAAGGAAAAAAAGTCATTTAAAAGTACTCGCGGCTATAATGAATTGTCTGCTCCTGGCAATACAGAGAAAAGTAATTGAAAGTCATTGATAAAAAAAAAATGCGTGGGGGTCCCCCCAAATTCAATTACCAGGCCCGTTAGGTCTGGTATGGATATTAAGGGAAACCCTGTGTCAAATTAAAAAAAAATGATGTGGGGTTCCCCCCAAATATCCATACCAGACCTAAGGGTCTGGTATGGATTTTAAGGGGAACTTGCGCGAAATAAAAAAAGGTGTTCTCCCCAAAAATCCATACCAGACCCTTTATCCGAGCACGCAACCTGGCAGGCCGCAGGAAAAGAGGGGGGGACGAGAGAGCGCCCCCCCTGAACCGTACCAGGCAACATGCCCTTAACATGGGGAGGATGCTTTGGGGGTCTGTGACCCCTCAAAGCACCATGTACCCATGTTGATGGGGACAAGGGCCTCATCCCCACAACCCTTGCCCGGTGGTTGTGGGGGTCTGCGGGCGGGGGGCTTATCGGAATCTGGAAGACCCTTTTAACAAAGAGGACCCCGAGATCATGCCCCCCCCCTATGTGAATTGGTAAGGGGTACATTGTACACCTACTATTTTACAAGGAAAGTGTAAAAAAATGTAAAAAAAAAACACACAGACACAGTTGGGGTAAGTCCTTTATTAAAAATAAAAAATATGTCCACTCCAGCGCTGTCGGTATCCTGCGATGGAAGATCTCCTCTCCAGGCTCCAGCGATGATGTCCAGTGCAGCGAGGAACAGCATCCTGTCTCCACCGGAGACACCCCAGGAATAACATTGCGGCAGCCTGACAGGTCTCTTATGTAGCTGACGCAAAGGGAAACCTGGGCTTTCCCAGTGACGTGATGGGTGACCCCGCCCCCCCTGGTGCAACGGGAAACCTGCTTTACATCAGAGGGGGCGGGGTCACCCGTCACGTCACTGGGAAAGCCCGGGATTCCCCTTGAGTAAGAGGGGGACGGGGTCACATGATGGGTGGCCCCGTCCTCAGCTACATAAGACCTGTCAGGCTGATACAACGTCATTCCCAGGGTGTCTCCTCCACCGGATCTGAAAGGCCTGGTAATTGAATTTGGGGAGACCCTCACGCATTTTTTTTTATCAATGACTTTCAATGACTTTTTTCTGTATTGCCGGGAGCCGACAATTCATTATAGCCGCAAGTACTTTTAAATGACTTTTTTTCCTTCAGAAATTACACTTTGTGCAGGGACAGTTCTAAGCACGGGAAACAAGCGCTACTTTACAGGCATACTATACACACACCCCGGCTACTAAATGCAAAGGTGTCAGGGAAGGTTCCCCCTGCTGGTGTTACTGCCTGGTATTTGGCGTGCAGTACTGTGGCCCACCACCAGGTGTCTCCCGACAATCTTGGACTGACGGGGGAGTTCTTCCCTGGTGGTGTTATGTTATCCTTGGGCTGCAGTACTGGCGTCCACCAGCGGGGGATTCTTGGCAGTGTGGAGCACACAGCCCTTCCTGCGTTCAGGTGTAACCTGAACGTAATTAGCAAGCATATATATACCCGGCGTGTGCAATCAGTCCTGGCCCTGGTATCTGTCTATTTACCTTGATCCTGAGCCTGTATCCTGACCCTGATTTTTGGACCCTGATTCTGATCCTTGATCCTGATCCCTGCCTGGACTTTCCTCCCTGTATCCTGATCCTTATCCCTGCCTGGACTTTCCTTCCTGATTCCTGCTTCCCTTGGATTCCTACCTCGCAGCCCGTCCATCCATCCGCTCCCTGATCCACTGTGTTCCCATCCTCACCCATCTGCTGACTTCCCCTGTGTATGACCTCGGCCTGGCTTTGTTTATGGATACGGTATCTCCCTTTGATTGTACATACTGTTTGCTGTTTATTGTGCACTGGTTGTCCCACATGTTTTGTTCACTTATTTGTAAATAAACACCTTTATTTCACTGCATACAGTCTTGGTCTCCTCTGTGTAGGCACACAGTACTGGTCTACTAAACTCCCCTGACAGTATACCAGGGCCATCGCTGACCAGACGTGCCTGCATTGAGGAACCATCCTGTTGCGGTGCGTTTTTTGAGGATGGATTTCAATGAAATCACTTACCTTTCTCTGCTGGCAGAGGAGGATGAGGAGTATTGTCGCCAGGTTTTTGAGGGATGGACAAGTGACCAGCTGATGGAAGCCATCCGATCAGCCCATTCCATGGTGGATCAGGGTTATATGTCTTATGATGATATTCAGCCATTAATCCATTTATGTGTTAAACCGGCCCTGTCGTTCATCCTAGATGGTAGTGATGATTTCTCTCCTCCCTTCAGTCGTGACCAAGTTGAATCCTTGATATGGTTATTAGAGGATGATCCAGTTTCTTTTGATGAACATTATTCCTCTTGTTCCCAGCAGAAGTTGTCTGAGTGCATTCGTTCAGTGCAGTCTCTGATTAAACAGGGTGTGTGTGAATCTGCTTTTGTTCAACCTGTGCTGCAGGCATGGTCAGATCTCCTGATTTTAGCCAAACCACTACATTCCAGCCCTGCCATTAATCACCTGCCTTTCCAAGAATCTATCCACCCATCACCAATAGCAACCCCAGTCGCAGCTCAGTATACACTGCTTCCCACCAGATACCAATACCCAGTCTCTGCTCCCTGTACCTATCCTGCATTCAACCCACCTGTCTCTTCTCAGCTGCCTACAAACCCACAGCAAGCCACTTCTACCATCAGACACCTACCTGTTCAAGAGTCTTTTCTCCCATCACCCATGGCAACCCCAGTCGCAGCTCAGTATACACTGCTTCCCACCAGATACCAATACCCAGTCTCTGCTCCCTGTACCTATCCTGCATACAACCAACCTGTCTCTTCTCAGCCACCTACAAACCCACAGCTACTGTTCCCTCTTCTCTGCCATATCCCAATCCTCATTTCCAGTCCGCTGCACCCCTTACCTACAGAGCTTCTGTGGCTAAGCCCAAGAAAAAACGAAAGTTTTTCCCAACCAAGATGATCCTGCCAGTAACCCAACCTGTCTCCACACCAACCAACCTGCTCCAGTCTGCTTGCAAGCCAGCTGACCCTGATAACCAGCCTGATTCTGCCAAACCTCTACCTGCTACCCGGCCAGTGCCTCCGCCTGAAGTTCCCATTTGCCAGCCTGAAGTTCTTGTGCCAGTTTGCCAGCCTGAAGTTCTTGTGCCAGTTTGCCAGCCTGAAGTTCTTGTGCCAGTTTGCCAGCCTGAAGTTCTTGTGCCAGTTTGCCAGCCTGCTGTTCCAGTGCCAACTGCCCAGCTCGTTGTTCCAGTGCCAACTGCCCAGCTCGTTGTTCCAGTGCCAACTGCCCAGCTCGTTGTTCCAGTGCCAACTGCCCAGCTTGTTGTTCCAGTGCCAACTGCCCAGCTTGTTGTTCCAGTGCCAACTGCCCAGCTTGTTGTTCCAGTGCCAACTGCCCAGCTTGTTGTTCCAGTGCCAACTGCCCAGCTTGTTGTTCCAGTGCCAACTGCCCAGCTTGTTGTTCCAGTGCCAACTGCCCAGCTTGTTGTTCCAGTGCCAACTGCCCAGCTTGTTGTTCCAGTGCCAACTGCCCAGCTTGTTGTTCCAGTGCCAACTGCCCAGCTTGTTGTACCAGCTGCCCAGCCTGTTTCTGTACCAGCTGCCCAGCCTGTTTCTGTACCAGCTGCCCAGCCTGTTTCTGTACCAGCTGCCCAGCCTGTTTCCGTGCCAGTTACCCAGCCTGTTCCAGCTGCTCGGCCTGTCGTGCCAATTGCCCAGCCTGACGTGCCAGTTACCCCGCCTGACGTTGCAGTGCCAACCGTCCAACTTCTGGAGCCTCTGTCTGCTGCCCAGCCAGACGACCCTGAGCCTCTGTCTGCTGCCCAGCTCGACGACCCGGAGGTTGCTGCCCAGCTCGACGACCCGGAGGTTGCTGCCCAGCTCGACGACCCGGAGTTTGCTGCCCAGCTCGACGACCCGGAGCCTGCTGCCCAGCTAGATTTGCCCCTGTCTACTTCCCTACTTCCCAGCTTGATGTACTTTTTGCCCAGCCTAAGATTTCTGTACCCACTGCCCAGCTTGAGCTGCACTCTGCCCTGTTAAAGGTCATGGACTTCCCTCCAGCCCAACTTGTTGTGACTTTATCTGCTGCCCAGCTTGACACCACGGACTTCCCCCAGCAACATCTAATTGGAGCGTCCGGAGGCCACTCCTTTGGGGGGGGTACTGTCAGGGAAGGTTCCCCCTGCTGGTGTTACTGCCTGGTATTTGGCGTGCAGTACTGTGGTCCACCACCAGGTGTCTCCCGACAGTCTTGGACTGTCGGGGGAGTTCTTCCCTGGTGGTGTTATGTTATCCTTGGGCTGCAGTACTGGCGTCCACCAGCGGGGGATTCTTGGCAGTGTGGAGCACACAGCCCTTCCTGCGTTCAGGTGTAACCTGAACGTAATTAGCAAGCATATATATACACGGCATGTGCAATCAGTCCTGGCCCTGGTATCTGTCTATTTACCTTGATCCTGAGCCTGTATCCTGACCCTGATTCTGATCCTTGATCCTGATCCCTGCCTGGACTTTCCTCCCTGTATCCTGATCCTTATCCCTGCCTGGACTTTCCTTCCTGAATCCTGCTTCCCTTGGATTCCTACCTCGCAGCCCGTCCATCCATCCGCTCCCTGATCCGCTGTGTTCCCATCCTCACCCATCTGCTGACTTCCCCTGTGTATGACCTCGGCCTGGCTTTGTTTATGGATACGGTATCTCCCTTTGATTGTACATACTGTTTGCTGTTTATTGTGCACTGGTTGTCCCACATGTTTTGTTCACTTATTTGTAAATAAACACCTTTTATTTCACTGCATACAGTCTTGGTCTCCTCTGTGTAGGCACACAGTACTGGTCTACTAAACTCCCCTGACAAAAGGAATATTTCACTTTTATTGTTTCACTTTAAGCATTATTAAAATCACTGCTTCCGAAAAAACTGCAGTTTTTAAAACTTTTTTTTGCATTGATACATGTCCCCTGGGGCAGGACTCTGGTCCCCAAACACTTTTTATGACAATAACGTGCATATAAGCCATTACAATTATCACTTTAGATTTCTCCCATAGACTTTTACACCCCAAAATGTTCGGCGAACAGGGAATGTTCGAGTCGAACATGAGTTCGACTCGAACTCGAAGCTCATCCCTACTTGCATCCCAAATGGAATGAATTTAGAATGGAAAGTGACACATTATCGCAAATGAATTATGAGGATTGGTCAAGGTACAGTATGTGTTTTCTTCCCCTCATTCATTTACCCCTTAAAGGATTTTGGGATAGTGCTTTATTCTTGCTCCATCTTTTGTACTTTTTCTCTTGTACTTTTGTACTGTTTATATTATCTTTCTCATTCTCTTTTTCATATCATCATCACATCAGCCTATTAGAATTACATCCACATTTGGGTTTTGTTGACTAGGAACTCCTAGTTTCTTTATTTATTTTCATTATTTGGTCTAAATACAGTTTTTTAAATGGTTCCTTGTATTATAGGAGACCTTTTTATAGATTTATTGAGAGGTGCTATTTATTAGGGGAGAGAGTGTTTTTTTTTCCACCATTTTTTAGATACTGTATGTATGGACAGCAGTGGCGGCCCGTCCATAGGGGGCGCATGGGCGCCGCCCCCCCCTCTCCCCAAAGCCAAAAAAAAAAAAAAAAAAAAAAAATGAAAAAAAAATTTTTTTTTTTGGGCCCTTTAAGAAAAAAAAAAGGTCCTTTAAGACGGTGCATGTTCAGGGTGAGCGCCGGTCAAAGACTCAGAGCACTGCTATAGCATCATTGAAGCGTCATGCCAATGCAGCAGGCAAGACGCTTCATTTGCAGTTTTTTTTTAAGCTCTGTGGCTATGTGCTGTGCGCCATGAGCCAATCACTCTCCAGTGTCTCCACTCTCCTCTCTAATTGGGTCCTGCTGCTTCCTCACTGCAGAAGGAAATGGGCGGTGCTTTCCCCAGGGCAGTGTTACTTTCGCTTTTGACTCCAGGAGGAATCAAGGTAAGAAACTTTATTAAAAACACTTTATTTGTCTCATTGTCTGTCCTGTCCAGTGTCCCTGTCCACCACCTTATGCTGTATGCTCAGCCTGTACTGTGATCGGACTGAGAGAGGACAGGAGGGAGGAGGGTGCCGTGCTTCACATCTCCTGTCTGTGTGTGAGGGCTTAGAGTGCCTGCGTCCTGCAGCTGTGCTTTACAAATCTCTTATCTCTGTCTGTCTATCTAATCTATCTGACTGTCCTGCCTGTCCTCTCTCTCTCTCTCTCTCTCTCTCTCTCTCTCTCTCTCTCTCTCTCTCTCTCTCTCTCTGTCTATCTGTTTATCTATCTATCTATCTATCTATCTATCTATCTATCTATCTATCTCTCTTTCTATAGATCTATCTATCTATCTGTCTGTCTGTCTGTCTGTCTGTCTGTCTGTCTGTCTGTCTGTCTGTCTGTCTGTCTGTCTGTCTGTCTGTCTATCTATCTGTCTATCTATCTATCTATCTATCTATCTATCTATAGCCATATCTATCTATCTATCTATCTATCTATCTATCTATCTATCTATCTATAGCCCTATCTATCTATCTATCTATCTATCTATCTATCTATCTATCGCTCTCTATCTAATTATCTATCTATATCTGTCTGTCTGATTATCTATCTCTATCTATCGATCTATCTATCGATCTATCTATCGATCTATCTAATTATCTATATCTATCTGTATGTCTAATTATCTATCTATCTAATTATCTATAGCTCTATCTCTCTCCCCCTCCCTCCATCTATCTATCTGTTTAATTATCTATTTATCTATAGCTCTATCTAGCTATGTCTCTCTATCTGTCTATCTAATTATCTATCTAATTATATATAGCTCTATCTCTCGCTCCCTCCCCCTCCCTCTATCTATCTATCTATCTATCTATCTATCTATCTATCTATCTATCTATAGCTATCTGCCTAATTATCTATTTATCTATCTAATTATCTATCTATCTATCTATCTATCTATCTATCTATCTATCTATCTATTTGTTTTATTATCTGTCTGTCTATCTATCTATCTATCTATCTGTCTCTCTGTCTGTCTGCAGGTCCCATTGTCTGCGAGTGGCGGGGGGGGGTTGACTGGGGTTTTGTTTGCGCCCCCCCAAAAAAATAGAGCACCAGCCGCCACTGATGGACAGACAACGTAGTAGGGTTCCACAGACCTAACGGCAAGGATAAGCTAGTGCTTTACAAAGATGATACATGATTGAGTGCCTGTACCTATTTTCTGAGAAAAAAAGCCCTGCTTATATGGATGCTTTAAAAAGCATTAGACAGATTGACTCCTTTTTCAGGGATCTCATCTGGAAAAAAAAAACACTAGGAATAAACTCTCCAGTCACCAAAGGATGCAGGAAGGTTAAGAGCCGGTTCACACTGCGGCGGTACGACTTCAGGGGCGACTCTGCAAGTCGTCCTGAAGACGACTTCAGAGGCGATTAGCAAAATGACTTCTGTAAGTCAATGCAAATCGTCCCGAGTCGCCCCCGAAGTCATACAAGAACCTTTTTCTAAGTCGGAGCGACTTGCGTCGCTCCTATTAGAATGGTTATATTGCATAGAATGGGACACGACAGTGTGAACCGGCTCTCACATCACTGAATGCCAAACATTATTTTTTTGCATTCAAATTGCAACACATGGCAGGATGGGATAATAAGATAATGAAGACCCAGTTTAAAAAAAACACAAACATCTTAGAACTGAAAGAAATTTTGCATTGAGCAGTGATCATATAAACTACACAGAATGTCAGAGATTGACAAGCAATTAAAGCGGGGTTCCAACCACAATTAGCATTTTTTAAATGTATGTCCTTTCATCCTGCGTTTTTATAATATAAATCCGGTCACTTACTATTTTACAATCCACCGCCGCTCCGCATAGTTATTCAAAAAAGATATACACCATTGTCATTTTGCTTGTGGGCATTGTGAAGCCCTCAAGCACTTACTTCCTGGAAGTCTTGGATGGGGAGTGATAATTGGCGTAGCGCACTGCATCCTGGGAAATGATAACACACATTTCCCAGGAGCATTAGAGGGAGATGATGTCAGAATCCTAGGTGATTCCAAAGGCAGATTTTGTGGGACCGCATAGCAACAGGCATTTCCAGATAAGTAAAAACATTTTTTTTTATTTTTTAGGTCTAATGAGCACAATAATGAAGAAAAAATTTGGGATGGAAACTCCACTTTAAACTAACGTATCTCATTTACGTTACACCGCCGCAAGTTTTACGGGCAAGTGCTTGATTCACAAAGCACTTGCCTGTAAACTTGCGGCGGCGTAGCGTAAATCCGTCCGGCGCAAGCCCGCCTAATTCAAATGGGACGTGTATCATTTAAATTAGGCGCGTTCCCGCGCCGAACGTACTGCGCATGCTCCGTTTTGAAATTTCCCGCCGTGCTTTGCGTGAAATCACGTCGCACCGACGTAATTTTTTGAACGGCGACGTGCGTTACGTCCTTTCCTATTCCCGGACGACTTACGCAAAAAAAAGAAAATGTAAAATTCGACGTGGGAACGACGGCCATACTTTAACATGGCTAGTCTAAATATAAGCCATGAAATAGCAGCTGTAACTTTACGCCGGGAAAAGCCGACTAGCGACGACGTAAGAGAATGCGACGAACGCGTGTACCTTCGTGGATCGCCGTAACCAGCTAATTAGCATACCCGACGCGGAAAACGACGCAAACTCCACCCAGCGGGCGCCAAAGTATTACACCTACGATCCGAAGGCGTACGAAGCCAGACGCCTGTCGGATCGAAGCCAAAAGCCGTCGTATCTTGATTTGAGGATTCAAACTAAAGATACGACGCGGCAAATTTGAAAATACGCCAGAGTATCAGTAGATACGCCGGCGTATTTCTTCTATGAATCTGGCCCAAGGTCTTCAAGAAGTAATTTCTGCTAAAGGGGACAATACAAACTTCTAAAGCCAGGGATGCACATACTTTTTTTTAGTACACCATAACATCTATTAATAATTTTAGAGAATAAACAATCGAAATGACAATTTTTTTCCTGTGTTTTTATTCCTGTATATCATCTTTATCTATGGGCACTACTAAAAAAAGATCAAATTCTGATTTTTCCTGTTCAGATATATAAAAAAAAGTAACAATGCTCATTTGGGTGTACTTACTTACTACACACGTAACTCTTGAGTGTATAACGTAAAACTGTTGCCAGGTTATAGACATTTAACTATTTACATATTATTAACAAGCAGTAAAAAAAATCTGTAAAAGAAGATCTCACTGAACTCTGTATCTGAAGGCATCATGGAGTAATACATCCTCAAAATGCTTCAGGATCTCAATCACTAACTAGAAAGAGAAGACATGTGACATCTTGGTGTTGGGCAGCAAGGAAGTGACATCAAAAGAGAAGTAATTTCACAAAATAAGTAATTTCATTTTAAAAAACTATCTCTCTTCAGCAGATGTTTATGGTAAGGTCCATGAAAAACTGGAATCACTTTCTTTCACGGTTTGTTGTTTGATCCTGTCTTTGTTCTCAGTGGCCCAGATTCAAGAAGCAATTGCGCCTGTGTAACCATAGGTTACACAGCGCAATTGCTTACTTGCCCCGGCGTTACGAATGCTCCTGATTCAGGAACATCGTAACGCCGTCAGGTAGATTTGCCCTTTATTTGCGGAGGCGCAGGGCAGCGTTTTTGCCCTGCGCCCCCGCAAATTTACTGCGCTACCCGCGATTCACGGAGCAGTAGCTCCGTAAATTGCGTGTGCGCTGTGTAAACTTGCCCTGCGTAAGGGCGCCTAATGTAAATGATCCCGTAGGGGGGCGGGAATTATTTAAATTAGGCGCGCTCCCGCGCCGAGCGTAGAGCGCATGCTCCGTCTGGAAACTTTCCCGACGTGCATTGCGGCAAATGACGTCGCAAGGACGTCATTTGCTTCAAAGTGAACGTGAATGGCGTCCAGCACCATTCACGAAACACTTACGCAAATTACGTAAAATTCGAACGTCGCGACGCGGGAACGACAGGTATACTTTAGCATTGGCTGCCCCTGCTATTAGAAGGGGCAGCCTTACGCTAAACACGCCGTACGGAAACGACGAAAATTGCATACGCAGGGCTCGCGCAACATTGTGAATCGGTGTTAGTATGCAATTTGCATACTATACACTGAGCACAATAGGAGCGCCCCCTAGCGGTCATCGCTAGAATGCAGCCTAAGATATGCGTGGCATAAGAGCCTTATGCCACGCAGATTTTAGGCTGCAGACGGCGTTACGATGTTCCTGAATCAGGAGCATTCGTAACGCCGGGGCAAGTAAGCAATTGCGCTGTGTAACCTATGGTTACACAGGCGCAATTGCTTCTTGAATCTGGGCCTCTGTGTGTACCCTGTGTCTTTCCAGTGTGCTATTTGGTTGCCCTGTGCCCGCACCGGTGTGCTAGAGAGCTGAAACTTGGGGGCTGCCTCGCACAATATCCACACCTCCAGTGACTCCTTAAACCCTGGTGAAAACCTGGTGGCTCCTTAAACCCTGCAACTATGACACATGTCCGTTTACGTGTGGTTAAACGCTCCCGCAGTTGTGGAGATCCATTCCCGGGTACACCTGGTTAGTTGTCCATTGGTCTTTTAGATCTTGAGCTACAGTCCCAGGTGGTCTTACCCTCTGATTGTGCCATTTTTTCCCAAGTTCTCCTACCTTTCTATCTCCTTCAGCTGTCTGAATGAGCAATGTGTCTTTCTGTCACTTCTCCCTTGCTAATAATCAAGATTTTGCTGCATCCTGGCCAAAGAGGGAGCAACTTCCATTAGAGAAATTGGACATCACAGTTCATTGATTCTACTAATGATGTCTTTAGCGTAGTATTCAAACCTGGTTCAGCTAATGGCAGAGCCTTGGCTGGCAAATGTTTACCAAAGATAAAGAAAATCTACCTGTGCTATTCTCCTCAGAGAGCAACAAGGACGCATTTGGAAAATTACCAACTTTATTCAGAACAAAAAAGTTATTTGTTTCCATAAACACCTTTGTGAAGTATGACCTCTCTTTTCGAGAAGAAGTAAATTAGCTTCATGCATACTGATGGTTACAGAAAAGGTATTTGCATAGGGTTAGGTAGCCCCTATCCCAGGTGCAGAGGCTTGATTGTAACTTGAACCTCTAATAACTCTTAGTCCTAAACCCTTTCTTTCACATAAAATCGTGGAGTATCACGCTCGAAAAAAAATTATACTTAGCAAAGTACCGCTACCAAAAACCTAAACCTAACTCCTCACAACTTCTAAGAATAACCCAACCTGAGTCCAGGGACTTATGCTAAGTACACACCATCACTTCATGTGATGAAAAAAAATGACATTTTTAAAAACGTCAATTTAAATGACCGTGTGTGGGGGAAAACGTCGTTGTATGTCTTGTGAAAAACGACAAAAAAAAATTGAAGCATGCTTTAATTTTATGTGTCATTTTTCAAAACGTCGTTTTTTGTTTCACAGAAATTGACCGTGTGTAGCAAAAAACGACGATTAAAACAACGTTTTTAAACCCGCGCATGCCCAGAAGCTAGTTATAAAGCGAGCTTCAATGGAAAAAAAGTGGTGAACGTAACCTCGCTTTGCTAGAGCATTGTGAAAAAACAATGGTATGTAGGCAACGTCGTTTTTGAAAATTGTAGTTTCAAAAACGTCGTTAAGTCTAAGTCTAAGCCTATTCCTGAAAATGATCCTTTAAAGCAGTGGTCATCAACCTTGTCCTCAGGGCCCACTAACAGGCCAGATTTTATGTATTACCTTGGGAAGATGCAGATTAGAATTCTGCAATCACTGAGCAGCAAATTATATCACCTGTGATGTATTTCAGTTATCTTGCAAACCTGGCCTGTTAGTGGGCCCAGAGGACAGGGTTGATGACCACTGCTTTAAAAGATATCTAAACCCAAGAACAAAAATGTTATACATTTCAGCTTAACAGTCCTTAGATATGGTGACTGCATTCGTTTTTTCAAGGTAAGAATGTTATCTGCAAGTATAGAAAAAATGTTGACCTCAAGATATCCAGTGTGTCCCTGTAACTTTTTGTGCATTGGACTGAAATCTTAAGCTATGTTATCAGCCTCCCCATTTATATTCCATGGACTATGGAACATTTCCCCCCTTTTTATGGAGATGAAGGGAGGGGATGTGTTTGTAGTTTAATCAGGAGAGCAGCCCAGGGTGATAATTCTGCTCCATTATAGGTATAGTATAGTGAGCGTTGTCACCCAATGACAGGAGGTTTGTTACTTAACACTTTCCCTACCGAGTCATTGTAAAATGACGTCGGCGGGAACCCTCCCTCCCTCCCTCAGAGTGGACGTCATATGAAGTCCTTGCATTCCTGGGCGGCTAGGGGGCGTGTGTGTGTCCCTGCCGCATTGCTTGGGACCTGGTGCGCGTGCCCGGCGGCCGCGATGTCTGCCGGGCACCCGTGAAATAAAAATAAATAAAAATGCATCAATTCTATTCCCTATTTTGTAGATGCTAGAACTTTTGAGCAAACCGATCAAATACGCTTATTGAGATTATTTTTTTTTTACCATGATATTTATTAAATCAAAAAGTAAAAGATATTGTCCCGGATTTACAAAGCACTTACGCCGACTTATCTCAAGATACGCAGACGTAAGTGCAAATGTGCGCCGTCGTATCTGTGTGCCGAACCCTCAAACTAAGATACGCCTAAAAACAGGCTTCATCCCGCCGACGTAACTTGCCTACGCTGGCGTAGGGTGGGCGCACATTTACGCTGGCCGCATGGTGGCGCTGCCATTGATTAGCCATTTAAATATGCAAATGAGGAAAATACAGCGATTCACGAACCTGCGAGCACCCAACGCAGGCTACGAGAGGTGCGCGTAAGTTGTACGTCCGGCGTAAAGTTAAGCCCCATGTAACCCAGCAGCAGACATGCAAAGGTCTGCACCAAGGAATACAAGCCGGCGTATTTTACGTAGTTTATGTTGGACGTGTGTCTGGATGGGCGTAGGTTACGTTCATGGCGTATGCAGTGATCCGGCGTATCTTAGGTAGTTGTTCTGACGTGGTTATGAGCATGCGCACGGGGATGCGTCCACGACACGACGCATGTGCAGTTCGTTCAAAGTACTTGTCTGGTTCTCAAACCATCATTTGCATGGTGTCACGCCTCATTTGCATGGCTTTGCATGGGGCAAGCCCACTTCCACCTACGCCGGCCTGCGCCTTCGAAACCTACGCCGACGCAGCTTTGGGAGCACTGGCTTCCTGAATTCCATGCTTGCCTCTCTGCGTTGCGTCGGCGTAGCATACATTGATTTGCGCTACGGCGGCGTAATGTGCGCCTGCTGTCTGTGAATCTGGGCCATTGTGTTTTTTTCAAAATTTACGCTTTTATTTTGTTCATGGCGCAAAAAATAAGAACCGCAGAGGTGATTAAATACCACCAAAAGAAAGCTCTATTTGTGGGAAAAAAAGGAAGTCAATTTTGTTTGGGATCCACGTCGCACGACCGCGCAATTGTCATTCAAAGTGCGACAGCGCTGAAAACTAAAAATTGGTCTGGGCAGGAAGGGGGTGAAAATGCCATGTATGGAAGTGGTTTAAGTATCAACAGGTGAAAATTTAGGGGGGGGGAGCCTCAAAATAGAACACCAAGCAGCTACAATATACTACATTTTTGTTCTTGTGTGTAGATAAGCTTTCTCTTACCCAAACCTTAATCCTGAGGCCCCGTACACACGACAGAGGAACTCGACGTGCTTGGCACGTCGAGTTCCTCGTCGAGTTTTGGGATGAAGCCGCCGAGGAGCTCGGCGGGCCGCCTTCTCCCATAGAACAACGAGAAAATAGAGAACATGTTCTCTATTTTCTCGTCGAGTTCCTCGGCGGCTCCATCGAGCCAAAAGTGTACAGACGACAGAGTTTCTCGGCAGAATCCGGGTTTTGACCGAGTTTCTCGGTGAATTCTGCCGAGAAACGCTGTCGTGTGTACGAGGCCTGACACCTAAAGGATAAATCTACTTTTAATACCAAAGCTCACACCTCTTCACAAAAAATATAAACTCTTTTAGAGACCTCAAATACAGATCCTTGCTGTATTGCACTGCCCTGGTCAAAGCAGCCCTAGGCAGTGTTTTGAACTGGAAAGAAACGAGGCACTGTTGTTTTACTGTACTTATTACTGGCCACAGATTTAAAAATAATATTACCACAATGAACATAATAATATAACAATGCAACAACAATACAAAAAATTTAAAAATTGGATGAAGAAAGTATTGCACTGTGCTGCATTTGTTCCCCTCTATTCAAGTTTTATGTTGCATCAGTTGCTGGGTACGTCAAGGAGGAAGTTTCGTTGGGCAGGTTTCCAGGAGTTAAGCTCTTTTACATTTCTCATTTCTTCTTCCAGACTCTTCTTCTGAACTCTGACTTTATAAGGAACACTGGGGATGTACAAAGTCACTATTATTCAATTAAGAAAACATCAAAATGTAATATATGACATATGTCATCCTTCAATGTCTGCATACTCTTCATAAAAAACTGAACTTAATTGCATATTTATCATAAAGATCTCAACATTCCAAAGCATTGTTCCCCTGAAACAAAATAACACTTTGAGGGCTGGTGAAAATCATCAAAAGAAAATCACCATGCCCCTTACTTAAAGCGGTGGTTCACCCTCTATAACAACATTTTAGCATAAAATTAGGCATAGTAGCGCGAGCTACAGTATGCCTGTATTTATTTTTTTAGCCCCGTACTCACTGTTTAATCCTATAGTGAAGATTCAGACTCCCCGCGGGGAATGGGCGTTCCTATCAAGAGGGAGGATGATTGACGGCCGGCTCTGGCACGTCACGCTCCCCGAAGACAGCCGGAGTAGGTCTCGGCTCTTCATGGCGCTATACAGCGCCTGCGCACAGACTATGTGCAGGCGCCGTGAAGAGCCAAGTCCTATTTCGGCTATTTCCGGAGAAGCGTGACGTGCCAGAGCCGGCCGTCAATCACCTTCCCTCTGGATAGGAACGCCCATTCCCCGCGGGGAGTCGGAATCTTCAATATACGATTGCACAGTGAGTACCGGGCTAAAAAAAAAAAATACAGGCATACTGTAGCTCGCGCTACTATGCCTAATTTTATGCTAGAGGAAATTTTTTTTTTTTTTTTTATAGGGTGAACCCCTGCTTTAAACACTTCCCATCCGCCCATCGACTATTTACAGCCACAAGGTGGCTCTAAAATGCCGGTAGGCCGTCAATATACTGTACAGCCTCTGGCCTCCTGCCGCTGGGGCGCACGCGTGCCCACCGCGTCACTCAGGTGCCGATCCGCTTGCCTGGCGGCCACGATGTCCGCCAACCACCCGCGATCGGCAGTCACAGAGCCAGGGACGTGGATCTCTGTGTGTAAACACAGAGATCCACGTGCTGTCAGGGAGAGGAGACCGATGGTGTGTCCCTTGTACATAGGGACAACCATCGGTCACCTCCCCCAGTCAGTCCCCTCCCACCACAGTAAGAATCACCTAGCAGGGAACACATTTAACCTCTTGATTGCCCCCTAGTGTTAACCCCTTCCCTGCCGGTCAGATTTATACAGTAATCAGTGCATACTGTATTTATAGCACTGTTCGCTGTATAAATGTGAATGGTCCCAAAAATGTGTCAAAAGTGTCCAATGTGTCCGCTGTAATATCGCAGTCCTGACAAAAATCGCAGATCGCCGCCATTACTAGTAAAATAAAAATAATAAAAAAATATCATAATTCTATCCCCTTTTTTGTAGGAGCTATAACGTTTGCGCAAACCAATCACTATGCGCTTATTGCGATTTTTTTTTACCAAAAATATGTAGAAGAATACGTATCGGCCTAAACCGAGAAAAAAATATATAAAAAAAATGGATATTTATTATAGCAAAAAGTAAAAATATTGTATTTTTTTTTCCGCTCTATTTTTGTTTATAGCGCAAAAAATAAAAACCGCAGAGATGATCAAATACCACCAAAATAAATCTCTATTTGTTGGAAAAAAATTACGTAAATTTTGTTTGAGAGCCACGTTGCACGACCGCGCAATTGTCAGTTAAAGCGACACAGTGGCGAAGCACAAAAAGTGGCCTGGTCATTGGCCAGCCACATGGTCCGGGGCTGAAGTGGTTGATAAAGCGATAGTTCCAACTACTGCACTAAGGAGCATTTTATCTATGTTTATCATTTTCTTGCTGCAAATTACAGAGCTGAGTTAAGGACTTCTCTCATTCATCCCAAGGGACAGAGCTGTTGTACAGATCTCCAGTGTGTTGCGACCATTCATTTGCTGATGGTCAGTGGCATGTTGGTAAGTGGTTGGGCTGTTCTTCTTGAATGTCACACTTTTAACCACTGGATGTTCCTTGTGCATGAATAATAATTATTGAGTGGACTGGACTACACCTGTTGTAGTGTCACGTTTGCTGTGTTGAGCGTCGTACACACGCACGGTTTTCTTGGCAAGAATACTGCTGGCAGAGCTTTCTTGCCGAGTAAACCGAGCATGTTTACGAGGCTTTGAGGTTTCTCGTCAAGAAATCTGCCCAGAATCTCAACGAGAAAAATAGAGAACCTGCTCTCTATTGTCTCGTCGTGAGATTCTCGGCAGTGTTTTCCTGCCGAGAAACCCGAGCGTGTGTATACTTACCTCTCCATGGAAACCTGCGCATGCTCGAAATGACTTTGACGCATGCGCAGTAGCTTCCAAGGAATAGGTAGGGTAAAGCAAGATGGCGGCGCGTTCGTGCCATTTAAAAGAACAGCAGTTCTTTTGAATGGCCCGTGTGTACACTCGGCTGGCAAGAGAATCTTGCCATGAATCTCATCAGGAAAAACAAAGCTTTTTTCCTGATGAGATTCTGGGCCTTGTGTACAGGGCTTTAGGCTTTGTTCACATTTGATTATTCACATGTGAGTGTGTACTTTGCCTTTTCATGGTGGTGTTACAGTACATACTACACTGTTTTTTGTGCTGCATACCGCCTTCTTAACATTTGGTTCACAGTTCAAGAAAGAAAGAGCGGAAGCCTCTTCATAGATGTCCATTCTGATTATTTCTATTAACATCAAGCTCTTTATTACCACTCATACATAGGGGGTTATTGAATTCCGGTAAGCCGTATAGTTTGTCATCCTGGATGTTATCCAGATGGTTTCTAAGCTTACAAGGACTGTTTACATTACTGACTCGATTTATCTGTAGCTATATTTCTCACATGGCTGATTAGGCTTTCACCATTTTTAGGTATTCTATGTGGATAAAATGGTATACTTTAAGTGCTGCACTTTTCGCCTGGCCTGAGGTGCGCGCTCTGAATCCTAGTTCCGGGACCACGTTGGCTCGGGGCTGCGGATTGGCCTGAGGGCCCAGTTGTCTGGCTGGGGCCTGTACTGCAAAGGTGATCCTGTGCTGTCCGTCCTGCGGGAGGAAGCCACCTGATGAAGGAAGCCAGGGGAGGACCTATCCTGGAGAGGACCATGCAAGAGGCTGGTACCTTGGAAGAAGGCCTGGAAAATTCATCAGGAAGTGTAAAGCCCTGTACACACGATCGGATATCTGATGGAATCTAAGCCAATGGATTTTTTCGTTGGATATCCGATGAAGCTGACTTTACATCAGTCTTGCCTACACACCATCGGTCATAACACTACGGCGTGCTGAGAAAAATGAAGTTCAATACTTCCGAGCATGCGTTGACTTGATTCTGAGCATGCATGTCGCCCCAAGTCGCGCGACATGAGAAATTCAATTAAAGTGAATGGAGCCGTCTTAACCACTTAAGACCCGGACCAATATGCAGGTAAAGGACCTTGTCCCTTTTTGCGATTCGGCACTACGTCACTTTAACTGACAATTGCGCGGTCGTGCGACGTGGCTCCCAAACAATATTGGCGTCCTTTTTTTCCCACAAATAGAGTTTTCTTTTGGTGGTATTTTATCACCTCTGCGGTTTTTATTTTTTGCACTATAAACAAAAACAGAGCGACAATTTTGAAAAAAATTCAATATTTTTTACTTTTTGCTATAATAAATATCCCCAAAAAATATCTAAAAATATTTTTTTTCCTCAGTTTAAGCCGGTACGTATTCTTTTACCTTTTTTTGGTAAAAAAAATCGCAATAAGCGTTTAACGATTGGTTTGCGCAAAATTTATAGCGTTTACAAAATAGGGGATCATTTTATGGCATTTTTATTAATATTTTTTTTTTACTACTAATGGCGGTGATCAGCGATTTTTTTCATGACTGCGACATTATGGTGGACACATCGGACAATTTTGACACATTTTTGGGACCATTGTATTTTTCACAGCAAAAAATGCTATAAAAATGCATTGATTACTGTGAAAATGACAATTGCAGTTTAAGAGTTAACCACTAGGGGGCGCAGTATGGGTTAAGTGTGACCTCATATGTGTTTCTAACTGTAGGGGGGCGGGGCTGGACATGTGACGTCATTGATCGTCTTTCCCTATATCAGGGAACAGACGATCAATGACACTGCCACTTTGAAGAACAGGGAAGGTGTGTTTACACACACCTCTCCCCGTTCTTCTGCTCCTGTGACCGATCACGGGACACCGGCGGCGATCGGGTCTGTGGGTCCCACGGCGCGGTCACGGAGCTTCGGACCCACGGCTGGGCTCTTAAAGGCGACGTAGCTGGACGTGCTTGTGCCCAGCCGTGCCATTCTGCCGACGTATATGTGCAGGAGGCGGTCCTTAAGTGGTTAATGTACACTACTGAAGTCGCTCCAACTTCAGAAAAGGTTCCTGTACTACTTCAAGGTGACTTCTAGGCAACTTCTACCCATTCATTTCAATGGAAGTCGCCTCCAAAGTCGGATCTCTGTCTTAAAGTGGATGTAAACCCGATTATTTTTTTTTTTTTGATGTCACAATGCATATAATACATAATACTTGCTATCATCTGTGCCCAGTCTTGCCACACATAATTAATCCAGCTCTGAGCAATCCTCTTTTATTGTTCAGTGAAATAAAACAGATTTACAGAGAAAAACCTTAGTCCGTTCCGCCTCCTTGCTGTGAGTGACAGGTTATTTTACATATCTCATGCACTAGCCTGGAGACAGACATTATTTTTTAATTCCCACCCCCACTCCTTTTCTGAAGTCATGTGGTTACTTTTCTGGATTTTGACTGGATGTTACTGATCATAGCAGAATTTAGTGTAGGGAATACACAGGAAAAAATGCATGTTGACAAGGGGAGTGTAGAGGTGGGCGGGGAGTCTACTGATATCATGACTCCACTCACAGAGCTCCAGACAACAGATCCACCCACAGAATCTGCAGTTTTTCAGTTCTTATAACAGACAGAGGGGAGACATTTGACAGGTAAGGATACATGCAGGAGGCATCTATATCCTTATAGATCGGCACTATGGCAGTAGTTTAGAAAGAATGAGAGTGGGTTTACATCCGCTTTAATGTTAGGAATTGAACATACTATACACTAGCCAATAAATGGCTACCATACTTACCTTGGTGTCTTGGGCATTTTCTGAAGAGGAATAAATGTGTCAGCTTTAACTTTAAATGACTCCCTGTAAGACAACATTAAATGCATTAATAACATAAGCAGATAGAAAAAGAAAAAGAAAAAGAAAAAACAGGAACGCAGGCACACAGGCCCAGATTCTGAAAGGGCTTACGACGGCGCAACGCAATGTACGCCGTCGTAAGTCCTAATCTGGGCCGTCGTATCTATGCGACTGATTCTTAGAATCAGTTACGCATAGATATCCATTAGATCCGACAGGCGTAAGGCTCTTACGCTGTCGGATCTTAAATGCATTTATTTTTTCGCCGCTAGGTGTCGCCTCCGTCGTTTTCCCCGTCGAGTATGCAAATTAGCAAAATACGCGAATTCCCGAACGTACTCGCGGTCGACGCAGTGAAGTTACGATGTTTACGTTAGATTTGCAACGCGTAAAGTTGCCCCTGCTATATGAGGGGCAACCAATGTTAAGTATGGCCGTCGTTCCCGCGTCAAAATTAAAAAATTGACGTCGTTTGCGTAAGTCGTCCGTGAATGGGGCTGGACGCCATTTACGTTCACGCCGAAACCAATGACGTCCTTGCGACGTCATTTGGAGCAATGCACCCTGGGATATTTTCAGGACGGCACATGCGCAGTACGTTCGGCGCGGGAACGCGCCTAATTTAAATGCTCCACGCAAGTTCTTTGTGAATAAAGCACTTGCCTGTAAAACTTGCGGCGGCGTAACGTAAACCAGATACATTACGCCCGCACAGTTTTACGCCCAGATACGAGAATCTGGGGCATTGTCTTTAGGAAATCACTATGGATAACCATCTTGGTTTTACACCAGTGGTCATTTTGTATTCGGCTTCATAAGTTAAAGTGTGTATAGCCAAACAAAAATGTGTTTTGAATAGAGTGTGGATGTATAAGGACCCCTGTCAGGTTTGTACTACTGTAACCTGTTTGTCCTGGTGATCACTGTCACTGAAACCAAAACATATTGGAAATCCAAAAATACATTTTTAACATAGCCTAAAGTGGTTGTAAATCATTACATATACAGTGCCTTGAAAAAGTATTCATACCCCTTGAAAGTTTCCACATTTTGTTATGTTAGAACCAAAACTGTAAATGTATTTTATTGGGATTTTATGTGATAGACCAACACAAAGTGGCACATAATTGTGAAGTGGAAGTAAAATGATAAAAGGTTTTAAATTTTTTTTTTTTTTACAAATAAATATTTGAAAATGGGGTGCATTTGTATTCAGCCCTCTTTACTCTGACACCCCTAACTAAATTCTGGTGGAGCCAATTGCCTTTCGAAGTCACCTAATCCGTAAATATTGTTTGGTTGTGTCTAAAAATCCAAGCCTCTTTTCCAATTTTTCTCCTAAGTAGTAACTAGAGTCCACCTGTGTATAATTTAATCTCATTAAAAATACAGATGTTCTGTGAAGCCCTCAGAGGTTTGTTAGAGAACCTTAGTGAACAAACTACATAAAAAACACACCAGACAGGTCAGGGATAAAGTTGTGGAGAAGTTTAAAGGTTCGATTATAAAAAAAATATCCCAAGCTTTGAACATCTCACGGACTACTGTTCAATCCATCATCTAAAAAAATGGAACGAGTATGGCACAACTTTACACCTACCAAGACATGGCCGTCCACCTAAACTGACAGGCCGGACAAGGGGAGCATTCATCAGAGAAGCAGCCAAGAGGCTCATGGTTACTCTGGAGGAGCTGCAGAAATCCACAGCACAGTACAACTATTAGTCGTGGACTCCACAAATGTGGCCTTTATGGAAGAGTGACAAGGAGAAAGCCATTGTTGAAAGAAAGCCATAAGAAGTCCCGTTTGCAGTTTGAGGGAAGTCATGTGGGGGACACAGCAAACATGGTTGCTGTGTCAGAAGGTGCTCTGGTCAGATGGGACCAAAATTTAATTTTTTGGCCTAAAAGGAAAATGCTATGTGTGGCGGAAAACTAACACTGAACATCACCCTGAACACACCACCCCTACTGTGATACATGGTGGTGGTAGCATCATGTTGTGGGGATGCTTTTCTTCAGCAGGGACAGGAAAGCTGGTCAGAGTTGATGGGAAGATGGATGGAGCAAAATTCAGGGCAATCATAGAAAGTCTGCAAAAGACTTGAGACTGGGGAGGAGGTTCAACTTCCAGCAGGAAAACGACCCTAAACATACAGCCAGAGCTACAATGGAATGGTTTAGAATAGATCAAATGTGTGGAGAGCTCAGAGATGATTGGAGATAAGGAACACCCCCCCTCCCCGTTACAAAACACACATGAACAATCACAGCTCCCTCTTTGTTTACCTTTTTTCTCTTGGTGTCCGGAATACTTGTGAAAAGTGGCCCATGCAGATCGCAGAGGAACGAGGCAGGAGACAGAAATGACACTTAGGCCCCGTACACACGACCGAACATGTCTGCTGAAACTGGTCCGTCGGACCAGTTTCCGCGGACATGTTTGTCGTCTGTACGGCTGACCGGACAATTTTCCATCGGATCGGACAGGTTTCCAGCGGACAAATGTTTCTTAGCATGCTAAGAAACATGTCCGCTGGAAGCCTGTCCGTCGGAAATGTTCGGTCGTCTGTACGACTCACCGGACATGTCCGCTCGGCCGAAAGCCCTCACATGCGTCGAAGTGATTCGACGCATGCGTGAAAGCATTGACCTTTCAGGGTCGCGCACGTTAGCGCGTCATCGTCGCGGCGCGGCCACGTCACCGCGTATCCTGTCCGCGCGGATTTCTGTTTGATGGTGTGTACAACCATCAGACAGAAATCTCCAAGCGGACATGTCCGATGAAAACGGTCCGCGGACCGTTTTCATCAAACATGTCCCCTCGTGTGTACGAGGCCTTATTACTCTGGATTGAAACAGGTACACACCATAGAGGGCTATGCTTTGTTCATATTTCATGTCTGAGGTTTACAACCACTTCAATACCGGGCTTTTATACTTTTATGATTAAGCACTAATTTATAGTGCGAAACGCATCAGTTGTTTTACTCCCGTGTTGTGTGCTGTGACTTGTAGTGCATTTTTCCTTTTTTAAATAAAGACAACCATCAAGGTTTTTTGGAGTGCGGCTGTCCATATTTTCTTTTTCCATTTCCTGCTGCCTCTAGATCTCAGGACAGGAAGGAGAGAAATACAAAACCTTTGGCAGGTAAAACATCTCCCATATTTGTATTTCCTCCATGTCTTTAGCTGTTTGTTTGGCGTACGGCTTTAATGAATTTGTTTGCATGAAATTAAACCGATTTTTCAAACATTAAAGCACAGTATTTCTTTTACAGAAATGCCATACTTGTATTTTTTTCTGCTATAAATCATCCCGCGTTGAAGCAATTACCTGGTCATGTGGACATCTGCCCAAAAAAATTTAGTCACATTAAACTTGTGCACTGTTAGCATTTTACTAATAATGATGCAGCTTTGCTGAGACCTCAGCCTGGCCAAGAAGTTCCTGAGATACAAATATAGTGCTGATATAAGTGAATTTCCTCCTATTTACTATGTGGAAGGCTTCGGGAACAGCTGCATGGTGCATAATGCCATCAGAAAGTTATTTGGTAGATTTATACTTCTTTTTTTAAGAAATAAAAGAGGCAATAGGCTTTTCACACACTAATAGAAGCTTTTGTCCAACTGGTGTCTCTTTCAATGCAGAAGACTTTCAATCTAAAACCGCTGCCATGCTGTATATTAACACTTGACTGGTTGTACAACCCATTTCTCCAATGCAAAGATACTGTATCACACTCGACAAAATCCCTATGTTCAGAGGAGATACAAGTCGTTTTTTTTTTGCATTTTTTCCAAGCCTTGGAAGCCATCCTGCCTTCAAGCGGTGGTTCACCCTTATTAACATCTTTTTAGCATAAAATTCGGCATAGTAGCGCGAGCTACAGTATGCCTGTCTTTATTTTTTTATCCCCGTACTCACTGTGCACTCGTAGATAGAAGATTACGACTCCCCGCGGGGAATGGGCGTTCCTATGGAGAGGGAAGGTGATTGACGGCCGGCTCTGGCACGTCACGCTCCCCGAAGACAGCCGGAACAGGTCTCGGCTCTTCACGGCGCTATACGGCGCCTGCGCACAGACTATGCGCAGGCGCCGTGAAGCGCCAAGTCCTATTTCGGCTATTTCCGGAGAAGCGTGACGTGCCAGAGCCAGCCGTCAATCACCTTCTCTCTCCATAGAAACGCCCATTCCCCGCTGGGAGTCGTAATCTTTTATCTACGAGTGCACAGTGAGTACGGGGATAAAAAAATAAAGACAGGCATACTGTAGCTCGCGCTACTATGCCGAATTTTATGCTAGAGGGAAAAAATGTTTTATCAATAGGGTGAACCCCCGCTTTAACCAGATGTGACTATTTAAATTTAGTAGTGCTAAGCTTTAGTCAGCTTAGCTGAATGGATAGTTCAGCTTTCTTAAGCTCTGTATACTGTTAAGCCTAGTACACACAGGCAGTTTTTTTATGGTTAAATCCAGTGGGCGAAATAAAAAAAAAAAAAAAACTGAGGTCGCTATACTAACTATGTAATGTTAGTACAGCGATCTCCCCGCGGTGCTATTGTGGTCTGACAGGGGGGCCGCCTTGGATTCTGATTGTCTGACAGTTTTCCAGCATGCTCGTTTGACAGAAGTGGGTTGTGAGATCGGTTCTGTCGGATGAGAAGCTGTACACACGGCACAAAAGTTGGCCGGTAACTGCCGAACCAATCGTTTTTGATCCATGTGTACCCACCATAATTTTTTATGCTGCCAGTAGGTGTCACTGTCGCCTCTGACAATAGTATGAGAGCTACATCAGCCTTTTTAAGCCAGAGTGCCTCCAGGTTTCCTCAGGGGTGCCTTGGCGAAATTCCCACAAATTGGCCAAAAATGTAATACAAGTCAGTGGGTGGGTCAAACCTGCCTTTTAGTTACAGAAAACCACAGGCTTTCATCATTACACTGGCTGCACCATTACAACCTTCCAGCTGCTGGCGTCCCAACAACCAACAACATCATCAGTTTAGAAGGAGGACATTGGGTACCTACACAGCAACCTTCTTTGCCCCCACCTGCCTCTCTCCACCAGCACTGGGACCACATTAGCTGGGTGAGGGAGAGAAACTGAGGGAGAAGAGAAACATTGGAAGACTAGTCAGTACCCGTGTATATTTGCTTTGAAAGAATATAAGGATCTACCGCTTACTGGGCTGACGGACAAAGTCCCGCCTCCTGGGATGGCTCCTATGATAGGCAGCACACTGGTGACGTCTACCATATGAGGCGGGACTTCGTCTGAGGACAGCAGCTGTGTGGGGTAAACAGATCCCCACTCTGTATAATTCATCTCCTCCCTCGCTATATAGGCACTTGTAACGAGACCCAGAGTATGACAGGGGTTAAAGTCGTTTAGGATATTCCATTCCCGAACACCAAGGCATCTACCAACACTCCACTCAGGCGAACAAGAAACCCATATGAATAATTCTCCCCCAAATACGAGACGAGGCTACGTGTTGAAGGTCAAACAGGAATATGAGTATATTGGAAGGAATACAGGCTCTTTAGATAAAAAAGTGCAGCGCTAAATTATGAAAAGTCTAGACTGGAATCCTGACATTAAATGTAAAGTCCTTGATATGAACTTCAATCTATAATGCAGTCCCTGTGGTGAGAACTTCAAATATAATAACACATCTATTAAAAGTGAATAAAAAATGTAAAGTAAACGTCCAATTAACACAGCAAAGAGTGTTGCTGAATAAAGTCCACACATGTGTTTCCCAGTAGGTGAGTGGAATCACCAAACAGGTGTGAAATAATGAGGTGAAAGAGTTCATAGGTATACTCCCAATGCATGTGTCACGATCGCTACCGTGCCAAACAGACAGCGAGGCGTGGTCACGCCCCCAAGTGGCTCTGGGTGGGATTGAACCCAGGACTTCTCCATTGCTGCTCCAGGACTTTGCCTCTGAGCCACTTCTCAAGTTGATATTCTGCTTGCTGTCCATCAAAGCCTGGTTCTGAACTATGTGCTGATTGCCTGTCTTTGGATCTCCCTGCAATCTGCACCTGCCTATCCTGGTCCAGCTGAGGCAGGTTACCCAATCAACCAGGGTATAAAGCACTGCCTCACTCTGAGGGATTTGTCAGTTCATTGTTCTCTGATGGTCCTGTCTGTGCCAACGGATCCCGTGTTCCTGTGGTTGTCTTCAGCCTACTAGACTGACCCCGGCTTCTGACCCTTTTGGCTTATGTACCCTGGAATGCTGCTGTCTCCTGCCCTTTGACCCCGGCCTGTACTTTCGGATTTTCCCTGCCTTCTCCAGCACTTGACCCACGGCTTGTGCCCCGGATTTGTCTTTGGTTCCTGTCTGCAACCCTGAACTTTCCGTCAGTAGTTACCTGACTCTCTCTGGAATCCTGGACCACGGCTATACTTCAACTATCCTTGGCAAATCCCTATCAAGCCCCCGTGCACAGACTCACAGCCCAGGTAGTGTCTTACCTTATTACTGTGGGCTGTGTGTATTTGTAAGGGTGAGCATACAAACTTGCAAAATGGACTCCACTCAAGGTAAGCCCTTACATAATGAACTGACCCATAACATGGAGTCTGCAGAGTTGTATAAAATGCTCACCTACCTGGCTCTGCAAGTCTCCAGCCTGGGCCATACCATTCTGGAACTACAGCAAGAAGCTCAAGTACTTAAAGGGACAGAACGCCCAGCCCCGGAACCAGCATGTCCTGAGCCATTTGTTGTTATGCCAGAGAAATTTGATGGTAGCCGTGCATCCTTCTTGTCTTTTAAGATGGATTGTGAGCTGCTGTTTGCTCTTAAACCTAGGACCTATGCCACGGACTATGTGAAGGTGCGTGCTTCCATCAACCTGCTAACAGGGCAAATCAAATCTTGGGCTCATCTGCTGTTGCAGGAAAAGAGTCCAGTCTTGGACACCTGGGAAAGTTTCATGTTTGCTCTGGACTCTAACATTTCTGTTTCCAAGAGAACCAGTATTCCCAAGTCCGCTCTCGGTTCACGTGGCCTACGGGTATCCAGGGACAGGAATCCCCACTACAGATATGACATAAAGCCAGTCCAGCATGTGCCAAGGTATGAAGCTCTGTATGTGCCCAGCCAACAAGCTCCAACACCACAAAGCCTTGACGATCCTGTGGATGTACACACGCCTACCTTGGAGGATGAGGAACCCATGCAGATCGGGGCCATCCGGTCCAGCCTATCTAAGGTAGAAAGAGAGCGGAGGAGAGGCTATGGACTTTGTTTTTATTGTGGTGTTAGCGGGCACTTTATATCTCTCTGCCCAACTCGCCCACCTCGGCCAAAGGTTCTTCAGGTGGGTACTATTGGGAGTTTTTTCTCTACCCCAGAATCTTTGCCTGCTATGCAGCTTGAAGTTCCTTTGCCCCAGTCTGACATTCCGGTGACTACTCTCCAGTCCGATGCACCTGTTCTTCAGCTTGCTGTACCTACCTTCCCAGTTGAAGTTCCGGCTCCAGTGTCCCCGGCTCTAGTGTCTCCAGTTCCAGTTCCTGTGTCTCCAGTTCCTGTGTCTCCAGTTCCTGTGTCTCCAGTTCCTGTGTCTCCAGTTCCTGTGTCTCCAGTTTCAGTTCCTGTGTCTCCAGTTTCAGTTCCTGTGTCTCCAGTTTCAGTTCCTGTGTCTCCAGTTTCAGTTCCTGTGTCTCCAGTTTCAGTTCCTGTGTCTCCAGTTTCAGTTCCTGTGTCCCCAGTTTCAGTTCCTGTGTCCCCAAGTGAAGTTCTTCCTCCTGACTGCACATATGCCTCGAATGGTACTATGGTCCGTAAGCAGGATCTAGCAGTGTTTGAACGAGCTTTACGAGCAGTGAGTGCACCCCCTACCAGAACTTCAAAAGCAGCGAAGTCCAAAAAGAAAAAGTAAAAGTCTTCGGACTCTGTCATTGGTGCTTTGTTTCCCCATGGTTTGGACGTTACAGACTGTGCCTATGAGGAAGCTCCTTCCAACGCCCGGAGGTCATTTTTAAGGGGGGGGGACTGTCAGTGGCTCTGGGTGGGATTGAACCCAGGACTTCTCCATTGCTGCTCCAGGACTTTGCCTCTGAGCCACTTCTCAAGTTGATATTCTGCTTGCTGTCCATCAAAGCCTGGTTCTGAACTATGTGCTGATTGCCTGTCTTTGGATCTCCCTGCAATCTGCACCTGCCTATCCTGGTCCAGCTGAGGCAGG
Organism: Rana temporaria; assembly: GCF_905171775.1. Taxonomy (NCBI): domain Eukaryota; kingdom Metazoa; phylum Chordata; class Amphibia; order Anura; family Ranidae; genus Rana; species Rana temporaria. Next base: position 63,535,303 of record NC_053492.1, read on the forward strand.
TTACCCAATCAACCAGGGTATAAAGCACTGCCTCACTCTGAGGGATTTGTCAGTTCATTGTTCTCTGATGGTCCTGTCTGTGCCAACGGATCCTGTGTTCCTGTGGTTGTCTTCAGCTTACTAGACTGACCCCGGCTTCTGACCCTTTTGGCTTATGTACCCTGGAATGCTGCTGTCTCCTGCCCTTTGACCCCGGCCTGTACTTTCGGATTTTCCCTGCCTTCTCCAGCACTTGACCCACGGCTTGTGCCCCGGATTTGTCTTTGGTTCCTGTCTGCAACCCTGAACTATCCGTCAGTAGTTACCTGACTCTCTGGAATCCTGGACCACGGTGTGATACATTTGCCTATATGTCTCAGTTTACTGCTCCCTGCTAGCCATATGGGTAGAGGTAGAAAGGAATTTCATGTGTGATTCATTCCTCTGACAGGTTATTGACGTGCTAATGTCCCCTCACTATTCTAAACGTTAATTGATCTATTGTGTTGTGTGAAGAAGATCTGTATTTACCCTTAAAAGATGTGTATTGTATCATCAGGCTAAATGATTAGAGAAGTAGTATGTTAATTATTCTGATTGCTTCAGTGTATTAATTAACTCCACTGATGTCTTTATCTAAAGAAACGTGTCTGCATGGTCGGCTCCGACTTGTCTCCTATAATCTGTATGGGAAACCCCACTGTGTGAGGGGGGCGTTCCTAACAGGCTGTAACGACATATAAGCTGAGTTTTTGTGTCATGAAACTGTCTTGTTCTAGCAGTAAGCTTGGCATGTGTGGCTTTCTGGGCGATTCCAGGGATATCCCTCCTCGTGGAA